>NW_027187419.1:73272940-73336082 GCF_028583685.1 Petaurus breviceps papuanus
ACACACACACACACACACACACACACACACACACACACACACACACATATGTATGTGTGTGTATTGTAATGGGAATGTAAATTTTTAAGATCTTCCCTGCCCCTAGGCTAAAGTGCACCTGGAGCCTGGGGTGGGAGGCTTGTTTTCAGTAGACATTCTCTGAGCCAGGAGCAGGCTACATAAACCCTCATTTGAGGCTTTGTTTTGGGGCTCACTTTGAGAAGTGTTCTGTGATTTGATCAGATGAGACTCTGGGAAGCCATTGTTGAGAGCCCCCTGGCTTTGAAAAACCCAGATGTTGATTTGGTATGGATGTAATGGTTGGACAGTTTGGAAATCTGTCTACTTGATCTGTTTCTCTGTCTTGATCATTCTGTCTGTATATTCTGAAGTTTGGGGTGCTGACCTTTTTCCCCTGAACTAGGTAAAGGATACATATTTGACTGATTAAAGTAAGCTTGTTAACCCATTTTGAGTTGCTTTCCTTTAACAAAGCAGATCTAAGGACCTGTGTTGGCAGCCACCCTGGGGACGCTGGGTGCTTGCTGATACATGTATACACACACATGCATACAAGCATATATATATATATATATATATATATATATATATATATATACTTTATTGTTCTCGTGTGTGTTTTCTTTTGCAACATGGTTTACATGGAAATAGGTCTGGCATGACTTCATATGTATTTGTTCTTTAGTTGTTGACTCTTCAAAACTCTATTTTGGATTTTCTTGGCAAAGATACTGGAATGGTTAGCCATTTCCTTCTCCAGTTCATTTTATCTATGAGGAAATTGAGGCAAACAGGTTAAATGACTTGCCCAGGGTTCCATAGCTAATGTTAGAGACATGATTCCAACTCAGGCCTTGAACTCTAGGCCCAGCACTCTATCCACTACATCACTTGGTAAATTGCTTGCCTTCTCAAGGGATGTGGGAGGGACATGATGGAAAGAGAATTTATAACTCAAAATTTCAAAATAATAAATGTGAAACATTTTTTAAAAATTTAATTGGGAAATATTTAGTGAAATAAAAGTATGTTAGAAAAAGAAAAATGTCAATTGTAAATATTCAGTGTCAGAATTTACTTGCTGTTTTTAAATAAGAGCTTCTTCAAAGGATATTAATTAATAATTCACAAAAGTAGAATTGCAAACAATTAACAACCAGATAAAAGAATGTTCCAAATCACTAATAATAAGAGAAAAGAAATGAAAGAAACCCTGAGGTTTTAACTTAGCATAGTTGATGAAAGATGGAAATAGTTCATGTTGGAGGATTTGTAGAAAGAGAAACATTGAGGGAATTGTGTATAACCATTTGGAAATAACTTGGAATTATGTAAATAAAGTAGCTACAATATCTATACTCCTTGACCCAAAGATTCTACTGCTAGGCATATACTCCAACAAGGTCATTGACAAAAAGAAAGGCTGCATATGTATCCAAATATTTGCAGTAGCACTTTTTTGTATACAAAAATCTGGAAACAAAATATATGCCCATCAATTGGAGACTAGTAAGTAAATTGTGATGTATGAATGTAATATTCTAATATTATTGTGCTGCAAATATGTTCATTATAAAGAAGCATGGATAGACACTAATGAATTGATGCAATATGACTTTGGTAACTTAAGTGGAAAGAATAATAACCACAAAATAATTAAAAATAAATGTTACAAAATTACAAAGAAAGAACTTGGCCCCAAAGAATAGGTATTAGCATGTTTCTCCACCCTATTCCTTTGTGAACATGAAGTTCCATGTATGTAGAATATTTCATATGATGTCGTGGTGTTTTTTTTTGATGTATTGATTAGTTTTTATAATTGCTTTTCTTTTTCTTAAAGTGTTTTAAAAATAAAGGATGACTTGAGAGGAGAAAGGAAGAGTATAGAGTAAAATCTAAGTAATATGAAACAAAAATATCAGTAAAATCTAGTAAAATAAAATAATAAAAACTCACTAGGTCTAAGAATTTCTTTGGATTTGGACACTAACCTGCTCCATTGGTTCCCTATTAACTCTAGAATAAAATCACAATTCTTCCATTAGTCATTTAAAGTCTTTATAATATAACCTCAGTTTATGTTGACTCATTTACTTTACATACCAGAAAAACTGGCCTATTTTCTATGCTCTATGAGGGAACCTCTCTCATCTCAGTATCTTGGCACTGTCTTTCCTCCATGTCTGGAATGTCCTCATTTCTCACTTCTATCACTTAGAATCCTTAACTCAAGTGCCACATCCAACAATGAGGCCTTTAATAATCCCTGATCCTGTCTTGCCAATGTTCTTCCCCAACTTGAAATGACTGCTTTAATTGTTATATTATCCATACTTACCTGTGTATGTCATTTCCCCCTAGTAAAGTGTAAGCTCTTTGAAGGTAGGAACTATTTTGTTTGTTCCAGGTTCCTGGAAGTCTAGTCCAAGGTCTCTGGTTCTACTGTGTAGTGATCTGGCTCACACACTATTTGAACCCTGAAGCCTCCTTTCATTAGAAATGCTTCATACTTTTTTGAGGTTTCTAGGGGCTTTGTCACCTGGAAACCAGGGACTACCGAATGAGTGTGACTCTGCTGTCACTGGCTCCCCTCATCTCTAAGTCTCTCTCTTTTATCCTTCAAAACTACACACATAGTCTTGCATCTACTATCAGTTCAAGGATTTGTTATCTCTATCAAATCCCTTTATGACCTCTGCATACTATGACACAAAAAGGAGGATCAGGATATCAGAGAACCATCCCAATAGGATGTCCCTCATATAACCATAATATGTGTAGGTAGTATTCCCTTCATAATCCAGCCAATGATATGTATGAGTAGCTATGATAGAATATTGTATGGTGGTCAATCTTCTAGTAATAACCCTTTCTGAACTCCAAAAAACAGACATACCCAATTCACATCATACCCTAAACCTTTTGGGACCTACCAGAGTTGGAGCTCTGCTTGTTGAATCTGATTCTGGCTTCTCCTGTAAGAACCCTGTATTACCTCCATACTACTAGGATTGAAGCTTTGGGAAAGGACTTTAGTTAGATGTAACTTATTGTTATTATTATTACTTGCAATAAAAATAACCTATGATAGTCCTAGCAGAATACTCCACTGAGGAACTGAATGACTCTCAGGGTCCTAAAGGCTAGTCTATCAGGGAGCAGGTTTTGGGCGGTTCCACCAAGCAGGATGAGTTACAAGCATGAACCTGCAAGGGACTGTACAGTGTGTTTGAACATCCTCCAGGTAAAGTTTAGAGGGTATCAGAATCTCAGAATTTAAGGCTTGAAAGGGATTTCAATGGTTATCTAATCTGACCCATCCCCATTATAGTCATCCCCACTATAATATACTTGACAGAGTGGCCATTCAGCCTTTGCTTGGTCATCATTAGAAGGCTGATTACTAGATGACTTTTCTTTTCTTTTCCTTTTTTTGATCAGAGTAAATAAACAATATCATCTAAAGCACCCAAGGCTTGGAAAATAAAGTGTTGGAAGTGGATTAGCCTGATAGAACAGCTGATTTTAAATTAAGACATTAGGTAGGGACTACAGGTGAGTGACTACATGATAATGACTAAAGAAGAGTCAGGCAAGTGGCACAATACATAGAGCTCTGGGCTTGGAGTTGGGAACACCTGAGTTCAAATTCTCATTCAGACATTTAACTAGATGAGTGACCCAAGGCAAGTTACCTAACTTCTGTCAGACTCACTGTCCTAATGAGTAAAATGATGGAGTTGGACTCAGTACCCCATAAGGTCCATTCCAGTGGAAAATCTCTGATTCCAGGATCCTGTGAGATACTTTTAGATGTGGAGCAAAGTGAAGCATTAAGCAGGTCTCTTGGCCTGTAAAGAGGGGTATCTTAAATTGGTGGTTCAATCAGTCTTGCTCCATACCTGATTCCTGGGGACATGATGAGTCTTGTCAATAAACAACTATCACCTTCTCTGGAAGCCACTGGGACTAATATCACACCCACAGAATAATCCAATGCCCTTTGGGACAGAGGCCCTAAAGTGCCTGACCATAATATTCATTAGGATATCTATCTTCTGGTGGTTTGACAAGCCTCTGAAGTACAGTCTCTTAAATTAAGTCTAACACTTAAGAAGTACCCATTTGTACAGTTTGTTCTTTGTCGTTTGTACTCAGAGAGTACCAAAATGACATCGCGACAGCAGGGTCACTATAGAATGTGTCCAGACCAATATAAGTTCAGAAGGCTCTACTTATTTGGACTGGAGATGTCTCTAGTCTTGCACATCTCACATTTCCTTTGTGCCACTGAAATTCTGTTTTGCTCATGTAATGAAGTACCTTTGATGTGGGCACAAGATCCTGTGCTAGAATATCCTGAGTCTCACAAGTAATACCAAAGTTCTTAAAAGAGACCTTGAGACTGTTCTTGTATTGCTTCTTCTGACCTCCATGGGAAGGCCTGCCTTGTGTGTAAAATAGTCTTTTAAGCAAATGCATGTTTGCTCAAAACATTTGAACAACATAATCAGCCCATTGGAGTTGCTGTCTCTGCAGTAGGGTTTGAATGCTTGGCACTTTAGCTTGAGTATTTGTTACCTTATCTTGCCAGGTGATCTTCCTAAGGCAATTCAAATGAAAACAGTTCATTTTTCTGACATGGGACTGGTAGACTGCCCAGGTCTCGCAGGCAACCAGGTCAGCACAGCAACTCCAGACCTTCAGTTTAATAAGCAGCCTCATACTTCATTTCTCCCTCACTTTCCTTCAGTCTCCCAAACACAGAGCTACCTCTGGCAATGTGCACCTCAACTTCATCATCTATGTGTGCAACCCTGGAAAGTATACTGCCTAGGTAAGTGAACTTATCCACAACATTCAAAATTTCTCCATTTGCTGTGACCAATAGTTCTACATATGGATGGTACAATGCTGGCTGGTGAACCTCTGGTTTTTTTTGGTGTTAATTATCAAGCCAAAATTAGCACAAGCAGCAGAGAATTGATGCATATTGTGTTGCATCTCAGCCTCAGAGGCTGCATTGAGTGCAAATAAAAAGTTGCACACCCAGTCTTTCTCCACTTTAGTCTTTTCCTGTAGCCTTTTTAAATTGAATAATTTGCCATCAGCATGCTAGCTGACCTTGATGTTGTTTCCATCCCCATTAAAGGAATCTGACAATATCACTAAAAGCACCACAATGAAAAGCATGGAAACAAGCACATAGCTTGTTTCACTCCACTGATGACTGCCAAAGTGCAAAAGCATCATTTATTATGCAGAACCTGTGCAAGCATGCCCTCAGGAAGCTGGCCTATGGTACTGATAAATTTCTCTGGGCAACCAGATTTTACCATGATATTCCACAGGTCCTCACAAACCAAGAGTATCAAAAACCTTGGTCATATCGACAAACATTGTGGACAGAACCTTGTTCTACTTCTGGCATTTCCGTTGAGTGGTCAGGCAGCAAACACTGTGTTGACCATTCCTCAACCCTTTCTGAAGTCACACTGGCTCACAGATATATGATCTTCTTCTAGGTGAAGGATTAGCTAATTAAGGATTAGCTAATTAATTAACTCTGGCAAGAATCTTGATAGCAATAACAGAAAGATACTCCCTCTCCCTCGCTCCCCTCCCCCCCACTGTGGTTGCCATGGGACAACTTATTTCATTTTCCTTTACAGAGATGGGCAATGGAGGGACCCTTGAACTCCTAGGGGGATAACGTCTTCTCGCTATATAACTGGAAGATTTCCATCAGCTTTTGTATGAGCAGTGAACCCCTTACTTTATAGATCTCTGCTGGAATAGAATCAGGAACTTTGCCACATGAGAAGAGCCTATCGGCATTCAGAACCTCTTCAGTTGAAAGTTTAGTTAGTGAGGGATTGATTTCAATCTGAGGCTAATGGTCAATGGCTTCAGCACTGGTTGATGACAATCTGTTGAGAACCCTGTGGAAGTGTTCAGCCCATCTCTCCAGGACCATATCCTTATCATGTCCTGATCAGTGTGGCTCCATCAGCACTGAGTAGTTGAGATGCACCAAAGGTCTTTGGCTCATAAATAGTTTTCAGGACATATAGAAGTGCTTTGAATCATTAATATAAGCATGAAACTCAATTTCATCTGCCTTCTTACTGCAAGAATCCTTCATATCTCTTCAATTGACTTGCATGTTACTTTTAATAGAGTTAAGCAACTTCTCCTTAGGATGAACTATACTGTTTTTAATTTATTAGCTTCTGAATTTTCCCCATCATTTCCTTCAAACCAATCCTGATGTTTGTGAGTGTTCTGGCCCAGATGAGTAAATGTGATGCTGTGCACCAAATCTCTGAAAACTGCTCACTCCTTTTCTGCTAAATTTTTGCAACTGTGTATGGGCTTAGCTTTGCCTCTAAGCCGGCAACAAACTGTTCACTCAGAGAGAAGCACTCTAATCTCTTGGTGTCCAGTATTCTGATAGTCATGAATTGGGGCTTCAGCTTTT
Organism: Petaurus breviceps papuanus; assembly: GCF_028583685.1. Taxonomy (NCBI): domain Eukaryota; kingdom Metazoa; phylum Chordata; class Mammalia; order Diprotodontia; family Petauridae; genus Petaurus; species Petaurus breviceps. The sequence goes on from NW_027187419.1 coordinate 73,279,446, forward strand.
GTTTATCTCAGAGAGGATAAATTTGTGAGGTGTTTAACCCTCTGTACCACACATTGCCCTTATCTGTATCACATCTTATCTCTTTTCCTTGCAATGATAATGGTCTTTTAAATGCCAGGGTTTGCTTCAAGGGTGTATCCACAAAGTTTAATTGCATTTAGGTAAATGGAAAACAGTGTTGGTGATGAGATCATGAGATGTGCAAGTCTTCTTCAGTAAGAGACCTTTGAAATTGCTGTTTCCAACTCCATTCTTCCTAAGGACTTCTTGCCTTGTCTGATGGTTTGTGACTCCTCTGGCCTTAAAGTTACCCAGAATGAAGAGCCTGTCCTCTCAGCACACTGATGATGAGGGTCTCCAGGTCTTCATACTTTTTTTCTTTGACCTCATCAGAGTTCATCACGGTGGGAACATATGAACTAATGATAGCGCTGTGGCACTTATCTACAAATGCTAATTACATTGTCATGAACCTGTTGTACATTCCTTTTGGTGGGCACACAAGCTCATTGACTAGATTAGATAAGATTTCAAAACCTACACCAGCTTCACAGAATTTCCAATCAATTCAGTCATTCCAGAAAAACGTACATCCAGTTCAGACTTTGGTAAGCTGGCTTCATTTTCTAGCCTTGTATCACACTCAGAGCTGCTGTTTGGATGCAATACCTGATGAGTTTTCTTGCAACAAGAGCTTTTCATCTTTTAGGTCTGCTGGATTTTATGCTGTCCATAAGTACTGATGGTGAGTGGAATCAACTTCAGAAAAGTTTTTGTACATTTTTTTTTGGATATTATTTGCTCCTAGAATTCAAGATGTCCCAAAAGTCTCAGTGCACCTTAAAGTTTGGAAAATTCAGCTATGATCTTGGCCACAGGTCCAAGCTTTATAAAGCTTTAATACGCTAAAGCTGCACTGAAATTTTTGGGATACTCTCTATCTGAACTCATCCCTTTGGCCAAGATAATAACTAAATTTTCTTTGACATTGTTCTGTTTCAACATTCCTTATACCTCCTCCTCCAGAGAGCAAAACCATGTCCTATAGAATGCCCAGAAAATGAGTTTTGCATTGGAGAGCCAAGCTTTGTGGATAACTAAGGGCTTTTCCTATTAATAAATTTTTAAAAATAATTTTGGATGCAAAATTTCCCAAAATATTACATACTCTATTGCTATTATTCATAGAATAAATAAGATTTTTCTTAATAAATCAGAATCATTATTATGAGTATTAATTTTTATTATATCATGCAAAATGCAGTGATACATTATACGCTGCTATATAATAGAGCAATGCTATCTGGACCTATTGATGTATATGAGGTTATTTACCTCTAAATTAAGAGATATAAAGCCTCACTTTTTAAGTTCTCATCTGTAGTGATTTTTATTTAGAAAGGTAATTATTGATTATTTTAGGTATATTTTTCTCCAATTATAAAAAATTTATTTTTCTTCCTACCTCTCTTGCTATTTATTTAAAAAAAGAAAGAAAAACAAAAACATTTTGTGATATAAACAGTTGAGGAAATGAAATCCCCACATTGTCCACTTCTAAAATGGTTTCTTGCATCTATTTAGAAAAAAAAAATTCTTGAAATCCTTCCGTGTCAAGAAGTAGCATATTATTGTGATTTGCATGCTACATTAGGATCAGGAGACCTGAGTTCAGATGCTACCTCATACATTTATTAGTTGTGTGATCAGGATAGATCACAAGCTCTCAAAGGCTCCTCAGGATTGTTGTAAGGATAGGGTTTGATAAATTTTAAAATGCTAGTCTGTCTGTCTATCTATATAATTAGTTATCCATCTGATTTATTTAGCTATCTTTCCATCTGATCTATCAATCATTTATCTTTCTACACCTGTATTGATTTATCATCTAGCTCTTATTGCCTATTGTTATTTCTCATTGCTGTTAGTGTGCTTGTCTTCAGCAACATTCTCTTCAGATTTGATGCTATAAACTTCCACTCATGAAATCACCAAATTTACTAGAATTGTTATATGGAAAACATTAGTAAGTTAGGTTCTGAGTGAGGAGCTAACAAATTTCCCTATAAGTGCATGAATATCATGGCATCTATTTCAGTTACTCAGGTATCTTTTCCACTAACTTACTTATTGATTATCCAGTGTTCCAATATTCTGGATAATTGAGACTTTGAGGATTCTAAAGTTTGGGTCATTAATTGCTACCATACTTGTTTATTAGTTTATTATTTCTTTAATCCAGGCTTTGGCAATGGGAATGAAGTGAATAGGATGGTCCTGTTGTAGTTATGATTTGCCAATTGAACTTAGTTGTGGAAGTCTAGAAGTGGCTCACCATATACCTAGAGCACCAAATAGAACTAGGATGTTACAAACCCTACTGAGATCATAATTATTTGGATTCAGGAGTTAGTGCTGAGACCCCAGTATTGGTTCAGGGTAAGTAAAAAAAAGTTTGAATCCATAAATAATAATACAAAAGTATCGAGAATAGATTCTAGGCCCCTGGAAATGGTATGCAAAGGGACCGGGCAGCTCTGTTGAATGTGGGATTCTTAAACCAGTGTCTGCTTCCTCTAAACTTTTATCAAATTGCAGTAAGAAGAAAAGAAAAACAAACACCCATGACTTCAAAGAGCTTTCATCTTTAGTGAAGCCCCATATTCTTTCAAATTAAGCAAAGATTAAAATGCAAATATTGATTCTAGGTTTGAGGGGGTCTTCTCAATGTTTAGGAAACAGTCTGCACATTTGATTTCCTTTTCACTTTGACAGTACATTGTTGTCAGCTTTCCTTTTATTTGCACATCTGGAATTACTAAAACAGACAGCCAGGAAGAGCTGTCAGTGATATTTTGTTTTCTTCAGGAGAAGGCAGAACTTTAACCACATCACATCCTCTTCCCCAAGCCCCACCAAAGGGAAATCATATAGGAGAATGAGGACCAAATAAAAACCCAGTTGATGGAAGCCCTGTAAATTAGGCTCCACATAGTCTTGTCTCTTCTCTCTCTTCTTATCTCTCTCTCTCTCTTTCTCTCTCTTTCTCTCTCTCTCTCTCTCTCTCTTTCTCTCTCTCTCTCTCTCTCTCTCATTGTATATGTGTGTATGTATATATGTATGTGTATATATGTATATGGGACAGAGTAAATAAAGGTTTTCATTTGATTAACCAACCAACCCCAAAGAGCTTGATATACCAACATACTTGGTGAACAGGAGAGAAGATAACTCATTCTCTCACCAAGATGAATAACCCTAAATCCAGATATGACTCATTTCTGTAAGTCAAAAATGGAAATTATCCATATTATCCAATAGAAGGACTTTAGTCTTACCCAAGGAACTTTTGGGAAAAGTGGTAGTTATTTGACAAATTTTCTGCATTTGAAATGATTTATTATTTGTCCTTCAACATCTGGGAGTTTCCTTTTCCAGGGAAGCAGTAGCACACATAAGAAAAGCTTCTGGATTAATAGAATGAAGGAAATTGTTAAAAGGGAGTTTTCTGTTTGCATTTTTTGAGATGATATCTGGTCCTAAAATACATTTTCAAAGGGTATTCCACTTATATTAATATCAACTTAATCCTTTATCTTATTCAAAAGAATCTCACCAGGGATGACATGTACAGAAATTAAGGAAATATTTATCTTTATTTCACACCAATACAAAGTTCAACTAGAAAGTAATATGACTGCTTTTTAAAAGGGATTTATCAGACATTTGACATCTAGATGAGTGTGTCCCCTGCAAAGTAGTCTCCTTGGGAGACTGAATATTCCCTAATTTCAATAATGCAACCTTTGTTCAGAGTGCTTGGCCACACCTCTCTGAGTTACCTTCAGAGCCCATATACATTTTTTCCAATATGCTCAATGGCAAACCTTTGTCCTAAAGGCTGGATTTCATTTTTTCAGAAGTAGCTAAAAGTCATTTGGAACCAAATTCAAAGGATAAAACTGGTCAGTATCATTAAAAAAATTAAATCAAAACTAGGTTCTAAAGTACCAAGATAGATGTGTGTGTGTGTTTGTGTGTGTGTGTGTGTGTGTGTGTGTGTGTATCTAAAGACTGTCCTTAAAGAGTAGACCTAAAAGTGTTTTAGGCAGTAATGGCATATTTAAGGATATGTACCTATCCTCACCAATTGACTACTTTGAAGAACAGAACTCATTGAAATGGAGACATTCCATTTAATTTTTTCATATGTTTCACAGAAGAAAAAAATTTCCTATCCTTATTTTATAGTTTTTTTTTATTTGGTTCTAAAGATTTAGAATGGATGGTGAATGGATAGAACTTTGGACTTAGAGTCAGGAAGTTAGGAGCTTAAGTACAGCTACAGACACTTGCTGTGTGACCCTGGGCAAGTCATTTAACCTCTGTTTGCCTCAGTTTTCTCATCTGTAAGATAGGGATAAAAATAACATGCATCATCAAAGATTGTTGTGAGAATCAAATGAGATGTTTGTAAAGTACTTTGCAAACTTGAAAGCACTTTGTATATTATTATGATGGGTACTAAGGCTGTTCCCCCACATGTAGCATGATGATGTGGTTGTGTGGCTTGAAGGGAAGCAAAACAGACATTTCTAGCTTCTTTTCCCTGTACTCTTCTCCAAGGGAGGCTTTAGTTCCTTCCAGGAGGGGAAGCAAATAGGAGAGGGCAGAGGCTGACCACTCTGCTCTCTTTCAAGAGAGGAGAGGGACCAGGTTAAAATTATATCTCTCTGCTCCCTTAAATATTATTAGTCTAGAGGAGGTTTTACATTCAATCCTTGTTCATTAATGGGGAAATGACAGCCTGATCTTTAAAAGACTTGACTGTCTTCCCACTGAGTACCAGTTTCACCATGAACACCCAGAATAAATAGCAAAGAAACCCATTTATTCAAATCTATAGTAAAACAAAATCAAAGAAGGTATAAATGGGAGAATATGTACCAGACAATACATAATGAAGGAACTCTCCCATTGGGAGGTAGGAACTCAGCTCAGAAAGGGTCCCAGATTTCACTGAAGAGGAAATTCAGCTCATACCTCACTAGGTATATGGAATTGATAACCACCAATAAGGAGAGAATTCCATATCAATGGGCTTTGGGACTTGGGCTATATATGCCATCATATATATATATATATATATACATACACACACATATATATTACACTATATATATATTTATTTAATTTGTGTTGGTAACTATTAACTGTATAATAAAACATTTTTAAATCAATCATCAGTTTATATCTAAATTCATATATGAATAAAGAGAAGACGATCAAGAATTGAAAATATTTTTTTTACCAGATCTGCTATCCCATTGGCTTAAAAAACAATCTTTACCAGTGCACACTAACCTCTGCTCTGAAACTTATAGAATTGGAGAGTTGTCTAGGACACTTTGAAGTCAAATCATCTGTCTCCAGTCACTCAATGTCTTCTAGATGCAAGACTCTCTGAATCTTGGAGTTCTTTCTCCACATCAAGCTGCCTGAGAACATACAGAAGTAATAATTTAAGACATTTCTATAATGCTTTAATGGGTGCAAAGTACTTGAGAGAGGTGGAATGGTACAGTGGGAAGAATACCAGATTTGTAATCAGTGGATATGGATTCCAATTACACCTGCGCTACTTCCTACATCTATGGCCTTGGACAAGTCTCTTTGGTCCTCAGTTGCCTGATGTGTAAAATAAGTCTTCCAGATGGCCTTTTAGGTCTCTTCCTACTCTAAAGCTGTGATTCTATACATTTAAATGTATTGTCTTATTTGGGTTTCACAATAGCCCTACGAATTTCACAACAACCCAAAATATGGTTCCCATTTTGGAGATGAAGAATCTGAACATCCGAAAGGTTAAACAGAATATAATCTTCCTGAAGGTGGGGACCATTTTTAATTTTGCTTTTATAATCTCCACAACTAATGCAATGCTTTCCTTGTATTTAGAAGGTGAGTAATAAAAGTTGTTGGCTCATCAGAGTAAGTGCCTAGTGAATGATCACCCTGATGCTACCACAGAGAAGATGACCCTAAATCTTTCTGACTCCAAGTCTAGGATTTTTTCTGCTATACCATGTTGGCTCTCTCAGGAATGGCCTTGGTCACAGAAGGGCAGCAGGGTGAGTGAGGACTCTGTGATAAAGATGAAAAAGTGAAGGTTTGGAGATAGAGAGAAAGTTATGTCGCAACATTGCACCCCAGTGTAATGATAATAATAATTAACATTTATATAGCATTTACTACGTGCTACACTGTTAAGCACTTTACAATTTTTATTCATTTTGATCCTCACACAAACATAGGAGGTAGGTGCTATAATTTTACTCAGTTTACAGATGAGGAAATTGAGGCAAAGCAAGGTTAAGTGACTTATTCAAGGTCACATAGTTAGTAAATGTTGAGGCTGGAGCCGAAGTCAGGTCTTTATGACTCCAGACTCAGCTCTCTATCCACCACATTACCTCATAGCCCTAAGTCTCAACTATTTCCTGGAGTGAGTCTTGCCCAACCTGAAGCTACACTATTCTCCTCTGCAGGGAAGAAGTCTGAACTTGATCTGCTTTCTACACCTGAACTCAAAAAGCCTGGATTGCTTCTGCTCCCCGACCCCACATCTTTGCTTCTGGGACTGGAAGAATTCCAGACTGGAACAAAAAGTTGATCTCCCCATCACATCCTAAATAATGAGTAAGCTACATTCTTCCCTCCCTCCTTTATTTCAGTGAAGAACAAAGCTAAATAAATGTGAAAGGAATTGGAAATCTACTCCTTAATAGGTACTTTCTCTTCAATTAAGGGGGTTTCCTTCAGGCTATGTATTTTTTTTAAAGACACTGAGTTGGCCAAATATGAAACACTGAGAGAAAAGCTTTTGATAGGGATATACAAAACTATTCAAAATTCCTCCCTAACTTCTAAGGCAAACACACTGGGACTGATAGATGCAGTACTTGCCGAGAGTGTAACTTTAGATTTTCAAATCATTTAAAAATTATTAGCAACATCTATTTATGGGTCACTATTCTAGACATTTCAGGAAGTACCCAGACAAAAAAAGATTGCTCAAGTAAAGCTATCTTGAGTGTTCATCAAATCAAGTCTTTATTTATTATGTGAACTGAGCTCTAGTATTAAGCTAAACTAATGTTGTTATTCAGTTGTTTAAGTCATAACAGACTTTTTGTGACCCCCATTTGAGGTTTTCTTGGGAAAGATCCTGGATCAGATTGCCATTTCCTTCTCCAGTGGATCCATTTTGTCTGACAATAAGAGGTTAAGTGACTTGTCCAGAGTTACACAACTATTAAGTGTCTGAGACTGGATTTGAATTCAGGTCTTCCTGACTCCTCCTGATGTGTACCTCCCCTAGTGCTCTATCGGCTGCCTCTAAACTAAATTAACAGCATAGTACAAAAATCAGGTACAATTTCTTGGTTTTAAGAAATCCTATAGACATTTGATGTGTTCTACAAATGGCAACCATTATAACTTTGTTAGCCCAAGCTTGTAGCTTTTCTTAGGGAGAAAGAGAAATGTAATGGATTTGGAATTAGAAGTCAACAAGTAAACAAACACTTACTAAGTGCCTCCAGGCACTGCATTAAATACTGGGCAAACAAAGAAAGGCAATAATGATTCCTATTTTCAAGAAGCTTACAAATTGTATTGGGAAAACCTGCAGAAATGGGTTTCAATTCTTGCTTTACTATTTATGACCTTAATCAAGGGCACAACCTTGATTTATGATCTTCCCAAAGTAATTTTACCTCTTTAAGCCTGTTTATCTTAAAAATAAGTGACTAAACAATCTTTAAAGTCCTTTCTAGGTCTATATTAAATTAGTTTTCTCTAATTTTCTTCCTCTGAACTCCTATCTTATTCACTGGAAAGAATTCTGAGCTCAGTCACAGAATGAGTTCAAATCCCATTTCTGTTACTATCTCAGTGATCTTCAAATTACTTAGTATCTCTGGACCCCAGTCTCCTCATCTGTAAAAAGAAGTGTTGAATAATCACTAAGTTCTCTTTAGCTCCTGTTTAACTTCTTTAAGTATCTTTCACTAAACTCCTACAGCCCCAATTGTATCAATCATACAACCTATTTTTACCTCATTGCTGTGTTATGGGAGTTGGGAGGCATGGCATGAGTTTGAAATCAATTTGGCCAAAGCTGTCATTCATTTAATAATTCTAGATAGGTATTATCATCTAACCCCCTTCTTCTTGAGCTTCTCACTTCCACATTATAGTTTTGAAAAATATTGAAGGAATTGAGAATCATTTAAAAGAATAAGCTAATAGAATTCTAAGGTAGTACAACAATTAACTATGTTCAAATAGAAAAAAAAAATCAATGTCCAGCTGTTTTGCCTAAAGAAACGGAACTTTAAATTTCAGGGGGACAGATGTAGGTTGGAGATAAGGAGGAATTTTATGAAAGTCAGGCTGGTTAAATGGATTGGTGAGTAAAGTTAGGGGCTTTCATGAAAGATCTTTAATTGTCCAGATTCCCATCTGTCTAGAGAAGATTAGGTAAAGCCTTCTTGGAAGTATGGGATAAAAATAGATGACCTCTATCTTCTCTATAATCCTGTGATATAATTAGTGACCTAAGGCTGTTAGGGGAGAAGATGAGCAGGTTGTCGATTTCTATAGCTACAGGGCTTATGGCTCTGGTATGGAAAGTGGAAACCTCTGTCAGTGAGAAGTGAGTCCAAATTAGCTTCCATCAGTGGTGGGCTATCCTCACCCCCTGTTCTAAAGTTGTTACAACTGCTTCTCTTCCCTATCCTTTGCACCCTTCTCCAAAGATGATGCCTCTTGATTTTCTCACTTGTTCATGTTTACTTCTTTCCCAGAGTGTCTCTCTGGTATCCCTAACTTTTAAAGGTCAAAAGAATTCTTGGCAAAGAGACGTTTTTGAAAGAGAAAGAATCTAAAGTGGGATGGTCTTTGACTCAAGAACCAATTTAATCCAGGTATCTGTGTCCGATGAGAGATTGTAGACATTCAGAGGGCAGTTGAGTGGCTCAGAGGATAGAGTTCTGGGCCATCTTTCTGAATTCAAATCTGGGCACAGACACTTCCTAGTCGTATAACCCTGGGAAGGTCATTTAGCCCTTTTCGTCTCAGTTTCTCCATCCATAAAATGAGTTGGAGAAGGAAATGACAAAGCACTCAGGTACCTTTGAGAAGGAACTCCCAATTGGGGTCATGACTAAAAAATGACTGAACAACAATAGACATTCAGATAGAATTATATAGAAATACTAATAGTATTCTGAAGAAGTTTTCCCACTACAATTTGGGGATAGAATTGGGGCATCACCAAGAGCAGCATTTTCATTCCCCAAAGTGGTTGTGACTGCTATCACAATGCCCAAAAGGTCTTTCATCTCCCTTAGCTATATTTCCTTTCCAATCCATCTTCCATACTGCTACCAAAATAACATCCCTAACCCAGAGATCTGATCATATCACTTATCTGTTCAAGAGGCTTCAGGAGCTCCCTATTATCCTAGGATAAATTTCAAACTTCTCATGTTGGCATTTAAAACACTTTAATGTATGCTATGCACCTCCTTACATTCTAAGCTCCAGCCAAACTTTCTTACTTTCCCTTTTTGCAGCTTAACCTTCCATTTCCCACCATGCCTTTGTACAGACTATATAGCAGGCTTGGGTAACCCTCCCTCTTTTCTAAATCTTTAGCTGCTTTCAAGATTCATCTCAGGTGCTATTTCCTATGGGAAACCTTTCATAATCTTGTAAAGTTTTAGTATTCCCTTTCTCTACAAATTATCTTGCAATTACTTTTCTATTTAACTGCTCTATCTTTCAGTAGAATGTAAGCATCTTGAGGGCAGGGGTTGTTTTTAATTTTATTTTTGTATCCCAAATGTCTAACATATTTTTGTGGGATCTTAACCTGTGATTTCATTGGAGTAGGGAACTCTCAAGGAGGAAACTCATTGTATGAATGTGGTTCAACAACTGTTGAACATGTTATACAACATGAGATACTAAATAACTTACCTAAGCTCACACAGGCAGAAGTGTCAGAAATAGGACTTGAACCAACTTCTTGACTCCTAGAGCACCTCTTTTCATTTTATTTTACTTTTTTGGCTTTCTCTTTACCTACTATATCATGTTGCATCTTGCTGTATTATATTACTTGTTTAATAAATACTTTTTGTATTGAATTGGTAAAGAAAATCCCAACAATAATGACAATAGTCTCTGTCATCCTGAATAATAAATTTGCTTAGATTTCAGTTTATAAATTGCCTATTATATTTAATATAGGCATTCCAGTTTGGCCTCCACCATTTTTATTAATGTCTACTTCTATTCAATCATTCTTAACCCTTTCTGCCTCTCTAGAAACAATTGGTCACACAGCAAGACCACTGAGGTTCTGTCCCTATAATGTTAAAATAGTTATTCAATTTAATCAGCTAGTTTTTTTTTTTAAGCAATTGGGGTTAAGTAACTTGCTCAAGGTTACATGGCTAGTTATTTTGTGTGGGTGCCAAGTATCTGAGGCCAGAACCGATCTAGGGTCTCCCAACACCGGGGCCGGTTATCTTACTGTGCCACCTGGCCGCCCCTAATCAGTTAGTTTTAAATAATCATTCAAAGTGGTGGGAAAATCTGTGATCAGTCATTGTGTGCTATGATATAATAGAAATTATACTAAAGAGTCAGAAGATCTTGGCTTGATTTCCAACTATACCACTTAATTTTCTATGTGGTTTTGGATAAGTCATTTCCATTCTCTGGGACTCAACTTACTCATCTGCAGAACAAGTATATTGGACTAAAGAATCTATAAGTTTCCTCCCATCTCAAAACCCCACATTTCCATGATCTCACATAGGCCAAATAGTCTTATAAAATGTTTCTCTTTTCAACAAGATGTTTTGGTAGTGTAAATTCAACCTTAGGAATTCTGCTCAAGGACAGATTTTCAAGAAAATGAAATCAAGGAGGAACATATAGGAAAGAATGTTTAGGTTTAGCTTCCCCTGTGGGCTTGGATTATTTTAAACTCTTAGAAAATTGACAATCCATTATTTTTGCAGTTCAATATTTCACTTACTTTGTTCAGATATTAAGGGAAATAAAAATAACAGTTGCAGAGTTGTTGTGAGTGCAGATGATTTCAGAGCATCTCTCCATAAATTTGACATGGAAAGGAAGATAATTGATGGCATAGGTACAGTAACCTTACAGCCATTTGCAATGAAGAAAAGGGAAAATTATAACACCAAGCACTTTTCCCCCCTAAATATTCTCAGGGCAAAATAACCATTAGTTAATTTTTTGTGCATTGTACATCAGCCTTTGAGTTAACCTCATTGAGAGAAAGGATTTTTTTCATTCTTTGATTTGTTTTCCATTGGCCAGCACGATGTCTGGCAAAGAGTTGGTTTGATTTATTAATGGATTACAGGATGTGCTGCATATCAGTTTTATTATATTGAAATATATACAGAACTGAAAGTACATACCAATATCAGAAAATAAATAGATACATAGACTTGTACATTCTGCTACTGTCATTTCTGCTTCTTTTGGTCTTTGCTGATTTTCTCTATTTTGCATTTTCCTTTGGGGAAGGCAGAGAACACTCAAGTATTCTACTGCAGTGTTGAATTTAAGTTCTTTTAGAACTTTTGGTGCTTGATTTTGTTTGGGTAACATCCCTTGAATGCTTATTTCCCAGGCAAGGACTTGGCTAGCTGTCTTTGAAGTGAGATATGTTGGGTTAGTTCAAAGTGAATCAGCTGAAAGGAAATATTCTTGTGAACTAACCATAGCACCTTCAAAAAAGCATTTTTGGTGGGGTTTGTTTTTTTCATTTTTGGTTCTCTCTCTCTCCACTCTCTGTATTTGCCATCTCTTTCTCCATATCTGTCAATGTTTCTTTGCCTGTCTCTTCTGTTTCTCTGTCTCTGTCTGTGTATCATTTTCTCCATGTCTCTATATCTTTCTCTCTCTGTCCTTTTGTCTGTCTGTCTCTTTCTCTCTGTGTCCCTCTGTCTGTCTGTCTCTGTCCCTCTCTGTCTCTCCCTCTGTCTGTCTCTCTGTCTCTCTCTTTCTCTCTTCTATAATCTTTTTGATCTGATGCCCTCCAGCTAATTAGAAAATATCTTCTTCTTAGGGTAGCTCAACCACTGTATGTCACTCCTTTCTGGGTGTATCCCATAGTTTGGAGATCACAGTTTCTCTCAAGTTGGGGGTTTTATGTAGGGATTGTCCAGTATGCCAGACTACGGAGATAACTCTTACTGATAGGTACATAACACCCTACTACATGCTGTGGGATATGCATGTGACTCTCAATCCTAAACTGAATGCCACAGAGAAAGCTATGTATATCAATGTAGTGTTTTTTTCCATATGACCTTTCTGAGAGAAGGGGCAACATGACATAGATGAAAACAAACCCTCCCCTCCAAAATAGTTGGAGTTGGATTCAAATGGCCTTGCCTTGAGTCCAGGAAACATTTACTGTCTGTGTGACTAGGGGTAAGTTGATTACACATTCAGACTCAGTTTTCTCCTATTTAAAAGGGAAATAATGCTTACCTTATCTATCTCACAAAGTTGTCCTGAGAAGAGCACTCCATAAAGTGTTGTATACATTTGAGTCACTATTATTACCAAAGGGAAAATTAAAATCAACTAGATAACCATTGAATATTCTAAGTAGGGCTCTTACATGACCTTAGGAAGCCTAAGCCTGATCTTGGGCATTTCAAGGACACCTTAGTGGTCCCCAAGTGTCCAGGATCTGTCAATCATTAGACCAGATTGCCTCTTTCTTGTCTCGAAGCACTTTACTATCCTGAGCTGATTTAAAAAATGAAGGAGCATCATCTCCTTCAGGACATTAAGGGATCATTTCATGGGCATCATGCTTGTAGGTAATTGGAGGAATTCTGTCCTTCTTATTCTAAGATGGTATTTGTGATCCACCGTCAGGGTCTATATTTTGAGTTGTTTCTCCAGTTGTAGTTGGGAGTGGAGTTGGGGAATTAGTCCCCATTCCCCCTCTCTTTTGTGAACTCTCTCTGGCATTGATGAGACTGACTGGGGTTGTCCAGCATATTTTGTGACTGTGAGGTGAAGCAAACATAATTGGTCCACACAGGTCAAGATCCTATGACCTTAACCTCACCATTAGCTAGGTCTAACTCCCTGAGCTCAATGATGAGTAAAAGTTGGAGTATGGGACTGAAGAGCTATGATAGTAGTCACACAAGGTGGTGAAGACTATCTACTGCAGAAAGAAGCACTGTGGTCTCCACAGGTTGACTTGGCACTTGTCTGGGGCAAAACTATTAAGTGACACCACACTTGAATACAGTCCAATTCAGCAGTCACATACCAAACACCTATGAGATGTAAGACAAATAGAGCTTTAGCCGCATGGTGCAGTGATCTTGGAGACCTGGCCTCTAAGTTAGGACGGCCTTAAAAAAATTAAGTCTTATAGATGGATTTTGTTTTTACATAGGAAACATTGGCAGTTTATTCCCATTTGTAGGAGCTTTTTTGTAACAAAGCAAAACATTTAAATAAAACTAATAAAACGATGACCTCATCTGAAAGTGCATACAACATTTTACACATGTGGCAGCCTCCCTACATCTCTATTTAAAAACAAAATGAACAGAAATATATTATCTCTCCTTTCAATCTCCACCCACAGGGAAAAATAAATGAACAAATTTGTTATAAGAAATATGTATAGTCAAGCAAAATAAGTTCCCTTAATCATTGTATGCACACACACACACACACACACACAGATACCTGTCTCATTCTGCACTCTATCCAACACCTTTCTGTAATAGATAGCAAGCTTTGTCAAAAGTCAGAAGTCCTCTAGAATCATTTCATTGATCTCAGCTCTTACAGCTTTCAAAGACATTGGTTTTTAAGCAGTTGTTCTTGTATACATTGTTCTTGTTTTGCTCATTCTCTCTTCCATTACTTTGTAAAAGTCTCTAACATTTTAAATTTTTACCATATTGATTTCATAGTATTACTCTTCCTTTGGCACTGTACACTTCCCTCTGCATCAGTTCATAAAATTCTTTCCATGTTATTTCTAATCATCCTTTTCCTCATTTCTTATAGCACAACAGTACTTCATCACATCAATAAACCACAGCAGGTCCTGCCTTTGACATATGCTGTGTGACCCCAAGGCAGCCAGTGGAGTGGTCTGAATTCTGGGCCTTAAATCAGGGAGGCCTAAATTCAAATCCAGCCTCAGACACTTATTAGTTATCTAACCCTCAGCAAGTCACTTAGCCTCTATTTGCCTCAATTTCCTGGACTGTAAAGTGGGGGTAATAGCACCTGCCTCATAGAGTTGTTGTGATGATCAAATGATATAATATTTATGGAATGTACTCAACACAATGCCTGTCATAGCAAGACCTCTATAAATGCTCAGTCCCTCTTCTGCCTCGCAGTTAACCTCTTAAGTAGCTCAGGTAACTAAGACTGTACATTCTAGAACAGTTACTGATTGGTAGAGGGAGTTTGGTTCCTCCCCTCAAGTGGGCAGGGCACAGAGAATGACAAAATATTGTAGTGGGTGGTGAGAGGGGAAGAGCCAGGAATGGAGTCAAGAAGACATGGGTTGAAAGTCCCTCCTCTGATACAATACTACCTAAGTGGCCCTAGGCAAATCTCAGCCTCTCAGTGACCCCCACATAACTCTGACTATGAAGTTATCCCTTCCAAATTGTGACCTTACCCACACTGAGGATTTGATACACTGCTGGTCAGCATAAGAAATTAAATGAGAATTTTTTTTTTTGGATTTTACAGAAACCACCAAGGACATGTGAAGGCCAGCAGAAAACACAGAAAAGGTTTAGAAACCCAGAAGAGCACAAAAATTAGGTATAATATTACCATAAAACAAAAAAAATCTGACTTCTCTGATACAAGGGAGAGCCAAAAATTTACATGGATTTTCTAGACTGGGGGGAAGGGCACTCACATGGTTCAAGGAATTCAGGGAGTCTAGGAACCCCAATAACCAGAGTCCCTGGAAAGCAGTTTGGAGTGGATTCATGGACTCAAACATTCTGTAAGTCAAGGTGGCAAAGATTTATTGATACACTATAAGGTGGGCAAGAGTTCTTAGGGAACCTGCAGCCTTAGAGAGGTACAGTTAAAATTTATATAGTATATTCTATAGGATAACAAGTGCCAAATATGCTAAGCAGGATTAGGGAGTGGTTAAGGAGTGGTCAGTTCTTAAAGGAATATGCACTTTTAATATCTACTGCACAGGCATATTGCCCAGAATTCACCAGGAAATAGCCTGCGCGGGGTTCCATGGATGTGTGGTTTTAGGCTTGAAACATCACTAAGTCAGCTAGCAGTCAGGACTGACCAAGCTGCCACCCATCAATGTTATGTTTAACAAAATGAATGTTGGGAGTATAATCTATCCCAAGCCTAAGGCATACATAACGAGGGATTCAGGATGTATATAATGAGCTAGGGACTATACATATGACTGAGTCTAGAATGCATACAATAGGTATGACCCAGTACACAGCTGCTTCAGCCAGCTGGGTCAAACTATTAAATTCTATAGGTGCAGCTGGCTACTGTATCAGGAAGAGAGATAAGAATTTGCTAGGGCATGCTGCCCTTGAGCTACAGAGAAACTGCCTGAGACAGTGTTTTGAGGCTAGGGAGATTTGAGGCTGGGGAGAAATGTGATTTTACAAACTGAGTTTCAAGCACAGGCACCCAAACACCCCATCAGTACCACATCCCTAACCCCCACAAAGTGGAAGCAATAACTGGAAATTAAAGATTGATCAGGTACTGCTTTGCTTTAGTAGAAAGAGTTTCCTATACAAGAATTTTTATAACCATAAAATAACATCCAAAATCCAAAAAAAATATGCAAAGCATGGTATTGGTTGCTAAGTAATATAAGAATCAATACAAAATAGTGTCTGACCTATGGAGTTGAGTTTCTCCTGGGATGATATAGAACCAAATACCCAATTTGATAGTTCTTTATCAGTGAGTTAGAACACTGACTACTCTTATATGTCCCAACCCTGAAAAAAAAGGACAAGATTTTAACATTATCCTTTAGGGCACATTCTTTTATTAAAAATCACTATATAGAGAAATTATAATTAGATGTTCAGCAAAAATATGTACTGAATGAGGAGGTATTTAAGTCCTTACACCACCTCCATGACATTAGTCAGGTTGCTTCATCAGTATAAATGGACCTCAGTTGGGTCATAAGTAAAATACCAGGGTTGAGAAAGATGATCCCTAAAATCTTTTCCAGCTCTGATATTCAAATAATTCTGTTCTAATTTTCTGAGTTGTCTCATTTTCCACAAGGGGCCCACAAGGGTCATGATTTGCTGTTCAAAGATAATCACACATCCCAAAGGCAGTTCAGTTTGCTACTTCTCAAACAATGAATTTGGGGGAAACCATCTGTTAAATAGTAATTTTAAAGAATCCTTCAACCAGGGCACAGTGTTCCTTCACGAGAAAATATTCACAGAGGGAACATGCTATTTATTAATTTTATTTTTAACATTTTTTTTCATTTTCAATTTTGAGTTTCAGATTCTCTCCTTCCCATTTAACCCTCCCCCAGTCACTGGTGGAAGACAAACAATGTATCAGTTATATATATAAAATCATGGAAAATATATTTCCATAGTAGCCATATTGTGAAAAAAAGCAAAAAAAATAAGAAAGTGAGAAAATCATGCTTTGATTTGCATTCAGAGATCATCAGTTCTCTCTCTGGAGGTGGATAAATTTTTTTCATTGTGAATAACTTGGAATTTTATTGGATCACTATATTGATCAGAGTAGCCAAGTCTTTCACAGGTAATCATCATTACAACATTGCTTTTACTGGGCAAAATAATTTCCCAGTTCTTCTCACTTCAATTTGCTGCAATTCATGTCATGTTTTTTTTCCTTCTGAAACTAGCTCCCCCTCATCATTTCCCATAGCACAGTATTACTCCATCACAATCATATGCCACAACTTATTCAGCCATTCCCCAATTGATGAGCATCCCCTCAATTTGAAATTTTTGCCACCATAAAAAGAGCTGCTATAAGTATTTTTCTATTAATATATTCTTTTCATTTTTTCTTTGCCCTCTTTGGGGTACAGACCTAGTAGTTATATTGCTGGGTTATAGAGTATGTATAGTTTTGTAACCCTTTGAACATAGTTTCGAATTATTCTCCAGAATGGTTGGACCAGTTCACAACTCTGCCAACAATTCATTAATGTACCTCTTTTCCCTCACAGTGCTCAGCAATTGTCATTTATGATAGGTGTGAGTCCTATCTCAGAGTTGTCTTAATTTGTCTTTCTCGAATTAATAGTGATTCAGAGGATTTTTCTTATGACTATAGACAGCTTTGCTTTCTTCTTTTGAAAACTAACTGTTCAAATCCTTTTACAATTTGTCAATTAGGGAATGGCTCTTAGTTTTTTTTTTTTTATAAATTTGACTCAGTTTCCTATATATTTGAGAAATCAGAGAAACTTGTAATGTTTTTATATTACTTCATTGTCTATGGCATTTTTTTTAGCAAAATGTAGTTACCTTGATTATTTTATTCAATTAAGTCTATTTTTTTGCTTTTGCTTTGTTTGAGATCATGATTGCCACCCCTGCCCTCTTCATCTCTGCTGAAGTATCAGACTTGTTTTAGACCTTCGTTTCAACTTAGTATGTGTCTTTCTGTCTCAAGTATGTTTCTTGAATACAACATATTGTTGGATTCTAGTCTCCGCTTCCTTTCTATGGTTTAGCTCATCTCATTTACATTCACAGTTATGATGACTAACTATGCATTTCCCTCCATCCCATTTACTTCTATTCATCTTTCTTTCTTTCTTTTTATTGTCTCATCTAATCTGCCCTCTGCATTATAATCACCTACCCTATATTTCTTATTCCCTTCCCCTCATATCTATCTATTGGGTAAGATAGATTTCTATACCCAACTAGGAAAGAAAGAGAGACAGAGACAGAGACAGACAGAGAGACAGAGACAGAGACAGAGAGAGACAGAGACACACAGAGACAGAGAGAGAGACAGAGACAGAGACAGAGAGAGACAGACAGAGAGAGACAGAGACAGAGATACACAGAGACAGAGAGAGAGACAGAGACAGAGACAGACAGAGAGACAGAGACAGAGAGAGACAGACAGAGAGAGACAGAGACACACAGAGACAGAGAGAGAGACAGAGAGACAGAGACAGAGACACACAGAGAGACAGAGACAGAGACAGAGAGAGAGACAGAGAGAGACAGAGACAGAGACAGACAGAGAGACAGAGACAGAGACAGAGAGAGACAGACAGAGAGACAGAGACAGAGACACATAGAGACAGAGAGAGACAGAGACAGAGAGAGAGAGAGACAGACAGACAGAGAGACAGAGACAGAGACAGAGAGAGACAGAGAGAGAGTCTATTCTGTTAACAATGAGGTTCAAGCATTGTTCAACATTCATTCCCACATTTTCTCCTTCATTATAACTACTTCTTAGGTTTTTCCTTTACGTGGAAAGATTTGCCCCTTTCTCCCGGCCCCCTCCTCCCAGTGCATCTCTCTTTCTCATCACTACATTCGTTTTTCCTTCTTTTGAGCTCATGCTAACATAACTGACGCATACCTATGTCCTCTGTCTATGCAAACACCTTCTAACTGCCTTAATAATAACTCTCGGTAGTTACAGATATCATTTTCACATTCAGGAATATAAACAGCTTAACTCCACTGAGTGCCTTGTGATTCCTCTTTCATATTTACCTTTTTATGCTCTCCTTAAGTCTTCTGTTTGAATATCAAATTTTTTATTCAGCTCTGGTATTTTCATCAAGAATGTTTGGAAACCTTCTACATTATTATATGTCCATTTTAACGTCTATTTTTCCCCTGAAAGATTATACTCAGTTTTGCTGGGTAGGTTATTCTTGGTTATAATCCTAGATCCCTTGCCCTCCAGAATATCACATTCCAACTCTCCATTAATATGGAAGATGCTAAATCTTGTGTGATCCTGACTATGGCTCCACAATATTGGAATTATTTCCTTCTGGATATTTGCAATATTTTCCCCTTGATCTGGGAGCTCTAGAATTTAGCTATAATATTTCTAGAACTTTTCAGTTTGGGATCTCTTTCAAAAGGTAATTGTTAGGTTCTTTCTATTTCTATTTTGCCATCTGGTTCTGGGATATCAGAGAAATTTTCCTTGATAATTTCTTGATAAACTAGGCTTTTTCTTTATCACGGCTTTCAGGTAGTCCAATAATTTTTAAACTATCTCTCTCAATCTATTCTCAAGGTCAGTTGTTTTTCCAATGAGATATTTCACATTCTCTTCATTGTTTTCTTTCTTTGACATTAAAAAAATTGTCTTAATGTTTCATGGAGTCATTAACTTCCACTTGCCCAATTCTAACTTTTAAGGAAATTTTTAGTCCCTTTTTAGTTCTTTGTCATTGGTCAGTTCTGCTTTTTAAGTTCTTTTCTTCAGTGAATTTTTGTGCCTCCTTTTTCATTTGGACTATTCTGCTTTTAAAGGTGTTATTTTATTTAGTGGATTTTTGTTCCTCTTTTATCATTAGAAAAAAAATTTTTAAGGTTTTTTTTCAGTATTTTTTGTGCCTCTTTTATAAGCTGTTAATTCTCTTTTCTTAATTTTCTTGTGTTACTCTAATTTTTTCCCCAATTTTTCCTCTACAACTCTTTTCTCTTTCTTTAAATCTTCAAGGAATTCTTGTTGGTCTTGGGTCTATTAGCATTTTTTTGATCTTTGGTTATACCTGTTTTCACATTGCTGTCTTCTGAATTTATACCTTAGCCTTCCATGCTGCCCTAGTAGCTTTGTTTGTCTTTTGCTCTTTATTTTGGAGGGCAATTGGGATTAAGTGACTTGCCCAAGGTCACATTGCTAGTTTTTTTGTGTTAAGTGTCTGAGGCTGGATTTGAATTCAGGTCCTACTTACTCCAGGGCTGGTGCTCTACTCACTGCGCCACCTAGCCACCCCCCAGTAGCTTTTTACAGTCAAGTTCTTTTTGTTGTTTGCTCATCTCATTTTATTTCTTCACTTTGAACTTTACATCAAATTAGGGTCCTGTTCATTTAGGGTGGGGTAGGGAGGCACTGTGCCAGGCATCAGACTTTTTCAAGCTATTATTTTCAGAGCTAGTTCTGGGGATCTACAAGTTTTTTGGTGGTCCCAATGTGACATTATCCTGTGAGAGCTGTGATTACTGTTTTCCTGATCTTTGCTCTAGTCTTTGCCCAGAAAGGGCCCCTGTTCCCCTGCAGCTGCAAGCACTAGTGCTCCTCTTGGCCCTGGAACCATGACCAGGTCCTCTGCTCCCTTGTGACTGATCACAGCTGTTCCTCTCCATCCTGGAACTGTGACCCAGAACTGCTTAGGGGCCATAGAATTGCCAATCAGTGCCAGCTACAACCTGTGCTAGCAAGTCCCTTGTAATCTCTTTCTGACTAGTTGTCTGATCCCATTACTCTGGGGTCTCTGGACTGAGACCCTCCTATGCAGCTGCTGGTGGTGGTGCTGGCAGTGGTGCTACTGCTGCGGCTGTCCCTGCCTCTAAGGCCCACTGCTGGTGTTCCTGCTGTATCCAGGCCTGAGCCCACCCCTGTGTTACAGAGCTCTCCTGTGGGCCTCCTAAATTGTCATAAACTGGGTAAATGTCTCCCTTTTGTTAGCTATGCCACTCCAAAATTTAATTTGCTGTATTATTTTGAAGTTGTTTGGAGGGGGATGTTGGGAGAATTCAGCTGGGTCCTGGCCAGTACTCAGCCATCTCCATGATTATGGGAACATGCTAATTTTTAAGTCAACTGTTGATGTTTTGTCTTTATTGGGTCCCTTAATAGGGTACACGTTCTGTTATATTGTGTAATGATTTCTTGAGCATTCTGCAGCTAGCAGAGAAAAAAACTGTTACAAATTATTATCTGTGACAGAATTATAATTTTGCAAATGATTAATCTCCATCATCTATCTCTTTTCCTTTCTGAGTTAAGCAGGAAAATTATATCCTGCAAAATTAACTGTCAAAATGTGAGGCTACGGTTTTGGAGTGTTAATACATCAGGAAAAAGAAAAAGAGAACTTTATTAATGAAGGGGATTAAATAAATAAAAAGGTTATTTTAAGAGATGTGTGGCTCTGTTGCTACAATATGTCTCATGACTTTCCAGCAGTAAGATAATATTTACCAAAGTGAATCAGAGCTGGGTAAGGATATTACCTGCTTCCACAAATACTGCATCACCTAAATATTCTTTTCTCTTCTATCAATACATGAGCCTATCCTGAGGATTTCATTGTAAAAATGGCTATGATAATCTTTGTTCTATAGAGATAGAAATATGTGAACCTTTTGAAAATGTTTTAACTGAAGGATGTACTGTTTTGGGGAGAGTGACTGAATATGGAGAATTCAGATACCTTCAGCAACATCTCCAAAATTTCTTTTTAGATCAAAGAGCAGCATGCCCATGGAGGAACTGAGGGGTTAAAAATGATTTAAAAGAATATTTTTGAAAAGGTAAGTAACAGGAGCGGCTAGGTGGTGCAGTGAGTAAGAGTGCTGTTCCCAGAGTCAGGTATACCAGGGATCAGTTCTGGCCTCAGATACTAAACACCCACACAAAATAACTGGCCATGTAACCTTGGGCAAGTTACTTAACCCCAATTGCTTAAAAAACAAAAAGAAAAGGTAAGTAACTTTTGGAAAGTGCTTTACAGTTACAAAGTACTTTTTTAATATTGTCTCACAATAACCCTGTGAGGCAGGTAGTATAAGTATGAATAGAAAACAAAGGCTCTTAGAATTTATAAATCACACAGTAAGTGGCAAATCCAGGACTCAGGTCTCTAGATCTTAGTATCTCTTTGCAAGCAATACTAATTAAAACAAATTGGTACTGACTGAAAGCGGGAGGGAGAGGGAGAAGAAGAGGGGGAGAGAGAAAAGGGGAGAGACAGAGACAGAGAAACAGAGACAGAGACACAGAGAGAGACAGACAGAGGCAGAGAGAGAAATTACTGGAATAGGTTAGAACATGGTATATAGAAGCAAGCAAACACAGTAGTATTGAGTTTGATAAAACTGAAGACCTCAGTTACTGGTGAGGAGGAAGGACTCATTATTTCATAAATCTCTGCTGGGAAACCTGGGCAGCAGTCTGGCAGAAATGAACTTTTAACCAATACTTCACACCATATACCAAAATAATCTTGAAATGGATATGTGCGGGGCAGCCAGGTAGCCCAGCGAGTAAGAGCACCGGCTCCAGTGTCAGAACGACCTGCAGATCGAATGCCGGGCTCAGACACTTAGCACCCACCCAGAAACACCTGGCCATGTAACCTTGAGCAAGTTACTTAACCCCGATTGCTTTAATGGATACATAAACTAAATATAAAAAGTCACATAATAAACTAATCAGAGGAACAAAGGAGAAACTACCTTTTGTTCCTATGGATAGGGGAAGAGTTTATGACTGAACAGTAATCAGATCATACAAGATAAAGTGGACAATTTTGCTTATATGAAATCAGAAAGATTTTACAACAAATAAATATAATGTAACAAAATTAGAAAGGAAACATTTAACTGAGAAAGACTATTTGCAATGAATTTCTTTGATAAAGATTATTTATCTAGGATATATAAGAAACTGATTTAAATTTATAAGACTAAAAGCCATTGTTCAATAGGTTAAAGTCAATAAAAAAAGAATTTTCAAAGAAAGAAGCCCAAGCTATTAATAATCATATGAAAAAAGTTCTAAATCATTAATAGAGAAATGCAAATTAGAACAACTTTAAGGTTCCACCTGACATTCATCAGATTAGCAAAATTGTCAAGAAAGGAAAATGACAGATAAAATAGTGCCCTATTTGTGAGGTTGTGAATTGGTCCAGACATTCTGGAAAACTATCTGGGACTGTGCCCAGAAAAGCTACCAAACTAACTGTGCATACTCAACAATTTCTCTTCTATCAATACATGAGCCTATCCTGAGGATTTCATTGTAAAAATGGCTATGAAAATCTTTGTTCTATAGAGATAGAAATATTTTTTTCACTTGAGAACTGCCTGTTTGTATTCTTTGACCATTTACCATTTGAGGCTAGTTTTAGTAGCTTCTTGATTTCATCTCTTATTTCAAATAAAAAAATCTCAAGGAAGAAGTTATTTTTATGATTGCTCTCCATCTTTCAACAATATGTTATATGACTTAGAGTAGAGAGTACTGTTGACAAAAAGCAATATGGATCCTTTGTCTATAGCTATAAGGAAGTTTTTTCAATTTTGTTATTTTATGGTATTGTCACGATTAGACCTATTCAACAAAGAATAGGTAAAAAAAGAAGAGGAACTCTATATACAAAAATATTAATAGCAGCTCTTTTCATAGTAGCCAAAAACTGGGAACCTTGGTTTCTACCCAATAGGGACAAAGCCCACTGGGTTATAGGTAAATAAGTTGTGGTATATGACTGTAATGAAATATTATATTGCCATAGAAAATTATGAATGGATGATTTCAGAAGAAACTGGGAAGACATTTTTAAAATGATACAGAATAATGAGGATAAAAATTTAAAATTTAAAAAAGGATAAAAATTTATGCAATGATAGCAACATTATAGGGGAAAACAATTTTGAAAGACTTTAGAACAATGATAAACCTGAAGTCCAAAAGAATGAAGATGAAATACAACATTTCCACCTTCTGACAGAGAAGTGAGGAACTTAGAATGCAGAAAGAGATAAAGGATATGTCTTTTTTTTTTTTTTCAGATTTGGCTAACGAGTGGGATTTGTTTTGCAAAACTATGCAGTTGTGTCTTGAGAGTATTTTTTTCTCCCTTTAATGAAGGAGGAAGTAGAAGGTATAGATTAATAAAGGATACTTGTTACTTGAAGAATAAAAACAAGAAAGTATTGAAAAGAATTTGTTTTGTAATTTCGGCATAAGTTTTTTTAGCTCAACTATTGATCTATGATAACTTTATAGTATTTTTCAAATACTGTTGATATGGTAGTTAGTTCAGGATATAAACTATCAATGGAGAAGTCTTGGTAGGAATGAATAGGTTACAACACATTAGCGATCAAAAGTTTCACAAATGACAATGATAAGCCAAATGATGAAAGTAAGACATCCCACTTACTATGCATCTTACTATATATTATATGCTATATATAATATATATGTATGCTATACTATATATGTTATATATAATATCCTTTCTCTTTGTATATTATATATATGTATATATATATATAACTACATAGCTTATGTCAAGATAATAGATTTATGGATTTAGAACAGCAAAAGACCTCAGAAGACTTAGAAGTTCTACCCTGTTGTTTTACATGTGAGGAAACAGAGGCCCATAGAAGGATAACTCCAAGGCCCAAGGACACATAGATAGTAAGTACAAAACTCCCATTTCATTGGATAGATTACATTTCCTCCTCCTCTTAAACACTACCACCATAGAGAATTTACAAGAAGAAATAAACAAGAGTTGCAGATGAATATTGTCAAATATGGGCTGTTATCTGCATTATTGAAAAGAATACCTAAATTGTGACAATACTATAAAATAACAAAATTGAAAAAAATGCCTTATAGCTATAGACAAAGGATCCATATTGCTTTTTGTCAACAGTACTCTCTACTCTAAGTCATATAACATATTGTTGAAAGATGGAGAGCAATCATAAAAATAACTTCTTCCTTGAGATTTTTTTATTTGAAATAAGAAATGAAATCAAGAAACTACTAAAACAAGCCTTAAATGATAAATGGTCAAAGAATACAAACAGGCAGTTCTCAAGTGAAAAAATATGTTACAATGACCATAATAAAAAAACAACAACCTCCAAATCAGTGAAAATGCATATTAAAGTCACTCTGGTATTCTACTTCACATCTATCTAATTGGTAAAGTTAATAAAAAACAAAAATGACAAATGTTGGAGGGACTTTGGGAAAACAGAACCATTAATACACTTTTGCTGAAGCTATGAAGTAGTTCAGTCATTCTGGAAAGCAATTTGACACTGTGCCCAAAGTGTTACTAAACTCTGTATACCATTTGATTCAGTAATACCACTATACTCCCAAAGAAATAAAAATTAAAAAAAAATTAAATGACACCCACAAAAATATTTATAGACACTCTTTGTAGAGACAGAACTGGAAATTAAAGGAGTGTCCATTTAATTGGATATAGGAATTCTAAGGGGATATGAATGTACCATAATACATGATAGAGGGAACAGTTTCAGAGAAATCTAGGGAGACTTTATGAAGTGATGCAAAGAGAAGTGAGTAGAACAAGGTGAATGATTTATACTATAACAACAACATTGTAAAAGCAACCAAGTTCAAAAGACTTGAGAACTTTGATAATGACCAACCATTATTCCTGAGGACTAGCAATAAAGAATGTTACCCATTTCCTGATGGGAAAGTAATGAACTAAATATATAGAATGAAACACATTTTTTAAATATGGCCAATGTCAGAATATGGTTTGTTTCACTATGTATGAGGATTTGTTATGTAGCCTGGATTTTTGAATATGTTCAGATTGCCTACTGTTGAGCCTGTTGCATCCCCCAATATATGGATGGGGGTAGCCGCCTTGATTGGTTAAAACTGGCTAAATAGAACCTTCAACTTTCTTTTTGATTATCTTTTTGGCTTCACTTTTTAGGGCAATTCTTATCTGCTATGCCCATCATGGACCCATGACCTGAAGCATAAGAATTCTTTCTTATTTTTATTTCCCTTCTCCCTCTCTTTTAGCACAGCTTGGAGTAATGGGCCAACAGGATATTAGCTTCTGATCTGTCTTATTTGTCCCTAGTTTCAGGTGACAAAGATGATCCTCGTGAGCCCAGAGCATCCAAGCCATGGTGACTTGGATTCCAGCCAGAACTCCTGTTGTTGTTGTGTAACAAGCCTGCCCAGCTCGGAAATGCCAAGAAGTCAGGGTGCCTGGTACACAAGACCTTGAGGGGATTTGGAATGGGAACTGTGGTCTATGGGAACGAAGCTAAGCTATGAACCCAAATACTTTTCCCTTCTTAGAGATTGAGGTAGTATGGTAGGGAGGAGGATTAAGCCTCTCACTGTTGGGGATTGTAAATTTGTATATTTGTTATTGTGTCTCTTGAAGTGAATGTTCCCTTTTAGAATGTCCTGTGTTAGGGTTATAAGGGTTTTTTTTTCTTTTCTTTTTCAAAGGGGAAACAGGTAAGAGAAAGAGAAAATGAATGCTTGTTAATTTAAAAAATTATTTAGAAATAAGAAGCTACTAAAACTGAAGAAAAAAAAGATTGAAGACCCCAAGGTCACTGAAAATCTTCACTTACTACAAATGCCAAAAGATAAACCTAATAAAAGAAAAGATGACCAAAACAGTACCATTACCTTAAATGATATTGAAAAGGAGATGATTATACTTAGACTGGAATTCCAAAAAGTCTTTTTTGCATGTAATGATACAATTTCTATTAGCAGGACAATTATACCAACATAGAATAATTTTTAAAAATTGTCATCCTCTGTAATCAATATGAATGAACATAATCTCCCACAGCATTTGACAGAAGTATAAAAACCATCTTAGGATATGAATCTAGAGGTATATGTGACAGGATTGCTAAGGTAAAAACCAAAGAAGAAAACTATTTCCCAAAGGACAGGCATCAAATACCATCATGGCAGATACAATTTTAGAAGACCATTGAAAATCTGTGGAAAGAAACTGGAAAATGTACTAATATCTGACTGGTCCATAGTTGAATACTATATTGACTAACTAAAGGCAACACAAAAGAAATATGTGGGGCAAGTCTCTGGAGAGAAAAAAGAAGTCAGAAATGCTCAGTTCCCATGAGCAACTAAAAGCAAAAATTTAAACGTTAAGATGATACAAGAAAAGCATGAAATAATATTAATAATTCAACAAAGGTTAAAAGGATTTTATAAAACGAATATAGATCTTATACAACATATTCTAATGTATAATAAAATTGATGTAACATATAATTTAATATTTATACATACAATATATGTATAGTATGTTTAATATAATATATAAATAACAGGATATTATATCATATATAAATATGTAATATATTATATATGTAAATGTAGAATATTCATGGAAATTCTTGAGGCTATGATATGAGACATAGAATTTGCAAAGGATCCGTGGATTTTCCAGTGTAAGGAAATCCTTCCATGTACCAAGGGAGGAGTCACCTATGATTTGGGAGGTAAGTCTTAGTGATTTGTCTGAGATACAAAGGTCAAGTGATTTGCCAAGAATCACACAGCTAATGTCACAGGCAGGATTCAAACCCAAACTTTCTTGACTTCACAGCTAGTACTCTGACAGTTATGCCAGGATGCTTTTACAATATAAATATAATACTGCAAAAATAACACCCTTTAGGAGTCGCTAGGTGGCGCAGCGAGTAAGAGCACCAGCCCCAGTGTCAGGATGACCTGGGGATCAAATCCAGGCTCAGATACTTAGCACCACACCCAGAAATAACTGGTCGTGTAACCTTGAGCAAGTTACATAACCCCAATTGCTTAAAATAATCAATCAATAAATAACACCCTTATTTAACTCAGCTCCTTATATAAACTGTGTGTGTAAATAATAAAGTCATTTGTCAATGTCCAGCAGTTATTAGCAGGAAAAATGATGGGGGCATTTTAAAGATTTTCTTCAGCATTTCATAAAGCATTCTCCCCAGGATTTGAGAGAAGCCTGGTCTCAGTAGCTCATCACTAATTCAGACTTTCCCCTCATCCTTAGATGTTGTCTCCCTTTTCTCCCTGACTCTTGTCATGCTTTCAAGTGCTCAGGTCCTGCTTTGTAGGCCCAGAATGGAGCAAGGCTTCATGAGGAATAGTTCACAGAAATTCAGATTCCAGAGTCTCTCTCTGATCTTCTCAGGTCATACTGTTTTTGGATTTTCTTTATTTTGTTTCTCTGCCATATACTACTGGGGACCTGAAAAGGCTGGGATTCCTATATGTTTTCCATTAACATCAGTGGAATGTAAGTAGGATTCGAAGCTTTTTTTCTGTCCATTTGAATTCATCCATGGCAAATCAGGGTCTTATCTTTTTACATTCACCA
This sequence comes from Petaurus breviceps papuanus, assembly GCF_028583685.1. Classification (NCBI taxonomy): domain Eukaryota; kingdom Metazoa; phylum Chordata; class Mammalia; order Diprotodontia; family Petauridae; genus Petaurus; species Petaurus breviceps. Next base: position 73,307,758 of record NW_027187419.1, read on the forward strand.
TTCCTTTGAAAATAAGGCATTTAAAGATGAAAGTCTATATTCCAGGAGGAGCTTAGGGAAGGGAGAAATTAAAAAAGTTAAGAAAGAAATAAGTAACAGGTAAGGGAGAGTATAAAGGAAAAAGAGAAGGGTAAGGAAAATGACAAGGTTATTCTGAATAGCAAGAGATGACATTTGAGGGGTGGCCAGGTGGCGCAGTGAGTAAGAGTGCCGGCCCTGGTGTTGGGAGACCCTGGATCGGTTCCAGCTTCAGATACTTGGCACCCACACAAAAGATAACTGGCCATGTAACCTTTAGCAAGTTACATAACCTCAATTGCTTTAAATAAAAAAAAGAGAGAGAGAGAGATGACATTTGTATGTGCCTATAAAGTATTTTATCTTGTACTATAAGATGTTTTCAAATCCTTGTCACTTGCATAAAATCAGATATTTTAAAGCCTTAAGATGTTTTGGAAAGGCAGTGTAGTATGAGACCTTAATCAGAAAGATGGAATTCAAGTCTTTTATAAATCATAGTAGTAGTGACATGACTCTGGGAACTCATTTAACCTCTCAGTGTCAACAGTAATTTTCAAAATCATAAGTCTCTGTCTCTGTTTGTCTCTGCTTCTCTCCCCCATCTCTGTCCCCATCGTCATACCTATATTTGTATCTATATTCATCCACACATACGCATATATACACATATATAGTATATGTATAGGATATAGTACCTGAATTACATATACCATCATTATATAGTATATTTATACATATATGTTTGCATAAATACTTATACATATATGTAAAAGTATTGTGTTATGTATAATGGGAAGATAATCATAGGGTCTCCCCATTCCCAATTTGGTGGTTAAGAGAACTTCCCCCACACCTAGTAGGCAGGTCTTTTCCTAAAGGACATTTGGAAATTATAGGCTTGTGATTGGTCCCTGTGCACCTTCTCCTTTCACTCCATCCCATTCATGTCCAAGACCTATCCATTCGGTAGACTTAAAGGAAAAGAGAACTTTCACTATTACTTATCTTCTTGGGACACCATTCAATTTCTCATTACTCTTTCTTTCAAGCCCAAACTCAAGCTATGATGGTTCTTCACTTATCATAATGAAATCCATTGGGTCAGAGGAAAGCAATACCTTTTCTCAGTAAAGGTCCTAGTTTTGAGTTTATATATATTTTGAGTTCAGTCTTGGCGTGGCCAGAGCTTTAAAAAAATTGTTTAGATTTTTAAAATCTTCTTTCAGGGGGGCAGAGTCAAGATGGCAGAGTATAAACAGGTCTTCTGCATGGCTGCAGCTTCCACCTACTCCAATTCATGTAAACAATGACTCTAAACAAATTTGGACCTACAGAACCCACAAAATGACAGAGAAAAGCTAACCTCCCACTGATGACAGCCCAGCAGACTATCAGGAAGCAGCCAGTGCAGCACTCTGGGACCTGAGCCCATCCCTGTGTGAGTCCGAGGATTTAGCCTCAGGGCAGCCACAACCAGGCACCAGCTGGAGGGACTTCAGATCACCAGCAGTTGTGGCAGTTTCCAGAATTATCAACCCATAGATGCTAAGGACAAAGTGAGAGGTCAGTGCAGTGTGGACTTTGGGATCTGGGAGTTTGGGAGTGCAGTCTGGCCTTTACCCTCTGGAGGGAGGAGTGGCTGAGGCGCTGCCACCGTGCAGCCACTGAGACGTGGCTGCTTCAGAGCTGCTGGCCTGTAGATTGAAGGGGAACAAGCAACCGGTCTGAGGGATAATCGCTCATGCTTTAACCTCCAGGGGTCTGGATCACTGTCTAGAGTGGAGGTCCTGGGGTGCATGACCAGTGTGCCAGAGCTTGTGGAGGCTTCATAGAGGGCACACAACTAATACCTCCAGCAGCTGAGAAAACTCTAGCTATTTGGGAAAAAAGCTCCCCTTTCTGGTAGCAGAGTTCTACTGTGGCAAAATGTTCAAAAATCAAGTAATTGAGTGGCAACATAAGCAAGCAAAGGAAGCAAAGCAAGCAGAGCAAACCAAGATTAGTCTCCTATTTGGGGGAAAAAGGATCAAAGCATGGAATAGGAGGAAGATAATGAAGTGAGAACTCCTGTGCCAAAAGCTTCCAAGAAAAATATGAACTGGTTGGTTACAGGCCATAGAGGGGCTTGAGAAGAATTTTGAAAACCAAATAAAGAAGTGGAGGAAAATTGGGAAGAGAAATGAGAATGATGTAAGAAAATTATGAAATTAGAGTCAACAACCTGACTGAAGACAATAACAGCTTTAAAAATAGACTAGCTCAAAAGACAAAAGAGGCTCAAAAAGCCGAGGAGAAGAATGCTTTAAAAAGCCGAATTTGCCAGATGAAAAAAGAATCTCAAAAGCTCACTAAAGGGAATCATTCCTTCATAATTATACTGGAGCAAATGGAAGCTAGTGACTTTATAAGAAATCAAGATACTATTAAACAGATCCAAACAAACGAAAAAAATAGAAAGCAATGTGAAATATCTCATTGGAAAAACCACTGACCTGGAAAAGAGATCCAGGAGAGATAATTTAAAAATTATTGGACTACCTGAAAGCCATAATAAAAAAAAAGAATCTAGAAATCATCCTTCAAGAAATTCTCAAGGAAAATTTCCCTGAGGTTTTAGAACCAGAAGGTGAAATAGAGGTTGAAAGAATCCACCAACCACCTCCTGAAAAATATCCCAAAAAGAAAACTCCTAGGAATATTATAGCCAGGTTCCGGAATTCCCAGATCAAGGAGAAAATATTACAAGCAGCCAAGAAGAAACAATTTGAATATTGTGGAAACACAATCAGGATAACACAGGATCTGGCAGCTTCTACACTGAGGGATCGAATGGCTTAGAGTATGATATTCCGCAGGTCAAAGGAGCTGGGATTAAAACCAAGAATCACCTACCCAGCAAAATTGAGTATCATATTTCAGGGGAAAATATGGTAATTCAATGGAATAGAGGACTTTCAAGCATTCTTGATGAAAAAACCAGAGTTGATAGAAAATTTGACATTCATATACAAGAAGCAAGAGAAGCATAAGAAGGTAAACAGGGAAAACAAATCATAAGGAACTTACCAATGTTGAACTATTTACATTCCTATATGGAAAAAATGATAATTGTAACTGATGAAACTTTTCTCAGTATGAGAATAGTTGAAGGAAATAGAAATGTATGTTTATATATATATATATATACACATACATATATATGTCTACATAGCAGGGTATATGGGCGTATGAATACATATGTGAGTGTGTGTATATATATATGTGTGTATATATATATATATATATATGTTCACAGGTATACATAGACAGAAGGCACAGGACCAACTTAATTGGAAGGAATGATACTTAAAAAGTGAAATTAAGTTGTGAGAGAAGAATATAATGAGAAGAGATGGGGAGAGACAGAATAGGATAAATTAGCTCATACAGAAGAGGCAAGGGAAAACTGTTATCATGGAGAGGAAGAACAGGAAGGCAAAAGGGAATGAGTCAACCTTATTCTCATTGAATTTGGCTTAGGGAGGGAATGATACACACATTAAATAGGGTTTCTCATATACAGGAGAGTAGGGGGGAAGGGGATGAGAGGAGGGATGATGGAAGGGAGGGCAGGTTGGGGGGGAGGGAAGTTGGAAGCACCCACTTTTGAAAAGGGACAGGATCAAAGTAGAAAATAGAACAAGTTGGGGGTAGGATAGGATGGAGGGAAATATAGTCAGTCTTTCACAATATATCTACTATGGAAATGTTTTGCATAGCTACACATGTACAACCTATATTGAATTGCTTGTCTTCCCAGTGAGGGTGGGTGAGAAGGGAGGAAGGAAAAGAATCTGGAATTCAAAGTTTTAAAATCAAATTTTTAAATCTATATATAAATGTATATATGTAAGTATATATATAAATATATATGTAAGTATATATATATATATATGTGTGTGTGTGTGTGTGTTAGTAGTAGTAGTAGTAGTAGTATTTTACATCTAACTGGGAAATAAGATAAACAGGCTCTGGAGCATAGAGATCCACTGTGCCATACTGGAAAGTCAGAGGAGTTATGGGGGAAGATATGGGAGAGAACAGATTGGGGGAGGGGATATTCAGTGGGATTGCTGTTTTGGGGTGGTGGGTAGGGAAAAAATGGGGAGAAAATTTGTAACTCAAAATCTTGTTGAAATGAATGATGTAAACAAAAAAATAAAAAAGAGAGAGAAAATCTTCTTTTAGTTTTCTTTGATTTATTATATCTGTACTAAAGAGAAGAACTCTTGGTATAATATCTTTAATGCTTAAACTGGGCTAATGTCTAGGATCTCTTCAAAAATGATTATCAAAGTCCCTTCAAGAAGGGTATTCAGTATACAAAGTATGTAGGAATTAAATAGCTATTTATTTCCTTGACCACTAAAGAAATGCTTAAAACACAAAAGACTCATAAACATGCTTTGAGAATTAAAACATAAAACAATAACACATTACTACTATCATCTTCTCCCAGGAGGCTGATACTTCATCAGTACATGAAATATTTTGTAGGACTGCTGAAGCGGTATTTTGCCTTGAACTTGGTTTTGTCTTGTCTAAACTTCTTCAATTCTTCTGGCAAGGTAGGACTTAGGTTTCTCCATTATTGCAGTCTCTATCCACTACTTTATTTAGGAGTACTAAGGTATATAAGTTGATGTATAAATGTGAGCCAAGTCTATGACTGTAATTTCAATGACTATTCATAATTACTCATCTGAATGTCACAGCAATATATTAAACATTTCCTGTTTGAGCTTCATATGAGTTTCATGTTCAAAATAAAATTTTAAGATATAATTTAATGGGAGCTATTCATTTTATGGATCCACAGTGGGATTCATCTCTTTTCTCAAGTAATTAAATAAAATTTCAGAAGCTCTAAAAAAACTGAATGAAAAAAAATGGATTAGATTCTTGTATTTTGACATCTCCATAGATCCTTCTCTGTTCAGCTGTAGAATTCATCCCGTTGACTTTCTATTCAACCTAATTCATGTTAAGCATGGAAACCTTTGGGACAGAAATGCCAAGTTGGGAAGACGGTATGCTTGCAAGACATACTTTCATTTGCATGACTCAGAATCAGGTCTTCTATATCTACAACTACAGTAGAGACAATCCAGTCAGTTTATGAACACTTCTCTCACAATGCTTGTCAAGTCCCTTGACTAGCAAAACTCCATATCCTTTACTATGAGATCAATTAGGATTATCTTAATATTTCAAATGAGGTATTATGAGAGCCTAAACTAGAGCAAAGGGCATATGTTTGGAGAAAATTCTGACATAAAATCAACAAGATAACTGGTAGATAGACTTCAATGTTGTGAATATGGATGACTAGAAGGATAATGCTCCTCTCAAGGGAAACAGGGATGTTTGAAGAAGGGATGGTTTTGGGGAAAATATGAGATTCATTTTGGATATGTTGAGTTTGGAATATCTATAGAACACTGGTGGAGATATCCATAAAATGTCTAGCAGTGAAGTTCTAGTATTCAGAATATTGTTTAAGGTTGGATATGTAAACTTGGAAGTCATCTGTATACAAATAATTCTTGAAACCAGAGAAAGGCATAAGACCACCATGGGAAAGAATATGTAGAGAGAAAAGGGCCCAGAACAGAACATTTAGTGGGAAGGGAAGCATTATGATTATGTTTTGGATATTATATTGAGAAGGTTTCTTTAGTTGAATAGGTGGAAGAAGAGAACAAGCCATGGGAGTAGAAAGTGTTCACAAAGACAGAATGATTGATGGTGTCAAAAGCTGCAGAGAGGTCAAGTAGAATGCAAATATCATTGGATTTAGTTACAACCTGGAACAAAATTATGTGATAGGGTCAAAATCTAGAGTGCAAGCAATCAGGAATAAATAGAAGGTGAGAAAATGGAGGTAAAAAATATAGAGAGGCAAAGAAACTATATATGACCTGTTCTAGGAGTTGACTGTGAAAGGAGAAAGAGACTGAGGGGAAGGTGGTATCAATTGAAATTAGGAGAGACTGGGGCATGTTTGTAGGTGACATTGAGTTAAGTGCTTCTGCATGGGGGGGGGGAGTACAAAGGAAATATATATATGACCCATTTCCTCATTTCTAGGCTCTTATAACTTAAGTGGATAAGACAGAAACATATAAAAATTTAATGAGTAAAATTACATTAAATACAAAAATATTATTGATGTCACAAAGCTATTGCTTTGTCAGATGAATGCCATAGATGACAGTGATGGATTGCCTAGTAAGTGATATGGACAAAGAGTTCATGAGGGGGCTATTTTTCCAAATCAATATCACTTTAATAGTCTAGGGATATTTCCATATATCTATACCAGTATTTAAGTTTCCTAACTTGATCCAAGCCCGCCCTTGCTATTTGAAAATGCACCTTAGCACCTAATTGGCTTCTTAATGTGCTTTGTTATTTCATGAATGTCAAAAAATAATGATTTTTTTCTTTAAAAATATATTATTGCCTCCCTCTCTGTGATTCATAAAATACCCCAAAGCCTCTGGCTTCCTACAATTTCAAATAATGATTACAAATCTTTCTTTAGTAATTTTCAAATACCATAAGTTTTTCTTATCCACGTGATGAGTATTTGCAATGAAAAGAAGTCACATTTCATTGGACTAAATGAGTGCGTGGATTTTCACCTCAAGCAAGTTGTACATAAGAGATTTTTACAATTATCTTTTTTATTATGCTATGATATTAAAATGCCTGTTTTATTCCATAAATTACATATTTTAAAGATCAATAGATTATCGGGCATCCTTTATGTTATTGTAAGTTGCTCTATTTTAAATAAAATGGAAAAGCATTCAAAACAATAATAGTATTAACAGGGAAGGGCTGTCTCTGTCTTTGTCATATGCACTCTTTTGTCATATACATTTCTTCACTTTGGTCTTTCTCTGTTTAGAGCGTGCTCCCCAATAAGTAGCCCTCCTATTGACTTCTCGTATTTTCTGTTCTTGGCTCTATTTGTCTTTTGCTTAATCTATATATTTCTGCAGAAACTCATGCAGCCCTCCTTATTTCTTGTGGTCCATAACCACAAATTGCATGTCTTCCAAATTAGTCTGAAACATTCCATGCTCCTTATCATTCCTTCATGGCTTAGTAATAATGCTCCATGGTCTTCCTTTTCGTGTTACAACAGTTGCTTATTCTAGGACTAAAGTCTTATTCTGATATTCTACTCTGATTGTGGTATGAAGTAACCCCAGGGTTCTATGGGGACCATGCCAGGGAAGCCCAAGCTATGGAAGGTGGACAGATCTCAAGTACTAATCTAGCTAATAGCTCTAAGTCTTTTGTCCAGGGAGACATCTAGGTTGTGATTAACTACAAGTGAAAAATGTTTGATTAATAGTAGATCTTTTTTTTCCTCTATGCATTCTTGGTCTCACATCAGATTTTTTTTTTTTTTGCAGGGAAAGGAAGAGGCAGAAAAACTGTTCTTTCGAGCTTAATAATTATCATTTTACCCTTACCTAATTGAGTATATTTTGGGAGTGAGAAATATTTTGAAATCCATAAAATTAGATATTTTAAAGCCTTATTATGTTTTGGAAAGATAATGTAGTGTGAGGCCTTGAAATCAGGAAGGCATGGATTCAAGTTGTCTCTGACTTAGAATAGTGACATGACTCTGGGCAAGTCACTTAACTTCTCTTTCAGTGTCAAAAGTAATTCTCAAAAATCATAACTGTCTCTCTATCCCCCTCCACACACACACACACACACACACACACATATATTTGTGTCTATATCTATCTATATATATACACATGTATATTGTATGGATTACCCTAATTATATATATGTATATATATGTGTGTGTGTGTATATATATATATATATATCAAAATTTATTTATTTAAATTTTTCCTTTTTGGAGGACAATTGGGGTTAAATGACTTGCCCAAGGTCACACAGCTAGTTGTTGTGTCAAGTGTCTGAGGCAGGATTTGAACTCATGTCCTCCTGACTCCAGGGCCAGTGCTCTATTCACTGCGCCACCTAGCTGCCCCTTATACCAATATTTATATAGGGACATACATGAATTACATGATATACTTGGGCTCTAAAGCTCATATTATTTTTTCTTCTAAAACAGGTTCCAAAGTCTCAGATTGAAAAAGAACCCCAGAGGCTCTCTGATCAAACTTGCAGCAAAGTGGAAATTACCTCTTTCCCATGCCCTAAAAGTGACTATCCAGTCTCTGTGTTGCAAACCTGCCTCTAGAAACAGGAAACTCACTACCTCATGAGGCTGCTCATACTTCTTTGGGGGCAGTTCTAAGCAAGCCAAAGTTTGCTCTCTGTAGCTTCTGCTAATATCTCTGGAAATTCCCACTGAATTCCTAGGAAATTTCTAAGGAAATTCCCTGCTGGAATTTCTAAAAATGATTGTGATTTTTTTTTCTAAGAAATAAATGTATAGGATTTGGACTACTGAAAACAAAACTTCTTTACTTGAGGAGCTGTGCTACTCATGAATTCAGCACTTCCACTAGAACCTGCTCTTTCTTCAATATTTTGTGCCCTAATCTCAAAATTCCCCTAAGCTTTGATTTGGCAGGAAGAAATAAAAAAGATTAAGAGGTCCTAGGAAGTGGTGTCCTGAGGAAGGAAGTCATAATCACTTGGAAGCCATGTTGAGTGGAGACAAAGAGGTTTATACTCCACTAATTATAAAAGTGATTTGGGAATTTAATGAAGATAAATGCATATTTCCATTGAATAGGAGTACAATTTTGTCTGAGAAACTATACTACGCTAGGGAATTTGTTCAAAGTAAAATGAGAACAAGATTTTTTTTTTTAATTCAGAAGGCTATTCTTTGATTTTAAAAATGTAAATGTAATTTTTGTAAACACATCCTTTAAAAATGTATTTTTATTCTGAATTAGCATACAACAAAAAGTTACATTTCTATATATGAAGTACATGAGGATTATATATAAAAATACACGTCTTTACTGTGTTGTTTTTTTTAGGAAGTAGGTAATAAATTCAATATTTCAAAGCTGTCCTGCTTGTCTGTGTTTTCTTTTGATCTCCCCTCAGTTCTCTTCTGTGTAAGAATGCCAGTATTTCAAAGGAACAATTATCTCATCAATGTGCGTACACCTTTTTATGGTTTAGAAAGCAACCTATCCATGACTTTAAGTCACATGGGATTCTTTTTTTTTTCTTTTCTAATTTTTGGCTGATAGGCCTGTGATTTCACTGTTATCAAGAACTTCTGGTGAGGAAACTCCCTCTAATATGCAGGTCAACACCTGATCTGCAATTTGTAGTCTTAGAGAGAATGCTGGCATACACAGAGGTGAAAAGACTTTCTAGAATCACACAGCCAGCATGTATCAGAAGCAGGACTTTGGACCCAGGTTTTCCTCTCTGTGTATTAATAATGACTGAGTAACAAGCATTTATTGTATATCTACTATGGGTCTGCTGTGCAAAAATGATAGCTGTATCTCCTAGACCCTCAAAGATTATAGCTATTTTTCTTGTCTTTTTTGCTGATTCCTCATTCTCTTCCCAAAAAACATAAGGTAAGAATTTCCCAAGGTTTTATTTTCTTGGTCCTCTTCTATCCCTTGAACATAATCTCATTTTCAGCCATCATTTCAACAATACCATCTAGGCAGATGTTGTAATTCCCAAATCTACATGCCCAGCCCCAGCCTATTATCTAGAGAACATCTCTTTCTAAAAAAAAAAAAATCAAACTCTTCTTTATTATTGAACATTCATTTTTTTGGTCCTACCTAGTTAAGCTCAGATTTTGCAGGGTAGGTCACTCTGGTCTGCATCCTGAGCCCCACTGCTCTTTAGAATACATTATTTCATTCCTTCCTCCTTTTTCTAGTGAGTGTAGAATAGTCTTATATTATTTGAATATTCTTTCCTTTGTATTTGATGTTCTATATCCTGATAGCTTGCAAAACATTGTCTCTATAATGAATCACTAAATTTAACCACTATGTTTCTTGGAATTTGCAACATTTTTTTCCTAAAAGTGATCTGTGAATTATTTCAATTGGAATTTCATTTTTCATAATCAGAAGTTCTGGGCAGAGGAGCGGCCAGGTGGCTCAGTGAGTAAGAGCACCAGCTCCAGTGTCGGGATGACCTGGGGATCAAATCCGGGCTCAGATACTTAGCACCACAGCCAGAAATAACTGGCTGTGTAACCTTGAGCAAGTTACTTAACCCCAATTGTTTTAAAAAAATAAAATAAAATAAGAAGTTCTGAGCAGTTCTATTATTTCCTTCATTATGGTGTTAAGGATTTTTGTCTTATCATGTTGTTCTGGGACACCTGCAATCCCTAGGTTGTCTGTATGTATTCTGTCTTCGTGATTAGTGTGTTTTACTTGTATACTGAGCATATTTTTTTTAAAAGCAATCGGGGTTAAGTAACTTGCTCAAGGTTACATGGCTAGTTATTTCTGGGTGTGGTGCTGAGTATCTGAGCTCAGATTTGATCCAGGTCATCCTGACACTAGAGCCGGTGCTCTTACTCACTGAGCCACCTGGCCGCCCTTAAGCAATTGGGGTTAAGTAACTTGCTCAAGGTTACACAGCCAGGTGTTTCTGGGTAGGTGCTAAGTGTCTGAGCCCGGGATTCGATCTCCATGTCGTCCCAACACTGGAGCCGATGCTCTTACTCGCTGTGCTACTTGGCCGCCCAAGCATATTTTCATTTAATGTTATTATTTTTTGCTCCTCTCCTTTAGATTGTCCTTCATTCTGTGTAGCATAGCACTATGGATTCTACATATTGGATGCCCCCTAAATCTTTGTTGAATTGAATGGAACTGAAATTCAGTAACTGAGGCATGAGATGACAGAGAATTTGATGGGGGAAGAGGATGAATAGTGGGAATGGGAAAAGTTACAATGACATTAAAAGACAACATTTAGTTAAAAGAAGAATCCACAGGACTTATTACACAACTAAGGTGAGAAGAGAGGTTGATGAAACAACACAAAATGACTCTGAAGTTTTGAACCGGAAGAAGACTGGAAACAATAACAAATATCAGGGAATTAGGAAAGGGGGCTGTTTAGGATGCTGAGGTGGGAAGATGAACTCAGTTTTAAACACACTGCCTCTGAGTTGACAATATTACATCTGCATTGAAATGTTCTATAGACAGAATATAGATCTTGGAACACAACATGGGGGTTGGGCCACAGATGGACCCATCAGCTGAGCAATTAGAGTTGGAAACAACAAAAATAACCAACTAGCATCTATGAGGTAGTGATATTCCATTAATATCATGGAGGTCGAAATAAACCTAGTATATAAGTTAATCACTACATTCATTGCCTTAAAACTTCAACCATTGACCTGTACTCTACATGCCTAAGTCTCTACTCACATGCCTGCTGGTTGCAACAGCTTAAACTTATGGGCAGCAGAGGTTTCCTCAGCCTGGGGCTTAAGCAGCTGCTAATGAACAGAGATCACTCAGACAAGCTGCCTTAGCAGCAGGCTGGGGGGAAGGTTGAGCTGCTGGTATGCCTGGAACATATCAGCTCCAAATTGAGAGATATTTTTTTAACTTTAAAAGATTTATGTCTATTGCGATATAAAATGCTTTGCAAAAAGGGACAAAGCAGGAAGTGATCTGAATGTTTACATCAGAACAAAATCCAACACCTCTCTTCTATTTTGAGGCTCAAAATTATTTAGTTAAGATTTTTCTACCCCTTCTACCCGCCATGCAGTTTTGAGTGAGCCACATAGAAGAAGCATCAGAGGTTGTTCCCATGAGACAGAGCATATGATGTCTGGAATCTAGTTGGCTTAAATCCACATTAGTAGTCCTGTGCTTGGACAGAGTCTTGGAATGGAAAATAATTCGACTTGGAAACGTGTGCCACGTTTTCTAATGTGTGCCCAAGCTGGATGTCCCAGAGCCAGCTAACGGCTATTTCTCACACTTCAACATTGTTTCTCAAAGTCCCACTCCCAGGAGGGGGTGCCTTTATTAATGATTAGGAAAACAGAGGCTTGTGCACTACCCTCCCCCTTCCCTATATTCACACATAGTTAACTGCAGGCCCTGAATCCTGGCATCCTAAAGAGTCCAGGGGAAGTAGCTTGTCCATTTTCCCTTCAGCCTATCTGTGAAAAATGAGACTGGTCTATAGAAGAGAGAAAGGAAAAAGGTTAAAGGTCAATTTGTTATAGCCCCTGAAGTGCTACAAAATGAGAATACTGTGGCTTTCTTCCCAGAGGGGAGAAAAGCTGTTTGAGTTTATTTCTGTGAGACTGTGAGCATTTCTGGCCATCAGCGTAAGAAGCAGCCTGACTCCTTCTCATGCCTAGCAAGGTGCTATACTGACAGCATACTGCGGAAAATGACAATTCTCTATAGCTATAAGTTATAGCTTGCTTTATTATAAATGGTATATCAGATAGGAACTCATTAATTGCTTTACAAATGAGACTCATATTGATGCATAGTTCACATTATTCAGGGCTCTAGAATGCCATTCAGTACACTGTAAAGGCAAAATCAGATATATGTAGCCCAAACACCAACACCCATTAGAATGAGACACTTTCCTCATTGGTGGAGATCAATGCTCATTCCTACATGGTGAGGGACTGAGTTGGCAGGAGTGGGAGAGAAGAAAGATATGGTCTCTGAACTCTCTTTAGTCTCTTTAGATCTTCTGTCTTCCAGCTTAGAGAGAGAAGCTGTACAATGCCAATCCCATTCCAGGTTATTGAAAGAATTAAAAAAGACTTTGAGAAGGAGCTGACATGGAGAGAAGTAGGTAGTCGCCATTATGTTCCTATCTCCAGATTGCTACACTAGAGACTTTCAGGGAATTTTCCCTTTGGGTAATTCATTCTCTCTCTCTCCTCTCTCTCTCTCTCTCTCTCTCTCTCTCCTCACTTCTAACTCTGTATTGTCTGGAATGAATTCTATGAAAACTCTCTCTGATTTCTCTTTTGCTATCTACCTGGATAAATAGATTTCTTAGCTATTTGTTATGTGTATTCATTGTGGAAGTGGCATTTGGTGGGAAGGAAGTAAAACCTTGGATATTAAGCTTGAGTTCCCTTCTTCCCCATTAAAAAGTAGTATTCAGGAAACTATCTTTACCTGAAAATTACATTCCCCAGACTGATAATATGTAAGGGAGAACATAGATATAATTCTAGCCCAGTTCCCCCTTTCTCTCTGAGAAGAGAAGAGGGACAGTTTCTGGCCTCCAACCTTCTTCTTCATCTCCTGGAAGAAATTAAGTCTCCCTTGGAGAAAGGTAGAGGGAGAAAATACTAGAGATATGTCTATTTTTACCTCCACTTCGTGCTAAATCAAGACAACCTCACTACATATAGATCAATAGAGCCTAGGGTTGAACAGAAGCTGATATTCCTTAATTTATGCCCTCATTTGATGGTTGAAGAAAGCAATGCCCTGACATGTTAAGTAATTTGCCTAATGCCACAGAGCCAGGTAGATAATAGCTATCAACTTTCTTCTATGCAGACCTGGCAATATACATGGTGAGGTTTAATACAACACACACACACAAACGTGTGTACACATAATAGACAACTACATGGAAAAATGCTACACATCATTAATAATATGAAAAACGTGAATGAGAAGAACTGAAGTTTCAACTCACATTTCTCAAAAAAGCAAAAATACTAATAGAAATAGTCAATACTGTAGAAAGACAGCCACATTTTATTAATCCACTGTTGTTTCAACTGTGAATTCTTCTAACCTTCTAGAATACAATTTAGAATTATAGGAGAAATAACATAGAAACATTAAACTGTTTCTGTACTCTGAATCCCACCTCTTACTACTAAGCATGTGCCCGGAAGAAGGCAACAATTGAAAAAAAGTACTCACATATACCATCTTAACAACATTTATTATTGTGGCAATTAAAAAAAACTGTCTTACAAACTGGTTGTTCATTGAATAGAGGAAGACTAAGCAAATTGGTTTATGGATGCAGTATAATATTATACTCTAAGAAATTGATAGCATAGAAGAATAAAGAAAAATTTGCAAAGATTTGTACAAACTGGTTCAGGGTTAAGTAAAAAAGAAAAAAGGAAGAAATTATTAAATCCATCTCTCTCCTTCAGGTAGAGGTGGGAGATTATGGGTGCAGAATATTGAGTATACTTCAGAAATAGTGTTAACTGGTTTAAGTGTTTTCCTTTGTTAAAAGGGAAGGCTTAATGTGCATGGGAGGGAGTAGGTGTTGGAAAATGACTGTGGTTTAAAAAGGAAATGGCTTTAATAAAACATTTTGAAAAACAAAAACACAAGAGGCAGTGGGAGGTTAAGAAAAAATACCTTTATATACAAACGTTGTCACATGGGGCTGCTTACTCTCACAGTCAATGAACTTATTTTTCCCCAGTTGATACTGGTAAAAGTCACAGCTCTAGTTATATTTGGCCATATATACCATTAAATTCCCCCTCCCACAAAAGGTTAGGAACTCTTTTAACAATGTTTTCATCTTCAACATCACACAGTCATCCCTTCTTTACTTTGGGACTAAATACTGAAAAATGAATGACTATCACCAGCTTCAAAGGTAATCAAGAAAAATGTTTTGTAAATGTTATAGCAACAAATAAATTTAAAAATTAATATTATTATTTTGTTATAATTATATTTACCCATTCATTTTACTTCATATTTGATGAAATTCAGGTAGAAACAGTCTAGGGATAAGTCACTATCCTACCATTATTATTTTGTGTTTAATGTTAGGCAAACTATTATACAAGTGGATAAGATGATATTTTTATTATTATTTTTGCAACAGAATAGAAGTTTGGAATATAAGATCATTTTCTCTAGTCTTGCTGAAAGTATATTTGGGACAATTCTAATACCAAACAAGATGATAAAATTGATATCCTCTTCCCATGTAGTTTTGATCTCTTTCCATTAATTCTTTACATTTTGGAGCTTTTCATTACTTGTAGTTTGTGGGTTATGAATTTTTGGCATGACAATATCTTTAAAAAACACTATTCCTAGTTTTATGGGAAAGTTTTATCCCCTGGTGATTATGGATAATAATTTTGTCTGTGATGAAGCTAAAGTAAAAATATAATTTATTTATTGAATTCTCAAGGATATTTTAGTAATTTCAATTCATAGAAATTTCTTTTTTTTCTGTTTATCAAAGACAACAAGCTTCTGGAGTATAATTCTCATCACTTGATTAGGTCTTTTTAGATATTTGGTACTAAATGTTTGCAACCTGCATGGAGTTTGATTTTTTTTACAACTTCCTTGCAAAATATGTATCAAGTCAATAAGTCCAGGCTATTCAGTATAGCCTCTCTATAATTTCTGGTGGTAAAGACCTGGGCTCGTAAAGTTTTTTGTCATTTTTATTGCTGCTGTTACTCCTAGTATTATTGGAAATATATTAGCAATAGACTAAATGGTACAGTTCACCTATGGGCTGCTGGTTACTAGATGATGAATCATTTGGCAATGGAAACTCATGGAACAAATCAAAATATAAAATGCTCCTCACTCCTACATGGCCCCCTTAAACTTTTGTAATGATAAAAGCACACTGTCAGAGTCTAGGAAAGGGGGTAGAAATTGCTAAGAATCATCCATGATTTCAGACAATGTATAAATTGCTTAACTGTTGATATTCTACATGTGAGTTCTTTGGCTAGTGATCAATGATTAATATACTATTGGGATGAACCAAATAGCATAAATACTGATGTTCATCTCATTAATGAAACCAGAAGGCAGGGAAGTTGCAGCTAAATGAAATGGCTTATAGCTTCTCCTAAGAGATTTATATAAGTCTTTATCAAGAGGATTTAATTTTGTACCCAAACATCGTCATGGTTATCACTCATGCATGACACATATAACCTTGGTATATGAACATCCCTTCTGATATGAAATAATATTTAGAAAGTGCTTCTCACAAAACAAGACAAAACAAAGACATTTATAGATGAAAGTGGAAAGACAAGTGGATAGAAAAAGAAACAGACTTTTCAGAGTCTCTGTAACAATTCATCCTTATCTTTGATGATAATGTAGCCACCATATTTGGACATCACAATAAGTGGAAATGGCACTTGAGAAGATGACAGAAGTCTGGACCAGGAAAAGTATACAAAGAAGATGAGAACAAGAAGAATGTAGAATGAGAAATTGTGGATGGGTTGCTTTCTGCACCAACATACTCATACAAATGATATCACAGAGCTGTTTAGTTATTGAAGCATAACCATTGCAACAAATAATTCCAAGATATAAATTATTTTATTTTCTCAGTTGCATATATAATTTAATGAAGATCAATTAAAACAAATTATAACTACAATGAGTAATAGTTATCCAATCATTACTGTAATAAAATATAATAGTAGTCCCCAATTGGTTTTTAAGTTCTCTCTAACTGTTCCAGGAGCCCAGGCAGTAACTTAGAGGCTTCAGCAGCTTAGAGGTGCAAGATTCTTTAGCGTTTAATGCTGGGTTCACCTCATGATTTAACCTCACTCTAAGGCCATTCTCCAGAGTTCCATCCTAAAGTGTGAATTGGCAAGCATCGTCACATTTGCTTATACCTAGTGCAAGTCAGATACCTGTGGAAGGGGAGGAGGGAACAATAGACCCAGTCTAACTCAAATCAGGAAACGTTATGTGACTTGCTATGTACTGGGTGCTGTACTAGTTCTAGGACTCTCTAGGAAGAGAATTATGAATTACATGGATCCTGTCTTCCAGGAATGCACAATTAATTAAACAACTCAACAAAAATTTATTTTGTTTGGCAGAATGGAGAGATGGACCTTAAAGCCAGAAAGACCTGATTCTAAATCTTGCTCTTTCTATATTCTCTGTATGACTCTAGACAAGATGCTTCAACCTTTAGCACTCTAGGCAACTGAATAAGACTATAACTTTAAAAGAAAATGCTTACTTTCATTGGTAGAAGGAATTTTCTCACATAGGAGTTTTCTATATCAATGAATTGCTTTCTTAAATACTGACTACCAGTGTGACTTTGTTCAGATTATTTAACTTCCCTGGACCTCATTTTCTATATCTGTAAAAAAAAAAAGAAGGGCTTGGATAAAATTTTATTGAATTTAATAAGCAATTAAGACAATATCTAAGGACCCTTTTGGCTATAAATTCTACGATCTATGAAAATACAATAGGGGTTCTGAAGACGGAGAGGGAAAATACTTTAGTTTGTTGCCCATGAGAACAATTCATACAATCACAACATTATAAATAAAAGCAACTTTGAAAGACTTAAAAACTCTAATCAATGACCCTCTGTCATTCCAGAGGACCTATGAAGAAGCTTACTATGTACAGTTCCTGACAGAGAAGTGATCTGCTCAACTTGCAGAATCCAACACACACTTTTGGATATGATCAGTATGGGAATTTGTTCTATTTGGCTATACTTATTTGTTACAAGGGCTTAATTGTCTTGTATTTGTTTTTTCTGTTGATGGGGTAGGGTTATAGATAGGCTTCCTCTTTCCCCAAAAAAGTGAAAAGAAAGAAAAGATGGTCATTGAAGCATTTTTTTTTCAGTGCAGAGAGGCCAAAAACATTCATAGACATATAGGACAGCTTTGATAGTCAACTCTGAAATTACAACATATTTAAAAAGAAAAAAAAGCCCCATATAATAAAAATTTTTGTTTACTTTTTTTCATGTACTCTTTCTATTCTGACCTGTATATGGAAATGATTGTTTTATTTGGTGATTTATTTTTAAATTAAGAAAAAATAAATTTAACTCCAAAAAAAAAATAAAATGAAAAGCTAACATCCTTTTTCCTTTGTTCCCTGGTCCTGAAACAAATCCACAAGTGCATTTCTTTTCCTATCCTTTGTGGAAGTCACTATTCTAGGTGCTGGTAATTTGAAGACAAAAAGAAAACATTCCCTGCCCTCAAGGAACTACATTCTGCTGAAAAAGCACAGATGTTCAGCTATAAAATAACTTCACTAAAGTGAGGGTAAGGAAAGCTACATTGGCGGATGCTATTATAGGAATGTCTTTCAGGGGCAGTTTGAACTGTGCAGTAACAGGCATGCAATAATTGTGTGGAGAGTACAGTGGGAGCCAACAAGACAAAGTCTACTTTTGTCTTTTGCTGAGCATACCTCCTGGCAATGTTGTGCCTGTTGGTATGGAAGGGTGTGCTGGAATCAGCCAAAAATGGCTCTTGAGAACCAATATTTAAATTGTCAGTGTGAGCTTCAAAATCTCAGAAATCAGCAAACTTACAAATCATGGTTTGATTTATTGTTATGTTAATTTATAGAATTAAGAAAACCATGCAGAAAATATTAAAAGGCATTAAATTAAATTAAATTCTTAAATATGTGCCCTTCATACATTTTTTCTTTGAAAACCAGTTGTTAAATATTTACCAGTTCACCACCACTGGTGTATGAAAGTATTAGTGAGCATAAGCAGATTAGGAAGGCAAGGAGGCTATAAAGTTAGTTCAATTCAATTCATTAAGCACTTATTAATTTCAAACCTGTGCCAAGCACCTGGGAAGGGAATGAGGATAAGAAAAACAAAAATTAAGCTATCCCTGCCTTCAAGGAACTTAGATTCTGCAGAAGGGTGAACCATAGCAGCTTTAGAGAGAAACAAGACCATGTGGAGTACACTCGGAGCTTCTTGAAAGAAATTGTGCTAACATACAATACTAGGTAGTCAAATGAAGTACTCTTAGAAATAATATGTCTCTTGCCTTCCACTTCCTTTTTTTTCAGATGATTCAGAAAGATGACATCCTTCCTTATGGTAATGCATGAGAACTGGTTAAATCCTCTGTCTTAGATAAATTTGTTGCGGTTCTATTTGGATCCTATTCTTTTTTGGTGAATTGCCACACTGACTTCACAATCCTCTGATATGTTAATATTAGTTTATGACAACAAAATTACTGCATTCCTATTAAGAGACTTATTTCTTTTTTAAATTAAATTTTATGTTTATTTTTAGTTTACATCATACATTTCCACAAGATTTTGAATTACAGATTTTCTCCCCATCTTTCCCCTACCCATCACCCCAAAACAGCAATCTCACTGTATACCCCCTCCCTGAATCTGCTCTCTCCTATATCCTCCCCCATACCCCACTCCAACTTTCTGGTAGAGCAAGATGGATCTCCATACCCCAGTGCCTGTATATCTTATTTCCCAGTTGCATGTAAAAAGTAATAATAATAATAATTTTTTTTAACATTTGATTTTAAAACTTTGAATTCCAGATTCTTTCTGTCTTCCCTCATCACCCACCCTTACTGGGAAGATAAGCAATTCAATATAGGTTATACATGGGTAATTGTGCAAAACATTTCCATAGCGGATATATTGTGAAAGACATACTATATTTCCCTCTATCCTATCCCACCCCCAACTTGTTTTATTCTCTACTTTGACCCTGTCCCTTTTCAAAAGTGTGTGCTTTTAACTACACTCATCCCAACCTACCCTCCCCTCCATCATCCCCCCTCTCTTCTCCTTTCCCCCTACTTTCCTGTCGGACAAGATACCCAAATGAGTGTGTATCTCATTCCGTCCCTAAGCCAAATTCAATGAGAGTAAGGTTGACTCATTCCCTTTTGCCTTCCTGTTCTTTCCCTCCATTGTAACAGTTATCCCTTGTGTCTTCTATATGAGATAATTTACTCCATTCTGTCTCTCCCCATCTCCTCTTATTCTATTCCTCTCTCACCTCTCAATTTCACCTTTTAAATATCATCCCTTTCTATTCAATTGATCCTGTGCCCTCTGTCTATGTATACCTGTAGACATAAATACACATACTCAAATATGTATCCATATGCACATATACTCTCCTATATAGACATATCTATGTATGTATATATGCAAATATATACATACATACATTAATATTCCCTTCAACTATCCTCATACTGAAAAAAGTTTCATAAGTTACAATTATTGTTTTTCCATATAGGAATGTAAATAATTCAACTTTGGTTAGTTCCTTATGATTTCTTTTCCCTGTTTGCTTTCTCATGCTTCTCTTGCTTCTTGTATTTGAATGTCAAATTATCTACTCAATTCTGGTTTTTTCATCAAGAATTCTTGAAAGTCCTCTATTCCATTGAATGACCATATTTTCCCCTGAAACATGATACTCAGTTTTGCTTGGTAGGTGATTCTTGGTTTTAATCCTAGCTCCTTTGATCTCCAGAGTATCATATTCCAAGGCCTTTGATCGCTTAATGTACAAGCTGTTAGATCCTGTGTTATCTTGATTGTGTTTCCACAATATTCAAATTGTTCTTGGCTTATAATATTTTCTCCTTGATCTGGAAACTCCAGAAGTTGACTATAATATTCCTGGGAGTTTTTTTTTGTGATCTTTTTCAAAAGGTGATGGGTGAATTTTTTCAAATTCTATTTTGCCCTCTGGTTCTAAAATATTAGGGCAATTTTCCTTGAGAATTTCTTGAAGGATGTTTTCTAGGGTTTTTTTTTTATCATGGCTTTCAGGTAGTCCAATAATTTTTAAATTATCAGTCCTGGATATATTTTCCAGGTAAGTGCTTTTTCAATGAGATATTTCACATTGCCTTCTCTTTTTTCATTTGTTTGCATCTATTTAGTAGTATCTTGATTTCTCATAAAGTTATTAGCTTCCATTTGCTCCAATCTAATTCTCAAGGAATGATTCTCTTCAGTGAGCTTTTGAGATTCATTTTCTATCTGGAAAATTTGGCTTTTTAAGGCATTCTTCTCCTCATTGGCTTTTTGAATCTCTTTTGCCATTTGAATTAGTCTATTTTTAAGGTGTTATTTTCATCAGTCAGGTTGTTGACTCTCTTGTCATGATTTTCTTGCATCATTCTCATTTCTCTTCCCAATTTTTCCTCCACTTCTCTTTCTTGATTTTTAAAATCCTTCTTAAGCTCTTCCATGGCCTGTAACCAATTCGTATTTTTCTTGGAAGCTTTTGGTGCAGGAGTTCTGACTTCATTGGCTCCATGCTTTGATCCTTTTTGAAACCAAAAAAGGAATCTAAAGTTGGATTTCTGTGCTTGCTTTGCTTCCTTTGCTTGCTCATGTTGCCACTCAATTGCTTGACTTTTGAGCTCTTTGCCACAGTAGAACTCTGCTTCCAGAGAGGAAAGCTTTGTTCCAGATTGCTGTGGTTTTCACAGCTGGTGAAGCTATTAGGAGGGTGCCATCTCTAAAGCCCACACATGCTCTGGCTCACTGGTCACACACCTCAGGACCACCACCCAAGACTGTGATCCAGATCCAGGCAGGTTAAAGCAAGAGCGACTACCCTCTGAATGGTTGCTTGGCCCCCCATATGATCTGCAAGCCAGGAGCTCTGAAGCAGTCACGTGGAGGTAGCTGCAGGGGCACTGCACCTCTTCCAATTCTCTCTCTGAGGGCAGAGGCCAGACCATACCTTCATCCCCTGCAGTTCCAATACAGTTCTTACCTGACCTTTTACTTTTACTTTGGCATTTATGGGTTGATATTTCTGGAAACTGCCACAGCTGCTGGTGATCCACTCTCCTGAAGGTCTGCTCTAGCCGCTGCTGGTCAGTGTCACCCTGGGGCTAAAACTGGAGGCTCAAGGGGGGCTGGGCTCTGCTCCCAGTGAGCTGCAATGGACCCTTTCTGCCAGCCTTCCAGGCTTCCTTCAGGGGGAGATTTGTTTCTCTCTGTCACTTTGTGCGTTCTACAGCTCTAAAATTTGTTTAGAGTCATATTTTATAGGTATTTGAGGTGGTTATGGGGGGAGCTCATGGAGTTTTCCTAATTCTTTTTTTTAATGCTTTATTAACTTCTGATTTACATCATTCGATTCCGTCAGATTTTGAGTTACAAATTTTCTCCCCGTTTTTCCCCCACCCATCCCCCCAAAACAGCAGTCCCACAGGATATCCCCACCTCCAATCTGCTCTCTCCCATATTTTCTCCCATACGCGTTTCAACTTTTCCAGTGGATCTCTATGCCTCAGTGCCTGTATATCTTTTTTTCTTAATAACATGTAAGATGGTATTAATAATAGTATATATATATATATATACATACATACACACATGTATATATATATATTTTAATATTTGATTTTAAAACTTTCAATTCCAGATTCATTCCCTCCCCCCACTGCCACCCACCCCCACTGGGGAGACAAGCAGTTAAGTATAGGTTGTACATGTGCGGCTAATGCAAAACAATAACATAGTAGATGTATTGTAAAAGACAGACTATATTTCCCTCCCTCCTATCCCACCTCCCACTTGTTCTATTCTCTACTTTGATCCTGTCCCTTTTCAAAAGTGGGTGCTTCCAACTTCCCTCCCCCCAAGCCTGCCCTCTCTTTTATCATCCCCCCTCACAACCCCTTCCCCCCCTATTCTCCTGGAGGGTGAGATCCCCTATTTAGTGTGTATTTTCCTCCCTACTTAAGCCAGATTCAATAGGAATAAGGTTGACCCATTCCCTTTTGCCTTCCTATTCTTCCCCTCCATTGTAACCATTTTCCCTTGCCTCTTCTGTATGAGATAGTTTGCCCCACTCTGTCTCTCCCCATCTCCTCTCATTATATTCCTCTCACCTCTTAATTTCACCTTTTAAGTATCATCCCTTTCTGTTAAATTGGTCCCGTGCCCTCTATCTATGTAAACCTGTAAACGTATATACACACATTCACATATGTATTCAATATGCCCGCATACCCTCATATAAAGACATATATATGTATATATATATGTATATATATGTATATATATATATATATATATATATTTCTAATCCCTTCAATTACTGAGAAAAGTTTCATAAGTTACAATTATTGTTTTTCCATGTAGAAATGTTAATAGTTCAACTTTGGCCAGGAGGCTCAGCGAGTAAGAGCACCGGCCCCAGTGCTGGGACAACCCAGATCAAATCCGGGCCCAGACACTCAGCACCACACCCAGAAACAACAACCGGCCGTGTAACCCTGAGCAAGCCACTCAACCCTGATTGCTTTAAAAAAAAAAATAGTTCAACTTTGATAAGTTCCTTATGATTTTTTCCCCCTGTTTACCTTCTCATGCTTCTCTTGCTTCTTGTATCTGAATGTCAAATTTTCTATTCAACTCTGGTTTTTTCAGCAAGAATGCTTGAAAGTCCTGTATTCCACTGAATGACCATATTTTCCCCTGAAACATGATACTCAGTTTTGCTGGGTAGGTGACTCTTAGTTTTAATCCCAGCTCCCTTGACCTCCGGAATATCACATTCCAGGCCCTTCGATCCCTCAGTGTAGAAGCTGCCAGATCCTGGGTTATCCTGATTGTGTTTCCACAATATTCAAATTGTTTCTTCCTGGCTGCTTGTAATATTCTCTCCTTAATCTGGGAATTCTGGAACCTGGCTATAATATTCCTAGGAGTTTTCTTTTTGGGATCTTTTTCAGGAGGTGATCGGTGGATTCTTTCAACCTCTATTTTGCCCTCTCTTTCTAAAACATCAGGGCAGTTTTCTTTGAGAACTTCCTGGAGGATGCTTTCCAGGCTCTTACTTTGGTCATGGCTCTCAGGCAGTCCAATAATTTTTAAATTATCTCTCCTGGATCTATTTTCCAGGTCAGTGGTGTTTCCCATGAGATATTTCACATTGCCTTCTATTCTTTCATTTGTTTGGATCTGTTTAACAGCATCTTGATTTCTCATAAAGTCATTAGCTTCCATTTGCTCCAGTCTAATTCTGAAGGAATGATTCTCCTCATTGAGCTTTTGAGATTCTTTTTCCATCTGGCAAATTTGGCTTTTTAAGGCATTCTTCTCCTCATTGCCTTTTTGAGCCTCCTTTGCCATTTGAGTCAGTCTGTTTTTTAAGGTATTATTTTCTTCAGTCAGGCTGTTGACTCTCATTTCATAATTTTCTTGCATTGTTCTCATTTCTCTTCCCAAATTTTTCTTCCACTTCTCTTATCTGCTTCTTAAGGTCCTCTATGGCCTGTAACCAGCTTGTATTTTCCTTTGAAGCTTTTGGTGCAGGAGTTCTGACTTCACTGTTTTCCTCCTGTTCCATGCCTTGCTCCTTCTTATCCCCAAAATAGGAGTGTAATGTTGGAATCTTCTGTCTGCTTTGTTTCCTTTGCCTGCTCATTTTGCCACTCAATGATTTGACTTTTGGCCTTTTTGCCACAGTAGGACTCTGCCACCAGACAGGGGAGTTTTCGTCCCAAATGCTAGGGTTTTCTCAGCTGCCGGAGGTATTAGATGGGTGCCCTCTCTGAGGTCTCCACATGCTCTGGCAGGCTGGACACACACCCCAGGACCTCCACCCTAGACTGCAATCCAGATCCAAGCAGATTAAAGCAAGAGCGATTACCCCTCAGACTGGTGCTTGGTCCCCCTACACTCTGCAGGCCAGGAGCTGAAGCCCCCATGTGGTGCTGGCAGGCTGTGCTGGCATCTCAGCGGTTTCTCGCCCTGGGGGTAAAAGCCACGCACTCCCACTTACTGGATCCCAAAGTCCAGACTGCACTGGCCTCTCACCTTGTCCTTCGCATCTACGTATTGATAAATCTGGAAACGGCCACTGCTGCTGCTGATCTGGAGTCCCTCTGGCTGGTGGCTGGTCAGGCCCGCCCTGGGGCTAAAGCCTTGGAGTGGTGCTGGGCTCGGCTCCCAGAGCGCTGTGCTGGCCGATTCCTGCCAGCCTGCCGGGCTGTTCTCAGCGGGAGGTTAGCTTCTCTGTGTCATTTTGTGGGTTCTGCAGCTCCAAAGTTTGTTTAGAGTCCCCTTTTTACATGAATTGGGGAGGGTGGAAGCCGGAGCCGCCGGAGGGTCTTGCTTCTACTCCACCATCTTGGCTCGGCCCCCTTATGTCCGAGTTTTCCTGATTCTTAGCCACCATCTTGGCTTTGCCTCAAGGGACTTATTTCTGATGAACTTAGAACTGATAGCCGAAGAGGCATCCCAGAGATAATGAAGTCCAAGTTCCTCATTCTATAGGTAAGGAAACCAAGGCCTACAGAGGTGGCCTGGCCCAGAACAATCCACTAGAATTAATAAAAGCTTATTCTGTGCCAAGATCCATATCAGGCACTGGAAATATATATGTAAAGAAAGTTGCACAGAAAGTTAGCAGTGGAATCAAAATTTGAACCCCTGTACTAAATACTAGACTCTTGAATTTTTCACATTCCATCATCTCGGAATTTTATCAGTAAAGTAATATATTATTATTCAAAGGGGAAGATTTTCTTGCTAAAGTTTTTTTTTTTCTAAGTAGATCCTTACACATTATATTCTAATACCCTCAATCTATTCCTCACAGAAACCCAGAGAGGTCTCCCCTTAACATATTTAGAAAGGCCTCATCTCTGAACAATAGAATGGAAAATAAAATTTTTAGACTATTCCATGATTTTATACCACTTTGTTCTAGATATATAATGGAAATGAATCAAGACTGGACTTGTGATTTACTTGATATGTGGAATTTGCTGATGAGGAAATTCCTTCTACTAATGTGGATTCAGTACCTTTCCTGAAAATTATAGTCTTATAGAGCATTTTGAGGTTAAGTATCTTGCCCAGTATGCACAGAGTACACATGCCCAGTATGCATCAGAGGTCAGGTCTTCTGGCTCTCTACTGTCTACACTATACTACTTCACCTCCAAATATGGAACAGACCAAATGTAAGGCCACACAGCCCTATGAGATATTTTTGAAATGAAAAAAAAATGTTGTTATATGCTAAAAAATAAACCATGTTGGCATTTGTATCCATATTCTCTTAGAATACCATCTTGGCTCCCAATCAGAGACCATGGCCTTAAGAGAATGAAATATTGGACAAGTAAGTTACAGGAGAGGAATTATGTCAATGACAAGTCTTGGATTGCATATGGGAAGCCAGACATGAGAAGGCAACTCCAAGAAGAAGGAGGGTCAGGAGTTAGAACAAGCTTTTAGACCCCAGATAATGAGCCTTCTGGGGTGAGCATAAGTAATAATTGGGAGGGGACACAAGTCGGAAAGAAAGAAAGACCTAAGTAATCTACTTTATAATTTTACCTTGGGATCTCCATATGTGTGACCTGGGGTCCCACTGACATGTAGAGTTTTTTATAACAACACCAATATAGTATCTTAAAGCTTGAAAAGCACTTTATATGTGTTATCTTGTTAGATCTTCACAACAAACCTCTGAGGCAAAATGAGGTAATGGAGGATCAGAAAGGTTAAATGACTTATCTAAGGTCACATAACTAGTAAATGTCTCAGGTTAGTAAATTCTGATCATCCTGACTCCAAATTCACTGCTTTATCCATTCAAGTAGAAAGATGGTACAATTACCAGAAGGAAAAAAGGACAAAAAAGGCTCACTCCCCCCACACCCCTAAAACCATACTATTAAAAACAGTGTGAGCTCACATCTCAGCTTGGCCACAGATCAGAAGTGTCACTTAGTAAGGTGTATCTGAGAAGTACTGTGCACAATTCTCAGAAAAACACATACACACACACACACGCACGTACTACAATGTATATTTAACATTTGCTGAAGACAAAAGGAATCCTGCAAATGTTTACACGACATTTTTCCTCCAAGTGTTTTTCTTTTAAAAGAGTTATAATTAAATAGGAAGGCCTGTGGTATGTGGGCACAATAAATATAAAAGATGCTTATGTCTTGAGAAAGTCAAGAAAGAGAAATTGTTGAAAGAAGACAACTTTGGAGGAGAAAGGGGTGGGAAAGCCTCTTGCTTTTCTTCAGAAGTGAGTGGGAAAAAGTTGAGAGGGTTTGCAGTAGCCCAAGCTATAGGCAAAGCACCCGGGAGGGAACAAAGGCACATCAAAAGGCATCTGGGTGACTTCTGACCATGCCCCTGCACTCCTAAGGAGGCCAGCATTCTGTACCTCCAGGGTGTTTAACATGCTGCTCAAAGCATGAAGCAGCAGTGTGATCAAACAGAACATGGAGCTAGGGCTTATTAATGTCAGTGCTGTCTCCATAGCACGGCACAATTCCAGGGCCTCAAAACTAATAAGATGAGAAAAGAGAGGGCCGTGTCTTCATCATGTAATGTTTCCCTGGATGCCTCAACAGAAAGAGACAAGAACAGTTATGTTCCAAAGGTACAGGGAGCCAGGGATTCATAAGAGTTTATCAAGGGTGGAATTCTGTACATTTTTATAAAGATTTACTTTCTAATTCTCCAACTCCTCCTATCCATCCCTCAATTTAGTCAGATAATTCATTTGGGCAAATGGGATGAGACAGAAAGAGAATTTCCATTCAAGTCAATCACATGCCTAGGGAGGGGGAAAGGAGCTAAGAACACTCAGACTGGAAATAGGGATAGAATAAAAGTAGCTGCTTTTCCTTTTTACATATTTTTTCTAAAAGTGGAAGAGAAAGTAAAGAGTTCCTTAAATATGTTTGCCAATAGTATCTGCAGTGAATGGATCTGGTAATTTAGGAATATGCAGATCAAGAATGCCTTGGATAAAGATTCACAAAGAAGAGAATTTACAGTGTGATATTTTTTTAAAGGAAGCTTGGCCTCTCAGCAGGCCTTGAGGCAAGTTCCATATTTATCCATCTGCTTTTATTTGCAAAAAGACAAAGAAAAGTAGCATTATATTTATATTAGGTCTAGTGATTTCACTGGAAGAAATCATTCTCATCCGATGATTAATTTTGCCATCAGCTGTGATCTGGTTCACCTATAATAGGAAAAGAAAGACTCTCTTTTATCACAAAAGCCTAGTCTTTTCTAGTAAGGACAAGTGGAACGTTGGGGCCACAAAAAGTGATGTTGCCTGAAATATCCAAATGCTATGATAGAAGTGGATACAATGTTTCTTTAAAAAAAAACAACCTCATTCTCCAGTGGTATTTATATCTCATCTCTTAAATGTCTCTATCTTTTATTTCCTTAAGATTCAGTTTCTTCATCATTAAAATGATAGGATTGACCTAAATGGTTTCTGTAATCCTTCTAGCTCTAAAGCTATGAGCCCATGATCCATTGGCCCCAAACTTTTATGGAAAAAAATGAATATTGAATATACTATTAAATTATAAAATGGGCCAAAGGATTATAGCTTTAGAGATGACAGGGACGGAAGGACGGAAGGAAAGAAGGAAGGAAGGAAGGAAGAAAGGAAGGAAGGAAGGAAGGAAGGAAGGAAGGAAGGAAGGAAGGAAG
>NW_027187419.1:73336092-73354995 GCF_028583685.1 Petaurus breviceps papuanus
AAGGAAGGAAGGAAGGAAGGAAGGAAGGAAGGAAGGAAGGAAGGAAGGAAGGAAGGAAGGAAGGAAGGAAGGAAGGAAGGAAGGAAGGAAAGAAGGAAGGAAAGAAGGAAGGGAAGGAAACATGCATTTATTAAGCACCTACTATGTACCAGACACTAAATGCTTTAAAAATATTATCTCCTTTAATTCTTAAAAAAAGCCTAATAGGGAAGAACTATAATTTTCTTTACTTTGCCATTGAGGAAACTGAGGCAGACAGAAGTTAAATTACTTGCCCAGGGTCACATAGCTAGTAAGTGTCCAAGTCTGTACTCTCATATCTTCCTGACTCCAGGAGCAGAGCCCTATGTAGTATACAACCTAGTTGCCATGTAGTCCAACTCCTTTATTGGTATGGGTGGCACTTTTCAGTATGGCACAGTTGATAGAGCACTAGAGTTGGAATTAGGAAGATCTGGGTTCACATCCTCCCCCTATTGAACCCCCAACACTTACTAGCTGTGTGACCACAGATGAGTATCTTTATCTTTTAACATACTCAGTTTCTTTATCTGTAAAGTGAAACCATTGATTCAGCTAATCATAGCACTTATGTTACACAATTGGTAAAGTACTTAGAAAACTTTCAAGGACTATACAAATGACAGTTCTTGATGATGGTGGTGGTAATGGTGCGACGATTAAAATGAGCTCTAGTATTTCATTGGTATGAGGCAACTATGTCAAATACATGATTCAAGGAACACTGCCATCAATAACACTCCAGATCATGGCACAACCTAGATTAAAATATTTGGGGGAAATACTTAACAAAATAAATAAAAATACAAAAGAACACAGATAATTTTAATATGTAGTTTTCTAAGTCAATAATTGGCCTACAGGGATTTTTATGTTCATTTTAGTGGACTTTATTTTAATTTGAGTTTGACCTCACTAATATAGGAAACACCCAGAAAAAGAATCCCTCTTATTCAAGTCAGAATCTTCACAGCAATTTATAGTCTCAGTGAGTTTCTTAGAGCAGTGCAAAGTTAAGTGACTTGACCAGGCTCACATAACCAGCCTGTGTGAATGGTAAGACCTGAACTCAAGACTTCATGACTTTGAGGCTGACTGCTTACACACCATACTGCATATGTTTTAAACAGGCTCAAAATATCTCCATTAGTTACATACAATTGACCAGTTCCTTCTAGAAACAGATTGTTATTCTCCTCTAGGCACATCCTCAGAATTTTCCCACCAAGTACTGGCTGCCATGAATACTGAATAAAAACACAATATCAAGACAGAATAAAGCAAATTGACTTTGCTGTAATATGTTGCTTGACTTCCATTAGATCCATTTTAAGTACTTTTAGGCCCTCTGCATGTTTATATATGGCTGCTTACGTCCACAGATAATATTTGGAATCATATTTCAAAAATTCATTACTTAAAGCTTTCCAAAACATTTAGAGGATGCCATTCCAAGCTTAACCATCCTAGCAGAATGCCTTTGAAAGGCCTGTTGTTTCTATAAGAATTTATGAACCATCCTACCCTTGGCAAATCTATGTTTCTTGCAAATCAAATGTTTCTTATTTCACCAGTGAAACAAAGCTAATCAGTGACAAATAAAAGGAAATATCACTTCTCTTGGAATAACTGACCCATGCAACCATTACTCCCCAAAAGGTCAAGAAGGCCAAATGCCAATAGCTTTTTTTTTCACTTCTCCTTTCCTTTTTAAGCTGAGTAGTTGAACAAAAGGGGAGTAAGGGGGATCATTTTTCAAAGGAAGATACACATTCAGCATGGACCAACAATCAGATACTTGTAGGAGTGAAAGGAGATTTTCCTTGAAATGTTTTAGAGGGGTTTTTGAACCACATAAAAAAAATATTTAAAAGCTTAATGAAACAAAGTAAGTTGCTCGGGAACACATTTATTTGAAAGTTGGTCATAGTATCTCCTTTTTGACCCACCAAAAGGAATGTACCAAAAGGTACTATAAACTAAATAAAAATTTTTTTTAACCATACATACTTAGTAGTGGTGAAATTGAAATCAGAACCCCACTATAGATTTTGTTTGTTGAATGATAATTATTATATCCTCCAAATTTTCTAGTCTTGTGCTCCCAGACTCCTGGATGAGTGAATGGAGGGAAGGGAAGTAAAGGGAAAAGAAGAGGTACAGAATTCCCAGGAACATGCCAAAAGGTGTAGAAGGTCTAAGATTTAGTGGCTCTTTGACCTCTGTCCCTATCATCTCTTCCCTGCAGTGCCCAAGAGATGCTTACTAAGAGAAGAGCAATGATGTGTTAGGAAGAACACTTGACCTAGGGTCAAGGGTCCTAGTCCCACTCTACTGTCTGACCTAGTCCTAGTCCCAACACATCAGGAGTACTGGATGCTAAATTTCAGGGAGGAAATTGCCAGATGTGCATATCCAGAGAAGGACGATCAGAATTATGAAGGGATGGAAGGCTGCTTTATTTAGGTTGAAAGGACTAGAGATGTTTTACAAGGAGTAGAAAAGACCTGAGAGGTGTGATAGGTGGGACACTTATAACTGTCTTCAATTATTAGAAGAGATGTGATGTAGCCTTGTTCTGTTTGTTCCCATAAAGGAGAATCAAGAAAAAATGAATGGAAAGTAGAACTTCAGATTTAAGATTATTTGAAGGGGGAAAAAAAAACTGTTTAACAATCAGAGATGTCCAAAAGGAGAATTGGCTGCCTCAGGGGCTAGTGAATTTTCCCATCACTGGAGGAATTCATACTAAGCCTAGATAACTATTTATCAAAAATGTTGTAAGGGACATTTTGACTAAAGTATGGATGAGAATAAGAGGCCTCTGTGATTCCTGGTGCTGACACTTACTACTTCTAGAACATCAGACAGGTTCCTTAACCTTTCTGATCCTTGGTCTCTCCATGTGTAAAATGGACAAATAACACCTGTACGATTCATAGTACTGTTAGAAAGAAATACCCTTATAGACCTTAAAATTCTGTAGAAATGTGAAATATTAGACTGTGCTGAATGAGCATTTTCTGATACCCTTCAGGCGATATGAGACAGTATAATTTGCTATTTGGGACTAATATTACAGAAAAAAATATCATACCTTGGACATTAGAAGATCAGTAGAAAACTCTGGCTGCAACAAAAGCTTTCTCCTTTAAATTCTTTGTTTTTTCAGTCATTTTCCAGTTGTGTCTGACTCTTCATGATCCCATTTGAGGGTTTCTTGACAATATTGGAGTCGTTTGCCCTTTTCTTCTCCGGCTCATTTTATAGATGAGGAAACTGAGGCAGACAGGTTAAGTGACTTGCCCAGGGTCACATAACTAATAAGTGTCTAGACCAGATTTGAACTCAGGAAGATGAGTTTTCCTGACTCTAGGCCCAGTGCTCTATCCACCACACCACCTAGCTGCCCCCTTTAAACACAAAGCCCTATCTAAAATCAGTGACCTAGATATTCTTTATACCATCTACATACCGCCTTTCACTGAAGTTCTGCTCAAATGATTCATCACTCTGTGGAGGTGACCTTGGCCTCAGGCAAGTTCTGACAGAACCTACCAAACCAGAAAGAATTCAAGAACAGGCCTCGTGAGAAACTCTTGTGTCATATGACTATCAGCCTGAGTACTGAGAGGCTTATGCTAAACAGTGCCCTCCTCAACTGATGATTTTATTTTTTAGACCATAAATTTCATGAAGACCATCTACTAAGTCACAGAGTGGTGTGAAGTATGCATGGGCAGGGAGGGGCTATAATGATGAGATCAAGGAACCATGAGATATTTAATTTCACACACACACAATTTTCTGCAACAAACGAATGGTCATTTGGAATGCCTCTTTGACTGTCGATCTCAGGATTTGTAAAAGGCATTTCAGATCTTTCTTTCAGAAAACAGTCTATTAGTCTTCATTCATTTACAGTCACATTTAGAAATGTGCATTCTTGTTTGAATAATCATACACAAGAAAACATACTTCAGAGTCAAAATTCCTAATGAAAGCTGCTTAGGACAAGCTAAGTTATACATACACACAGATATAAATTACAGATGGATGTATGATATCATTAAATAACCTCTATTTCACCCTGAAGCAGGAAGTAAAGACAGAAACCCTGTCTTCCTTTAAGGTCAAGTCATTACATAGAGGAAGGAAATAACTCCTTATTGTCACCTGCTTTCTACTGTCCAAGTGATTATGTCATTGTCATTTGAAAGGTATGGGGGAGGGGCAGGGAGATACTGAAGTCACTTAATGGAATTATACATGAACTAAGTCTCAAAAGAAGACTGATTCTTTTGCATAGTCATTGTCTTTTTAGTAACGTGTAAATATAGCTCAGAGTGATTCATCTGACTTCCCAACCTAACAAATTGGCTGACTATTAATCTTTTGGCTCCTTGACTTGTGTATATATATATATATACATACATACATATATTTATTTATTCTATGCTATATATATGTATGTATGTGTGTATATATTGCAATTATATATGTTTGCATAAGTGTATATGTTTAAGTATGTGTATCCATACAATAAATATTTGTGTATCTTTATATATGTATGGGTAATTATGTATACACACACATATATATTAACCATTTGTCAGAAATGTTGTAGAAAAGATTTTAGTAAAAATTTTCCATGATACAACGCTTAAAGCAATTCTCTATTTGAAACTAATGCTAGAGAATAAATTAATTTACTATATATAATATACATATATACACAGAGGTACATATATGCACACATACAATTGCAATAATGTATTGCAATATTTGCTATGTATGTATATGCATAGACACATATACATATATAGATACACACATATATGTTGCTTTTTCTGGCCAGACATCTGGACCTAAAAATGAAAAGTTTCCTGGATTATCCAGATGTTTTCATATATCCAGATGTTTAAAATTGTATGGATGAGATGTGCCATCTGACTGGTTGATTTCTTCCTCATTTAAAAATAAATATTATTTTGAATTTAACTTAAAATAATTGAACCATTTGAATGGAACCAACTGAATGTTTACATTACAATTAATTTGAATGAATATATATTCACAAATTTCAATAACAAAATTTTAGTTCCTCCTATTTACATTCTAATTTTGTTTGTTATTTTTATTTATATATGTGTATTTGTGGACTCCATATTTAAAATATATGTTGTTTATATTATATATTTGTGTGAATGTATGCACATACATATATATATTCATAAAATAGTCAGACATGTATACTGTTCTAGTTCCTTTTTCAGTGCGAAGTTTTATGTTAGAGAAACAGAGTCTTTTTTTTTTTAAGCAATTGGGATTAAGTAACTTGCTCAAGGTTACACAGCCAGTTATTTCTGGGTGGGTGCTAAGTGTCTGAGCCCAGATTCTATCCCCACGTCATCCCAACACTGGGGCTGGTGCTCTTACTCATTGCGCTACCTGGCCTCCCCCACAGAAACATAGTCTTACAAAATATAAATTTAAATTCTTTGGGGTCCAGAAATAAATTCATGCTTAAAGATTTTTATAAGTGGATAAATCTTCCCAAACTTTGGCCATAGCATAATATGGAAACAGTCTACAGATAAGTTCAAGATAAAAATCTAAATTTGTACTCTCATTGTCTTTCTCCATTGATCTAAACCCAGGTGTGAAAATTCACCTAGATTACTTACAATACTTCACACTGGCTTTATAGCTTGCCCTGTGTAGCATTACCCTTGGGAAAGAACTGTACCATTAGCAAATGAGAAAGAGATTTCTGAGGCAGAGATAAAGCATTTCTAAAGCTAATTAGACAAATTACCCTTAAGGGGTAACATATTTTTTGATTAAACTCTGTCAGCATATGGTATTTTTCAGTTAGTTCAAAGAACACTGTCAGGGATGACAGGCCAAAATATGTTACATATTTTAGAAATCTTACCTATCAATAGCAAGGATCTCTTTGATTTTGTGAATGGGTTTATATTAAAAGAGAAACACATTATGATAATTCTAAATATACTTAAATTACAAACACACAGATTCGACAACCTGAAAGTTCCATAGGCAAGAATTGAATTAGACAAAGGTTTTACACATGGCCACATCACTATCAGAATACTTTGGTTTATTACACATCTGTCATTACATCCACACAGAAATTATTTTTATAACCTTCAGATTACAGGAGAATGAAACTCTATATCGTAGAATAAAAATGTAAACACATGTACATGCCCTCATCCCTCCATCACCACCACCACCAGCTACAACAAACAAATGCAATTTTATATTTCCAAAGAATGTCCCTTGAGGAAGAATTTACTCTCAAATGAGGACTCCTAAATCCTGGAATGTGTTAGCAAGGAATGCTGTAAGATTTTCAGTTCTAGTGATAAAACTCATTAAAGAAATTTGCAAAAGCATTTCCTTTTAGAAAAAAAAAATATGGTACTTTGAAGAACTAACAAATGTTATTTAAAAAAAAGAACTCAAAAGAATTTTTAAGTTGTGGTAATATTTAATTCTGACCCTATCGAGATACCAAAAGGTGTGAAACAAGCTCCTTCCAATTCCCCTGTCACAGGGAGAAAAAACAATCTTCTTGAATGATGTATCGTCAGTGGCTTTTTGTTCACTTTACTGTGTGTCTGCACTTCTTCCCGGGTCACAAACGATCAACAGGAAGCTATAATTTACTATTGGATGTCATTCCCTTCACAAGACCTACAGAAGGCACGAGACATCCCATTCTATCCCCAGAACATGCACAAATTAATTCCACTTGCTATTCTGTAAAAGGAGAGATCCACATTTTTAGGCAGCTTCTAGAATTGTAGATTCGTGGAGCTAAAGAAACCTCAGAGACCCACAAGACCAACTTGGCGGATAAGGAAACTAAGACCCAGGGTCACACAGCTGGTTAGAGGCTGAGCTAGGACCATAAATCCAGCTTATTGACTTCAGGCCTAACGTTCATGATATTACATCTTATTGCTTCATTGTTTGACTGTAAGAATTTAGGAATAGGTTACCTATTTAAAACTAGAATTCACTTTTAAATTATTTTCAATAAGATTTTCCAGACTTTTAGTTTCCTTGTTATTATGATTTCTGTGTTTATATATGTTTGGTTTATTTATTGGTCATGGAGAGGGGTCAGACATAATTTCATAAGTATATAGAATTTCTTCTATGAAAACTCCTTCTACCCATGAGGACTGAAAGCTTACCAGTATTACCTTTATAGACTTTGAGAGATGTTGGGGGCACTGAGCGGTTAAGTGGCCTGACCAGTGTCACATGGCCACACAGTGGTTACATACTGTTTGACACTGGGCCTTAAGACCTAGGACTTGAACTCGGTTTTTCTGACTCTGAAGCTGTCCAATAAACTACACCTTGCTACTTTATTATGTACATTCAAACTTGTACATAAACATACACATGCACATACCTATATGCATAAGTATACATTTTTTTACCAGACCTGTGATTCTTTTTTTTTTTTTGCTTTTTTGGAGGGGGGAGGGTAGGGCAGTCGAGATTAAGTGACCTGCCCAAGGACACGTGGCTAGTTTGTGTGTTAAGTGTCTGAGGCCAGATTTGAACTCAGGTCTTCCTGACTCCAGGGCCAGTGCTCTATTCATAGTGCCACCTAGCCAATCCTCAGACCTGTGCTTCTTAGTGTAGGAAATTTCCATTGAGGAAATTCCTTCTAATAATATAGATCAACATTTCCTCAAGAAAGACTCAAAAAAGTTTCACAGACATAGCAAGTGCCCTTAGAAGTTCTGTGACTGGCCCTGGGTAACACAGCCAGGATGTGGACTTCTGAACTCCATCTAAGCATATGAGAAGTGTCCAACCACCCATGCTGAAGTCTGCAATCCTCCCTAGTACTGCTTGAACCAGATTAAAATGTAATTAGGAAATATATAACAAATTAAATAAAAATATAATGGAATGTAGATAATGCTAATATGTTGTTTTCTAAGTCTGTGTACAGCCTATGGGGATCATTATGCTTGGCTTAGTGTATCATTTATATTTGAGCTTGACCAGTACAATATACCATGCTGTCTACCTGTATTTATGCACACATGTATATATGTACATATGTAAATGTTTGTGCTTAGGTATGTAAGGATGTCCCAAAGTATTATTGTTATTTTAATGTGGGTATGTCAACATACATATATGTGTACTCACATATATGTGTAGTATAAGGTATATGGATATGCATGTATACATAAACATGAGCATACATACTTGTATATATACAAACACATTTGGTAGGGGGTAGAGGTTTAGGGATTTTATTGGTATTGGGATTCCTAGTTAAAAAAATAAAACTTCCCTGTACCAACGCAGATCTGCCATTGCCCAGTGATTTAAATGCCTAAAATTATCTGGGGTCACTGAGTGGTTCAGTGACTTCCTCAGGGTCACATAGCTAGTATGAGTCAGAGGCAGGACTGGAACACAGGACTTCTTGACTACAAGGCTGGCTGTTTAGACACTGAGTCAGGCTGCATCATTTTCATAAATATATATGAGGTAAATAATAATAATGCTGCTGATGTCCTTTCACTGTGGTGGAGGTTGCCAGGTACTGACAAGTACAGGGATACCTGGTTCATGTCTTTAAAGACCTAACATTTCTACTCAAAAGACAAGAAGTACATATAAACATTATTCCTCATGGGGAAAAAAAAAACATTTTGCAGACCCTCTTACACTGACATAGTCAGCAGATGTGGGGAGTGTATATACAAAGACAATAGGTAATATGTGGACCAATGACAAAATGAAGTCCAGGAATCTACCATTCATTACTCTGTGGCCTTGTCAGACTGTCTACACCGGTAATACAGGAAATAAAATCACATCTATTTACCTTCAGATGGTGCTGTGACTGGTCTATGCCATGATTTTGGCCAGCTTTACAAATGATTAGAATTCTTAACCCAATATTGCTGTTGCTGTATACGACATTCTCTTGGTTCTTCTCTTTTCACTCTTTATTATTTTGCTCAAGTCTATCTATATTTTTCTAAAATAAATGAGCTTGAGTGGCTAGGTGGTTCAGTGAATAGGGCACCAGCCCTGATGTCTGGAGGACCTGAGTTCAAATCCAGCCTCAGACACTTTAACACTTACTAGCCATGTGACCTTGGACAAGTGGTTTAACACTAATTGCCCTCCAAAAAAAAGTATAAAATAAATGATCATATACTACAACTTGTTCATCCATTTCCCAAATGATGGTGAGTCAGTCATTTTGACTATTATAAATATCCAAATTAACTACAATGAAGGAAGGTGGTATCTGCATCCAGAGAAATATCAGATAACTAGAAGTATGTATAGAATAATTTTACATATATATATATAAATACACACACACACTCATATATATATATACACACACACACACATTTGTGTCCAATGGGGAGGGAAGAAAAAAGGAAAAATTATATGATAACTTTAATACATATTTAAAAGGAATAACAACTTATAAATAATAGACTTGTGGTTTCATGAATAATCATCTTTTTTTATTCTACTGTTATAGAAATGCTTTTTTTATTTCATAAATTAAAACCAAAATAAATAAAATTAAAATGATTAAAAATTTTAAAAAATTAATGAATAAAAATAAAAATTAAATGATCGAATACCTTAATAACTATAAAAACAATCACCACTACCCCACCACAACAACTAAAATGTCTGTAGTGCTGATCTGCACAGGGCTTTCTGTCTATATAGATGACCTCATCTGAGTCTTAGAACGGCCCTGTGAGGTAGTTGCTGTTCTCTTTACTTACAGAAGAGGAAAGAAGGCTAAGTGGCTTGCTCATATTTATATAACTTGTAAGTGTTGGAATTGGAATTTAAAACTGCTTTCCTGGCTTCAAGTTTAGTATCAATATGTGATGACAAAACTAAACAGAAAGAAAACCGGCCTGGGTGTCAGGAGACCAGACTTAAGTATTGGCTCCCTTCTAACTAGCTCTGTGGGCTTGAGAAATTTACCTTATTTCTTTGTGCCTCACTTTTCTCACGTGCAAAATGAGAGGGTTAGACCAGATCAGCAGTTCTCACAATGTGTTGTGGGAACCCCCAGGTGTTCCCAATATAGGTGGTCTGTAAGATCAAAACTATTGTCATAATAATACTAACATATTTTAACTGATTATAGTAAATATCAATAGATGAGACACATGTGATCAAAAGCTCTTTGAGAAGAAGGGTGGTTCTCAGTATTTGTAAGAGCACAAAGTTTTTTAAGAGTGTAAAAGGGTCCTGAGATTACAAAGGTGAAGGACTTTTGGACTAGAGAGGTCCCTTCCAGCTCCAGCATTCTGTGATTTTACAAGAGTCAAACATACCTGATTAGGCTTTGCCCAAAGCATAGCTGCTAAGGAGGATATATTTGGCTTTGATGAACACCCACCTCTTTTTTTTGTGAAGTCTCCTACCTGTTGACTTCTCAGCTTTCACATTCCTGGTGCCTACTAGACTCATGCTATCCTGAACTATGGTGGGCTACCTAGACCCACCTCTGTCCTTTACCGTTCTTCAAAATTCCAATTCTCTCTCATCGAGGCTGCACAAGCCTGTAGATAACCTGTGAAAGAAGCAGGAAACTTCTGCTTTACCCTAGTTTTGCACCTTTGTGAGCTAAGGAGAGTCAGCAACACATATCCTTTCATTTGTGATAATAAATGAGGAGGCTGATAATAGTATCCTCCCACTTACCTTGTGATTCTCCTGGGGATTAATCAATGAAGCACCTGTGAAAATATGCCCATCTGTTGGCTTTGGTATTCACTTGGCCCAACTGGGTTAGAAAGATAATAGCTAAACAAGTTGTGGTATATGATTGTGATGGAATACTACTGTGCTATAAGAAATGAGGAGGTCAATGATGTTAGGAGGGCATGGAAAGACTTACATGAAATAATGAAGAGCAAAATGAATGGAACCAAGAAAACACTGTATACAGTAACAGCAATATTGATTTAAGAATGACTTTGAAGGATTAAGTTATTTTGACTATTTTAAATACCCAAATTAATGAAAAAGGACGTATGAAGAAAGCTGCTATCTGCATCCAGAGAAAAGCTGATAAATATAAGTATGTATAAAACAATTTTACATATATATACACACATATGTGTATAAATATATATACATACATATAAACACATATACTTACACCTATTTGTGTCTAACAGTAACCATCTCTGGTGGGGGGAAGGAAAAAAGAAATTTAGATGATAATTTTCTTGTATATTTGACAGGAATAGTAAGTGGTACATAACATTTGTAGTTTCATGTGCAATCACATTTTTGTTGTACTATGTTATGGAAATGCTTGTTTTAGTCTATAAATAAAAGTTAAAAAATAAAAATTTTAAAGAAGATCTAAAGATTTTTTTAAAAGAAAAAGATAATAGAGTAGGGAG
Organism: Petaurus breviceps papuanus; assembly: GCF_028583685.1. Taxonomy (NCBI): domain Eukaryota; kingdom Metazoa; phylum Chordata; class Mammalia; order Diprotodontia; family Petauridae; genus Petaurus; species Petaurus breviceps. The sequence continues at coordinate 73,347,588 of NW_027187419.1, forward strand.
GTGCCATCCACAATGGCAGCTGTACTGTGCTTACCTCTGGGATAGTAGAACCAAAGGTGACATACTTGTTTCCAGTGATCTTTACCTCAGTTATTTCCCAGTAATAAGCGCTTGAGATTCCTTAGATTAGAATAGACAATAAGACAAATAATTTAACTGCTGTAATTTCTTTAGAAAGCCTGTTGTAGTACATAGAGATACAATCTTGGAGTCAGAAAATTGTTTTTTTCAATAATTTTAATCATTTTTCAATCATTTTCAATAATTTCTGATTCTTCGTGACCCTATTTGGGGTTTTCTTGGCAGAGATACTAGAGTGGCTTGCCATTTCCTTCTCCATCACATTTTATAGATGAGGACACTGAGGCAAACAGGGTTAAGTGACTTGCCCAGGGTCACACAGCTAGTAAGTATCTGAAGCCAGATTTGAACTTCTTCCTGACTCCAGGCTTGTGCCAGATCTCCGCCCCCAGGAAGACCTGGATTCAAGTCCTGGCTTCTGACACATATTAAATTTCTTAATGCTCCAGGAAATTCTCTAGTACTGTAAGTTACACAGATATTGTTGATGTGCATTGGTGGAGAGAATTTTCACATCTCAACTTCCCTGTCGTATCAAATTAAACAAAAACAAACCCCTTTCCGCAGAGGTAATCTATGCATACAAAGCAGAAGCAGGATAGTGGAAGTAACACTGAATTTGTAGGTAAGAACCTAGGATTCTAGTGGGACTTTTGCTGCCAAAGTGACCTTGGGTCAATCATTTCACCTCACTAGGTCTTAGTTTTATCATTTATAAAATGAAAGTTTTGCTAAGGCCTCCTCCAGCTCTTAGGAAAGCTGGGGTTATTAAAAGAGCATTGACCTGAGAGTCAAGAGCTACAGGTCAAAATTTTGGCTCTGTCAACTATCAAAACTTTGGGCAAGTCACACAGTCTCTATTTGTTTCATTGTTAAAATGGGGACAAAAATACTACAAATATGCATCTTTTTTATTTATTTTTGGAGGGGGGAAGGTAGGGTAATTGGGGTTAAAGTGATTTGCCCAAGGTCACAGTCTAGTTTTTGTGTTAAGTGTCTGAGGCCAGATTTGAACTCGGGTCCTCCTGACTCCAGGGTCGTTGCTCTATTCACTGAGCCACCTAGCCATGCCGCATCATTTTTATATGAGAAATTTTTTATAATATATCCAGATACAGGCTGCACAATGTAGTAGATAGGAAACTTGACTTGGAGTCAAGAGGGCTTGGGTTCAAATCCTACTTCATATAACCATACTCACTAGTTGTGTGATGATGAACTGGTCACTTAACCTCCCTCTGCCTCATTCTCATCATCTACAAAATGAGACCAGTGGATCTGATATTCTCCAAGGTCCCTCCCAGCCCCAAATCTGTGATCCTATGATTCTATGCATCGTGACAACATGGGAGGTATCCAACTGATGTCATCAAAAGGGCCAAGAGGTTGTTTGCAATAGTGTTTGTTGTATATGAGTATCATCTTCCAAAATAGGTCATATAGATATCAAAACTATTGCTTAACATTTTAAAAAAATTCATTGGCCAGACAAATTGCTTTGTGGGCCCCAGATCTCACACTCTTCCATTTTCTTCCAAAGGCTTTGATGAACTACCAGGAAACTTCATCCAGATAAAGCATTTTAGGCCCCAAAGAATTGAGCAATGATTTTCTCAGTTTTTCTAAAAGAAAAGTCTTTGTAGTTAAGCAATGTCAACACTGTTTGCAGAACCCTGGATCCTGTATCCTTCCAGACTGAGGCTATGAAGTGGGGGCACTGAAAAAATTCAATAATTAAAGCAGTTTTCCTCAGTTTATTGGACATTTCAGGTCATAGCACAGTAGTATTTTTTTTAATTATTAGAATAAGGATTATTTGAAAATCACTTCAATTCTCTATTTACCTTTATATACAAGCTAGTATGCCAATACAAGGAGTTAATGCAGGCTGCCTATGGTGCTGCTTGAATAAGACTAGCAAAGTCTCTTTCTCTCTCTCTCTGTATATGTGTATATGTATACATACACATATATACATACATGAACACATATATACACACATACACATAAATATATATTTATAGATATAGATAGAAAGATAGAAAGACAGATATGATCCATCAGTCCCTGCTACCAATTGCAACATAAATTGAAATTCATAAACAAAATAGATTTAGAACTGAAAGGGACTTTATAAGTCATTGACTTTAAGCCCCCATGGTTACAAAACTAATACGCATTTAAGAGAGGATTTGAATTCAGGTCCACCACTAGTGAGTCATTCCTGTGCTTTTGGAAAACTTTTCTGTTTTTAAGAATCTTCTGTTATATCGCAACCTTCACTAAAGCCCTAGTCCTGCTGTGGAGGTAATCCTGGATTGTTGCAGTGCAATGCCAACATACCACTGAATCACAAGCCTTGGAGGTCATGTTAGGCTGGGAAGGGTTTGAGTTTAAATCCCTTGACAGACTGCATGCCTCTCATCTGTCTGATGACCTGCCTAGCCTAGCCAAGTTCAGAAAAGCTGAGTTGTTGCCTACCAGGTAATAAATTATTTTGACTCTAGTAATATATGTAATCATCTAAGGAGAAAGAATACACACAAGGCATCAGAGGATCATATTCAATCACACATCTCTGGACTATTTGCATACTGTAATGCAAAAATTGAGTATGACTCAGTGGGTCATGGAGAGCTGACAATGGATATGAGCAGACTGTAACATGTACTAAGTAATCATAAAAAATGGAAGTGAAGGATGTTAGCAAGGAAATGTATGGCTGAAAAAGAAAAGGTGGTGGTATATGGCAAGCATCTTCCCCATGTCAGGAGAAAATGAGGAAGTCCCCCAATGTATTGGGTGGTCACCATGTGACTGGCTTATGGGAGGACACAAACAAGTGTCCCATAGCATAACAGGGCTATGGATGGGTTACTATCTGAAACACTAAAGGGAACATCCACACTGATAAAAATCAAAGATACATCACAGTATTGAGCATTTCATAAAAATATCAGTGGGGGAAGGAGAATGAGAGTATTATTAGTATTATTCACTAATATATCAGTGGGCATTATTCAAAATCAGCTGTGAAAAAGAAGTGGGACCAAGATACAGAATCTGAACATGAGTTTGAGGAAGAGGATTTGAGGCTCTAGGGGCTCTAAACCCAAGGTCCACAGACCCTCAAGGGAAACAAGCATTGGTTTTAGTAGGTTCATGAATTTAAAAAAAAACGATAGCAATATTGAAATACAATTAGTTTCCTTTGTAATCTTTTAAAAACATTAATCAGGAGGTAGTGAGATGATGCAGTGAATAGAGCACTGGCTCTGGAGTCAAGAGGACTTGAGTTCAAATCTGGCCTCAGACACTAGACACACTTACTAGTTATGTGATCTTGGGCAAGTCACTTAACCCCAATAGCCCTACCTGCTCCCCTCCAAAAAAACCACAACTATTAATCAGAATGAAGATTCATAGACTTTACTAGACCATCAAAAGTGTCCATGACACACAAAAAGATGAACAACCTCAGACTAGTGGGATGCACCAAAGCCCAATTTTGCTGACTTCATGGTTTGCCTAGGGCTGGAAAGTCCACAGCTTAAGTAATATGTCTCCACTTTTTATTTCAAGCAAAAAGTTACAGAAGATATGATTTAAAGTAACACTCCCAAACAAAATACAAATATACAAATGTCTCTCTCTCAGTGTCTCACTGTCTCTGTCTCTCTCTCAAGATATTTTTCAAAAGAAAGAACTGTCATGGAAGGCTGTTTACTGTAAAGAATATAGGATTTATATTTCTTCTAGCAGCTAAGCATCTGCTCATGCAGAAAAAAATGTTTAGAAACAGAAATGCCACCCACTTGACAGAATACATTTTGAATCTGCATTAAATTATAATTCTTTCAGAATTCATTAACATATTCATTCATTCATTCACTCACTTATATCTGACTCTGTCTTTTCTTACCACAAAGCAAGCACACATCACCTAAACCCCAGAATCAATGATCTTCTGGGAGCTATTTCCATCTCTGTCCAAATGTTCAGACCACTGGACTATCCCAACAAGTTTTGATCTTTAGGTGAGTGATCTGTGTTTTGATGGGAGCCCTTCCCTTAGTCAGGTGACCCACCTATTATCTATAAGCCTTGTTACATTTCCAACCCACGATCTTCTCTCGTGATAGACTGTCTCCCAGCCATCTGTCAACCCTGACCTTCTGCAGAGTTCATTTGCCATGCAATCTCCACAGGGAAATGTTGCATGCCATCCTTCCTCTGCGTACTGAGTGGCTGCCAAGCTTCTCCTCTTCACATTTTGGTGTGCCCCCAGAATCCTATTGTTTAGCATCTTTTGGGGCAGTCCTATATAGTAACACATTTCTGTTCTGATCTTTAAGGCCACCTCTTTGTGACTTCATATGATGTGGATGTCACTGTAACTGATCTAGGTGATTTCATACCTTTTGTTCTATTCTCTGTCCGATAATCTTTCCAGGATTAGTCACTGAACTACATATATTCACTTCTTTTATTCACCAACAATTGATTGCCTAATCTCAGCTCATTGCATTGAAATTTAAGTGTCAAATAAAAATTATATTGGGCAAAATGTGAATCACACAATGATTTCTGTAAAGCTAGGAGGATAATTTTCTGGCTCATCAGCTGGCATCTTCCAACTGGCCATAGGAGACCTAAAAACTCCTCTGAGGCTCTTATTTATTAATAAAATATAGAAATTACCTGTCAAAAGCAGTATGACTTTTAGCAAGAACAGATTCTATGCAATTCACCTTAGATCCCATACCAAACTCTGTTAACAGAAGACATGGAAAGACAATAAGGTTACACGTTTAATGGTAAAGGAAAGAGTTGGTTTTTGTTCCAATTGCCCCAGGTGCAACAACTACTTGCTGTGGCTCTCATTAAAGGTGTGGAAATTTTTAAAATCTGGGAATATTGCCTACTGGGGAAAATAAATCAGAGATAACTATCTTCACTTGTATTAAAGTTTACAGTGAAGAGAATGTGCCTTTCTGCAGATCACCTAAGAAATGACAACCTTGGCAAGAGCTCCCTTATGGTAAGAGCTGATATTTGTTTAAGGTTTTCAAAGTACTTTACACTCATCAGCTCAGAGGAGGCTGAAATAATAGATTTTAGCGAGTATGAATAATAAATCTCATAAAGTGGTCACATTATTTTAATTCACACTGCAAATTTCCCTTGACCTGGAATGAAATAACATATTTTCCATAGTTGTAACTTTAATTCTATGAATTCAAAAACATGCAACCACTTTATTGGTATCATATTAACTTATCATGATCCTAATGATAGGCATCAATTTTCCTATCTATTTAGGGCACTAGATTCAGTGACTGCCAGGGCCCTGGTAACTCTATGTTTATGTTCATGCTTTTTTCAATACTTAAGTATATCTGTCCATTATGTTGTTTTTAAATATTTCATTTGAATGCCCTATTAATTTAGGTATTTTCTTCAATCATGTAGTATGCAATTTGCCTAGCCCTACATATCCCGAGTGACTTTTATTCATTGCTATCTATAATTCTCCAAATGGGTTCAGAGCGGGATTATCCATCTAACATACAAGGAGCCTTATGGATCTCAACATTACATGGATAGCAATGGTGAATCTTTTGCTTTTGCTAGCTAGGTTATTGACCACTTCTTTTTTTACGCCTCTGTGATGATACTTGTCATGCTACTTTTTGTATGTAATTCTTCATTAGTACTATGTTACAGTCTATTACCTTGACCATGCATCTTTCCATTGCCTTTTGGATGACCAGAAATTTTGATTCTTTTTTTTTAATATGGTATTCCATGATGTGCAGCTATATAGCATTACTAGAAGATACTAGTGTTAAAAAAGATCAATTTTTAATTTTAGGAACAGTTCAGGTTTGATATTAAAACAAATGAGACTAATAGTTCATCTATTATGAGGAGGTTTACTTGGGCATAGCATGAAAAGGACTTCAAGAGAAGAGAAGGGATATTCATCAAGGATTTAGCCTTGATTCAGCTGCGCACAGTTCTCTTATGTCTATGTTAGACATGGTGCTGGTCTGCAGAAGAATGATCAAGGACATATAAAACCAAATTGGCTGTTTCTTTTTTTCCACAGGAAACAAAAAGGCTATGTCACTGTCCAAACTTGAGCCCATTAAAATAACTCAAGGACAGTTTTAATGCCTTTTAAGGAAAAACTAGACTAACTACATGGGGCAGGGCCTTAGAATACTGCTTTCATCATTGTTAGATATCATACTCTGAACTATAGACATTTTTCATCCATTTTATTTTTCCCATGTGGATCATTAAGTCACCATATTAAATGTATTTCTCTGTAAGCAACATACATACGTAGTTAGTCCAGAAGTATGTGAGCCAATAAAGCAGTCCAACAAATGTATGACATCATAATTGCCATTGTGTGTCTAAATTTGTTGTGTACAATCTTGAGCATCTTACTGGAAAATGAGAGGCAAGTTAGTCCAGAAGTATGTGAGCCAATAAAACAGTCCAACAAAAGTATGACATCATAATTACCATTGTGTGTCTAAATTTGTTGTGTAAAATCATGAGAATCTTACTGGAAAATGAGAGGCAATTTATACTCTTGGACTACAGACATTTTGTGAATAAGCTCTTATCCATTTACCAATACAAAGAGATTCCTCTGTGCAAGCAATAAAAATATCGAATATGTTTACAACTTAAGTTAATTCCTGTGAACCTGGGATAGATAATGAAAGGGATAATGGAGATGTAAATAGACTAAGACATCTCAGTAGCTTGTACTTAGTATAATTAGTAGAATGTACAAAAAAAGTAAATATTTAAGGTAAAGAAATAAAATTGGGGTGGCCAGGTAGCACAGCGAGTAAGAGCACCGGCTCCAGTGTCAGGATGACCTGGGGATCGAATCCGGGCTCAGACACTTAGCACCCACCCAGAAACACCTGGCCATGTAACCTTGAGCAAATTACTTAACCCCAATTGCTTAAGGGCAGCCAGGTGGCTCAGCGAGTAAGAGCACCAGCTCCAGTGTCGGGATGACCTGGGGATCAAATCCGAGCTCAGATACTTAGCACCACACCCAGAAATAACTGGCCGTGTAACCTTGAGCAAGTTATTTAACCCTGATTGCTGAAAGAAAGAAAGAAAGAAAGAAAGAAAGAAAGAAAGAAAGAAAGAAAGAAAGAAAGAAAGAAAGAAAGAAAGAAAGAAAGAAAGAGAGAAAGAAAGAAAGAAAGAAAGAAAGAAAGAGAGAAAGAAAGGAAAGAAAGAAGGAAAGAAAGAAAGAAAGAAAGAAAGAAAGAAAGAAAGAAAGAAAGAA
>NW_027187419.1:73355005-73397800 GCF_028583685.1 Petaurus breviceps papuanus
GAAAGAAAGAAAGAAAGAAAGAAAGAAAGAAAGAAAGAAAGAAAGAAAGAAAGAAAGAAAGAAAGAAAGAAAGAAAGAAAGAAAATTATCAAAGCATTTCACATGTACTTAGGGATATTTGTTTCCTTTAACCCTTGCTCTAATTGGTTTGTTTCCCATGTTTCAAATAGAAGGAAGTAACCAATTTGTGTACTGTAGTATAGTAGTAGAAATATGATCATTTAAATGTAAAAAAGTAAACCATATTTTCTAATATTCAGTACATTTTTAAAGTTCTCTTAATAGTCACACTGCCTTTGATGTAGTGAAATGTTCTACATCTAAAGCCTCAGCTATGCCAGTAATTTATTGTGTGCCTGCAGGCAAATTATTTCACCACAGTAAACCTCAGTTTCCTCATCTGCAAAATGAGAGCATTGGCCTTAATTACTCCTAAGATCTTTTCTAATTCTAACATTCTAGGGAGTGGGGGGAAGATGAGGAATGCAATTGGCCACTGGTCAATTATTCACAAAACTTTCTTTTGGTGGTTAACCACATGGAGAGGAAATTAGACACATCCATGAACTATTATGTCATTTCACTTTTTTTTTTTTAGAGAAAGATAGTTCCCCATAGAACAATCTACTGTGTAACTATAATTGGCTCAAGTAATAACGTTTCCTCCCTTGCCTTGGGAAAATATAAATGTGTAATATATCTTACTATGAAAGAATATTACTGAGGCTCAAAATGAATTTCTTCTGCGACAGAAGATTTCTTGGCTTTGGTTGAAACAACTCCCCTGAATGTGGCAGAAACAAAGATTTATAAACATCAGTGCACAAAGGTATTAAGTATACTGTAGGTGCTTACTAAATGCTTGTTGAGTCCAGATAAATAGGCAGAAACTAAATGTAACAAATAACAGAAGGTTTTTAAACTTATATTCACAAGCAAGAGCTAAATGCCCATATAAGTGCTTGCTAACTATTTTACACTAAGAAGAATTCCACAGAAAGACAGTGGATATAATTTTTTCTGCACTCTATCCAACAGCAAATATTTTGGGTACATGGCTCATTTCTGTTACTAGATACTAAGTTCCCTCAGGGTAGGAATCATGTCAGTTCATCCTTATTTTCCATGTACTGCTTAATACTCTCTTGCATATAGATGACGTTGACAATTTTTTAAAATTGATTTGAAATGGTCAGTCAAATCTGATTACTAAAACTAAAGATGTTTCTTTAAAATATAGGAAGTGGCACTTGATATTTCATAACTAAAATACTTTTTGCCTAGAAAATTCTTTTGGCAGAAAATTCAGAGAAAATGAGATTTTTGTCTTGGTATGAACTTTGTCCATTTTCAGTTAAACTGAATTCCCTGACTTCCCACTTAAAACTATGTGGTGATGACAATGATGATGATGATGATGATAAAATAATAATAATGATAATAATAATGTCAGATTAATTTAATTAACATTTATTAAGTTACTATATATAGCAGGCACTATTCTGAGAGCTAGAGATGAAAAAAAAAAAGTGATAACAGCCAAGTCCTGGAGGAGTTCACATTCAAATACAAAAGAGAACATTCAAACAACTATTAATATACAACCTATATACAGGGAAAATTAGAGATAATATCAGAAGTAGGGCACTAGCTTTGGTGGGACTGGGTAAGGCTTTCTGTAGAGGGTGGAATTTTAGCTGAGACTTTGCCCTTTAAAGTTTAAAACATGTTTTCTGTGCATTTGATCTTTAAAACCACTCTTTGAGGAAAGTGGTACTTATTTAATCACCCCCATTTTGTAGACAAGGAAAATGAAGTGTAAGCAAGTGTTATGCCCATGAATCACACAACTGGTGTCAAAGATGGAATTTGAACCCATGTGTCTCTCAGTATCTCATATTTCTATTACAATATAAGACTCACTACATACCTTTTCCCCAATCTGTGAAGTTAATAGTACAAATATTACTAGTCTCATCTTTGCAGATGAGGAAGCTGGGACTTAGAGAGAAAATGATTAAATTAAAGTGTTGTGGTATTGATTGAAACAATAAGGGACTCTTCATTAAAAACATCAGCTGTGGGATTCCAAAAATTGTCATTTGAACCAGTCCCAGAAAAGGGCACCATTCCTTCTCTCTAACAGATGCAACTATAATGTGGTAATTCCTTAAAAAAAAATACTGGGTGTCTCAAAAATAAGTCATGCTTAAAATGGGGGGGGGGGGAAGCAACATTCTTGACCTCATATGCTGCTCATAGTCTCTTCATCCCTTGACTATTTTACTACATGGGTTGAGTCTTTTGTCAAAGTAAAGTGTTGGAAGAAACTTTTACTCTAGAGGAAAATTGAAAAGACCATTCTGATAAGAGTATGTTTGAGGAACCTTCCCTGACAACTCCCACTATATATCAATTATACTCTGAAACTTGCATGACTTTATAGTTTTATCTCTTTGGGTGTTTCCCTCCTCTAGTGCACATCACCCTATGAACTAGGAAAGAACAATAGATGTGGTGTAATTGTTTTCTAGCATTATAAAAAATGTTGAATGTGAAAGAGTTCAGAAACAAGTAGGTCTTTCTCAACTATTGAGCAAATTATTTGTGAAGTCTGACTCTCAAATGTAACAATAAGCAAGGGAGGATGAGATTCTTTAAGAAATAGGATTGCTTTTGGAAGTATGCCCAAAGGACTATAAAAGTATGCATACCCTTTGACCCAGCAATACCACCACTAGGTGTGTATCCAAAGAACTCAAAGAAAAAGAAAAAGACTTATGTGTACAAAAATAGCTATAGCAGTTATTTTTGTGGTAGCAAAGAATTGGAAACTGAAGGTATGCTCATCAACTGGAGAATAGCTGAGCAAGTTGTGGGTATATGATTGTGGTGGAACATTAGTGAGCTGTAAGACATGATGAGAGGGGTGGTTTCAGAAAAAAAACAGTCAAACCTATATGAACTGATGCAAAGTGAAGTGAAAAGACCTGGGAAATCATTGAGTGCAGCAACAGCAATGTTGTAATTGTGATCAACTGTGAAAAACTTGGCTACTATGATCAATACAATGATCCAAGACTATTCCAGAGGATTCTTGGTAAAAAAATGCTATTCACCTCCATAGGGAGAATCAATGAACTTTGAGTGTAAATCAAAGCACAATTTTCTTGCTTTACTTTTTTTTTACAATATACATAATATACAAACATGTTTTTGCATGATTTGCATGTATAATTGACATATTTGCCTTCTCAGTGGGTGGAATAGGTGTGGGAGGGAGGAAGAGAATCTAGAACTCAAAATGTAAAAAGAAAAGAATGTTAGAAATAAATAATAAATATAAGCTTAAAAAAGATGTAGGATTGCTGAAATTTCAAATGACAGTACTTTCTATAAGGCCCAACAGATTATAAACCTAGAGCTAAAAGGAGCCCAAAGGTCACCAACACTCCTATTTTTACATTTGAGGAAACTGAGGTCCAGGGAGTTTTAAATGATTTTCCAAGGGCTGTATAAATAGTAAACATGAGAGGTGGGATTTGAATTATAACAGCACTCCTCTTACTCTACCAATGATGCTTTTTATAAGGGTGATGTGCTACAATGGAAAAACTCTAATCTGAGAGTCAAAAGACCTGGGTTCAAAATCTACTCTGTGTAACAATATCTACCTGTGTGATGATGGACATGTTGCATAACTGTATGAAACCTGTTATTATGCCTGTTTCCTCAACTGTAAAGTAAAGGACTACACTAATGAACTGAAATCTTTCCCAGGTCTAAATCTATGACCCTATGAAATAAGCAGGTGAAAAGTCAGATTGTGTAATAGTGATTCTCTGATCCCCACTGCCTAAAAGCCAGGTATATTACATTTCACCCTTCCCCAGAGCTTTCTAATAGCTTTGTACAGTTGAGGTATGTTTATCAGGGTATGGGGAAGAAGAGTCATCTCTGCCTTTGGTTCAAGTCCCCACCAATTATGTTCATCCCATTCTAGGGGTCCATGGTATCCCAGTTCCATTTAGCCACTTAACAGATTCACTTTTACAAAATAATATTTATTTCAAAGATATAGCATGAATAAAAATTCCCCATCTTAATACCTAGGGAGGCAGGTCAAAATTCCTCCTATATCACCTCTATCTCTGTGGAGAGATGGAAATTAAGTTCACAGTTTGGTTGCTATATAGCATTAACTTTACCAAATTCCAAATCCAAAGTGCTCCCTGGTCTCATGTCTTAGGACCCTGGTTTCTCAAGGCTTCCCTTCTGGAATGGATGAAACATCTCCTTTTGAATCCTGATTTTCATGTCCCCATGGCTCATGCTCCCAGGTCTGAGAACTCTACTGTCTGCATCTAGAACTGAAAATGAAATAAACAAACACCAAAATCCTAAGTCCATTTTTCAAGGCTACAGGGCATAAGAAGAAGAAGGCAGCCTTTCCCAAACCCTGCTTAGTTCATGGTGCTCATTCTGTACGTGAAAAAGACGTTCATCCCCAGTGGTCACCAGAAAGAGAGAGACTGTCCTAGTATGATAGTTTTAAAGATCTAGGCATTTCTGGTTATGTAGTCAAATGAAAAGAACCAGTTCCCAATCATCATGTCATAGGTATAGTGCCAATATGATATTTACAGCATCCATTATCACGATAAAGACCATGACCATAATTCATGCATGGTGCTCAATTGTAAAATATAACAAATTCTCCATATAGAGTACAGAACCAAAGCATTTATTTAGACACCAGAAAACGGAATCCCAAAACCAGTAAGCTGATTCCATCATAGTAGCAAAGAAGCTAATAAACCATAACAACACAGAGTCACAGCATCCTTTAGCCTTCCCACAAACCAATACAAGATCAATATTTACTCACAAATCTCTCTATCTTCTTTCCTGAGCTCTCCTTTCTCCCACCATCTCTCTAGCTCTGACTCCCAGCTTCCTGTGGCTCTGCTCTACCCTTCAGCAAACTCCTCCCACCACAGGCTCCATGTGACTATATTCAGCCTATTAGGAGGCAGAGTTTACTTTCAAAGCAGGGAAGATGTTCAAATTCCAATCCCCATTTCATTCTGTCCCAAGATCTTTCATGTCCCTTACATAGCAAAAATATCTTACCAATACATTTCTTTTTTTTTTTTTTTTGCCTTTTTGGAAGGCAGTTGGGGTTAAGTAACTTGCCCAAGGTTACATGGCTGGTTTTTTTTTTTGTGTGGGTGTTAAGTATCTGTGGCCAGAACTGAGCTTGGGTCCTCCTGACTACAGGGCTGGTGCTTTACTCACTGCGCCCCCTAGCCGCCCCAACAATGCATTTCTTTACATCTGGTGGGGTAACTGGTATGAACAGAACTTTGCCACAATATAACAGGGATAACAGAAAAAACTTTGCAACAACAATTTAATAAAGATAATAGATGGTAAGCCCGTAAAATAATAGCTTAGGGTGGGGGCTTGGGCACAAGTACCTCACCCTTCGCCCCTTGAACAAATGGGACTCAAAATCATTTGAATACCATTGGTTTCCTTTTTATTTCATGCACTTGAAAAAATTATCCTAACAAGAGGTCTGTAGGTTTCATCAGACTGTCAAGGGGGTTCACGAAGCAACAATGATTAAGAACAATTGTGTTGAAAGATGAGGCCTGGGAGTCAAGATGGCAGAGTAGAAACAGGACCTCTGCGCAGCTCTGGCTCTCACCACCTCCAATCAATGTAAAAGGGGACTCTGAACAAACTTTGGAGCTACAGAACCCACAAAATGACACAGAGAAGCTAACCTCCCACTGAAGACAGCCTAACAGGCCGGCAGGAATTGGCCACCACAGTGCTCTGCGAGCTGAGCCCAGCTCCACACCGAGGTTTTAGGCCCAGGGCAGGAGTACCCAGCAGCCTGGCTGGAGGGACCCCAGATCACCAGCAGCTGTGGTGGTTTCCAGAATTATCAACACATAGATGCTAAGGACAAAGTGAGAGGTCTTTGCATTGTGGACTTTGGGACCCAGTAGTTGGAAGTGCATCAGCTTTTTTCCCCTGGGGGGAGAAGCTGCTGAGAGCTGCTATGCAGCCACCACCACATGGCAGCTTTAGCTCCTGGTCTGGAGAGTATAGGGGGACCAAGCAAGCAGTCTGAGGGGTAATCGCTCTTGCTTTAACCTACTTGGATCTGGATTACCATCTAGGGTGGAGGTTCTGGGGTGTGTGACCAGCTTGCTAGAGTGTGTGGAGGCTTCAGAGAAGGCACCCAACTAATACCTTCGGCAGCTGAGAAAACCCCAGCATTTGCTTCGAAGCTTCCCTATCTGGTAGCAGAGTCCTATGGTAGCAAAAAGCCCAAAAGTCAAGTAATTGAATGGCAAAATTATCAGGCAAAGGAAGCAAAGCAAACAGAAGAATCCAGCATTAGACTCCTATTTTGAGGACAAAAAGGATCAAAGCAGGGGGCGGCTAAGTGGTACAGTGAATAGAGCATCAGCCCTGGATTCAGGAGAACCTGAGTTCAAATCTGGCCTCAGACACAACACAAAAACAAGCCATGGGACCTTGGGCAAGTCACTTAACCCCAACTGCCCTCCAAAAAGCAAAAAAAAAAAAAAGGATCAAAGCATTGAACAGGAGGAAGACAGTGAAGTCAGAACTCCTGCACCAAAAGCTTCAAAGGAAAATACGAGCTGGTTACAGGCCATAGAGGACCTTAAGAAGCAGACAAGAGAAGTGGAGGAAAAATTGGGAAGAGAAATGAGAATGATGCAAGAAAATTATGAAATGAGAGTCAACAGCCTGATTGAGGAAAATAACACCTTAAAAAACAGACTGACTCAAATGGCAAAAGAGGCTCAAAAAGGCAATGAGGAGAAGAATGCCTTAAATAGCCAAATTTGTCAGATGGAAAAAAGAATCTCAAAAGCTCAGTGAGGAGAATCATTCCTTTAGAATTAGATTAGAGAAAATGGAAGCTAATGACTTAATGAGAAATCAAGATGTTGTTAAGCAGATCCAAACAAATGAAAGAAGAGAAGGAAATGTGAAATATGTCATTAGAAGAACCACTGACCTGGAAAATAGATCCAGAAGAGATAATTTAAAAAATTTTTGGACTACCTTAAAGCCATGATCAAAGAAAGAACCTAGAAATCATCCTCCAAGAAATTCTCAAGGAAAATTGCCCTGATGTTTTAGAACCAGAGGGCAAAATAGAGGTTGAAAGAATCCACCAATCACCTGCTGAAAACGATCCCAAAAAGAAAACTCCTAGGAATATCATAGCCAGGTTCCAGAGTTCCCAGATGAAGGAAAGAATATTACAAGCAGCCAGGAAGAAACAATTTGAGTACTGTGGAAACACAATCAGGATAACCCAGGATCTAGCAACTTCTACACTGAGGGATTGAAGGGCTTGGAATATGATATTCTGGAGGTCAAAGGAGCTGGGATTAAAACTAAGAATCACCTACCCAGCAAAACTGAGTATCTTGTTTCAGGGAAAAATATGGTTATTCAGTGGAATAGAGGACTTTCAAGCATTCTTGATGAAAAAAAACAGAATTGAATAGAAAATTTGACATTAAGATACAAGAAGCAAGAGAAGCATGAGAAGGTAAACAGAGAAAAGAAATCATAAGGAATTATCAAAGTTGAACTATTTACATTCCTACATGGAAAAACAATAGTTGTTACTTATGAAACTTTTCTTAGTATGAGAAGAGTTGTAGGGAATAGAAATGTGTAAATATATATATATATATATATATATATATATATATACATATGTGTATTTGTGTGTGTATATATATACATATACACACATACTTACATATATTTATGTCTATAGAGGAGGGTATATGGGCATATGAATACATATGTGAGTATGTTTATATATGTTTACAGGTATACATAGACAGAGGGCAAAGGACCAATTTAATAGGAAGGGATGATACTTAAAAGGTGAAATTAAGAGGTGAGAGAGGAATATAATGAGAGGAGATGGGGAGGGACATAATGGAGTAAACTATCTCATACAGAAGAGGCAAGGGAAAATGGTTACAATGGAGGGGAAGAATAGGAAGGCAAAAGGGTCAACCTTATTCTCACTGATTTTGGCTCAGGGAGGGAATAAAATACACACTAAATAGGGTATCTCACATACAGGAGAGTAGGGGGCAAGGGGATGAGAGGGGAGATGATGGAAGGGAGGGCAGGCTGAGGGGGAGGGAAGTTGGAAGCACCACTTTTGAAAAGGGACAGGACCAAAGTAGAGAATAGAACAAGTGGGTGGTGGAATAGGAGGGAGGGAAATACAGTTAGTCTTTTACAATATATCCACTATGTTCTTGTTTTGCATTAGATAAACATGTACAACCTATATTGAACTGCTTATCTTCCCAGTAAGGGTGGGTGACAAGGGAGGAAGAGAATGAATCTGGAATTCAAAGTTTTAAAATCAAATGTTTAAATATATATATATATATATATATATAGTATTATTAATACTATTTTACATGTAATTCAGAAATAAAATATACAGGCACTGGGGCATAGAGATCCACCATGCCCTACTGGAAAAGTCAGAGGAGGTATGGGAGAAGATATGGCAGAGAGCAGATTGAAGGAGGGGATATCCTGTGGGACTGCTATTTTGGGGCAGTGGGTAGGGGAAAAACGGGGAGAAAATTTGTAACTCAAAATCTGTCAGAAATGAATGATGTAAATCAGAAGTTAATAAAGCATTTTAAAAATGAAAAAAAAGATGAGGCCTTTATTTCAGACAGAAGCGTGGAACAGCATGTTTGATAGAGTCTGTGTTACCTATATTTATATATACAATATTATACATTGGATGATACTGAGTATTTCAGACAATATGATAGTCTGGCATTGGTCCAAATATAGAATTTCCTCTCAAATATGACTTTTATAAAATGTAAATATAGCTTAAATTTTGCAATCCTTACACCATAAGTTGAGCAGCTGTGACTTCAGATGAGGCCTCAGGAAACATGTAAGACTTTGGTAAACTTCAGTAGTCTTTTATATGGGATAAAGAACAAAGGAATACATGGTTTCAACCAAAGTGCAGCCTTTCAAATGAAGTGATTTGAAAGGAAGGTTGGTTGATGAGTTGTTGGTTTGGTTGATTGTTGTCCCTTGTTATCTCCAAGAGGACCAAAATGACCTCGCTATGTTGGGGTCAAGGTACAGTGTGTTCAGCTCTGGCTGGTCAGATCAATAGTAGGTCAGAACACTCTACACGGGTCAGACACAAATTGTCCATGTGAACATTCAGAGTGGAACTGTCTCTAAATTTGAACATCTCACATTTCTTTTGAGCATAGTGCCTTCTTTGATGAGGAAACACCTTACTGGGCCAGTCCTTTGTCAGCCTCTCCCATGTCACACAATTGATTCCAAAGTTCTTCAGAGAGACCCACAGTGTCTTTGTATTGTTTCTTCTGACCACCATGTAAGCCCCTGTGCTGTGTGAGTTCTCTTGACTGCAAGGTGGGATCTGCCTGCCATAGTAAGCAAGCTAGGGTTGGGTAAAGCAGATCATTTTTAGGGTACTTTTTCCTAGCACCTTCCTCACACCAGGAGGTTAGCAGTGTGGTTCTTAAAACATTGCTCAGACGCTCAGGGGGTTCCCGAGTCCTACTGCTGCTTCCAGTGAGAAGACGACCCTATTGCCTGGGCTTCTGGTGTGTAGTGTTGTAACTTCAGCTCCCTGTGTATCTGCACTTGCTGCCTTATCCCTATTTATCACTGTAGGACTTTGAGATTAATAAAAATGGTAAAATGGTATGGGAGATGTCTTTTGATTCACACATAAATTGTATCTAAGTGAGGCAGAGTTTCATACAGTTGTCAACCTCACTGTCTTTTCCAGAGTCATAAATTTCAGTGACAAAACGAAGTCAAGACTGGTGATGGCCCTGGTTGCAGTGGAATACCTTAGCATCTCCAATGTCAGACCAAAGACTGAGTGCCCTACAGAACCTTATTCAGTTTCCTTCATGGCCATAGGAACAAATAGTTCTCACAGGCCCATTTCACCAGGAAGAGTTCTCACACACTTGGGGTATACCCCCCCAATTCATCTAAAGGTTTGATACCCCTCAGTTACCTTCAACCTGGTTTAGCCTGTTTGTCAAAATGGTTTAGTGGGTGTGACTGTTGTATATGCTAAAGCTTCTTGGAGTCACAGGTTACAAGTGGGTAGATCAAGTAGAAGGGAAGATAACATAGTGAGAAGACCCATAGAAAGAGAACAGAAACAAAAATGATAAAGATAAATCCATCAATCAACAAGAACTTATTAAATGTCTTCTATTTGCCAGATACCATTTAAGGTGCTAGGGATCCAATGATAATCATTAACCAGTTTCTGACCACAAGACTTTTACAGTCTTTTGGGGTAAAAAAAAATAGACCACAATATGTTTAAATAAATATTTAGTACATATGAGATAAAGACATAATAATGTAGGAACTGAAGGTTCAGGAAAGGACTTACATAAGAAATAACCATTGAACTGAACTTTGAAAATAGCTATGTTTTCATTAATAACAACAATAAAAAGAGTTAAATGATCTTTTTGAATTATAATAAATGGGGGTGGCTAGGTGACACAGTCAAAAGATCACTGGACCTGGAGTCAGGAGGACCTGAGTTCAAATCTGTTCTATGACACTTAACATTAACTAGCCATGTGACCCTGGGCAAGCCACTTAACCCCAATTGCCCTACATTCACCCCTCCAAAAAGAAAAAAAGAATTATAATAAATGTCAAAATAAAATAAAATATATATTTAATATAGTAATAGCATATAAATTTTATAGTAAATACTTTTTTTTTACTTTTTAGAAATCTGATTCTTTGGTTGTGGATTTGTATTTATGGATAGCTTATTGTCTGACCAATACAGTACATATATTATATTACCAATTATACATAAGAAGCAATATGGTAGAGTAGATAGAGCACTGGACTTTTGAGAGCAGAAAGATATACAGTTAAAGGTCTCATCTGATCCTCAATAGCTATATAATCAAGTGCAAGTTATTTAATTTCTTGAAAATTCAAGCAACTGCCTCAGACTTACTTGTGAAGTCATGGACCAGCTTCTAGCTACCTTGATGAAGAGATGTTAGATCACAGATCCTAAATATATTGACATAATAAAATATGTACTATAATCTATTTTTATTACATGCAATTTTTTTCTCTCATCCAGGTCTTTGATTTTATTAGCATAGGGAAATTCCAGTATGAAAACCCCCTCTGCCAATATACATTGGCAACAGATTAGAAAATTTCTTAGGAGAACAAAGAAGTTAAGGAACTAAGAGTTGGGAATTGAATTTCTGATTCTGAAGTCAATTTCTATTCACTACATCCCATTAGATATCTTTGTCTGTCTCTCTACTTCTGTCTCTCTCACATATGTATTTACATATTAAACAGAATTAGATGAGATTAAGAAGAGGTAGAAATAGACCAGGGCAGAGTCAAGGTGGTCGAATAGAAACAGGACGTCCACAAGGCTCTGACTTCCACCTCCTCCAATTCATGTAAAAGGTGACTCTGAACAAATTTTGGAGCTACAGAAACCACAAAATGACACAGAGAAGGTAACCTCCTGCTGAGGAAAGCCTGGCAGGCTGTCAGGAAATGGCCAGCGCAGCACTCTGGGAACCAAGCCCAGCCCTGTGTGAACCAGAGGCTTTAGCCTCAGGGTGGCCACAGCCAGCTGCCAGCTGGAGGGACTTCAGATCACCAGCAGCTTTGGCAGTTTCCAGAATTATCAAGCCATAGATGCTAAGGATAAAGTGAGAGGTCAGTGCAGTGTGGACTTTGTGAACTGGGAGTTCAGGAGTGTGGTCAGGCCTTTACCCCCCGGAGGGAGAAGTGGTTGAGGCATGGTGATCATGCAGCTGCGTCCATGTGGTTGCTTCAGAGTTCCTGGTCTGCATAGTGTAGGGGAATCAAGTGACCAGTCTGAGAAGTAATTGCTCATGCTTTAACCTGCTTGGATCTGGATTGGGGTCTAGGGTGGAGGTCCTGGGGTGCATGACCAGCTTGCTAGAGCTTGGAGAGGCTTCAGAAAAGACACCCAACTAATAGCTCCAGCAGCTGAGAAAACCCCAGTGATTTGGGACAAAGCTCCCCACTCTGGTAACAGAGTTCTACTGTGGCAAAAAGCTCAAAAGTCAAGTAATGAAGAGGCAACATGAGCAAGGAAAGGAAGCAAAGCAAGCAGAGCAATCCGACTTTGGACTTCTTTTTTGGGGACAAAAAGGATCAAAGCATGGAACAGGAGGAAGACCATGAAGTCAGAACTCCTGCACCAGAAGCTTCCAAGAAAAGAATAAGCTGCTTACAGGCCATAGAGGAGCTTAAGAAGGATTTTGAAAACCAAATAAGAGAAGTGGAGGAAAAATTGGGGAGAGAAATGAGAATGATGCAAGAAAATTATGAAATGAGAGTCAACAACTTGACTGAAGAAAATAACACCTTAAAAAATAGACTAACTCAAATGGCAAAAGAGGTTCAAAAAACCAATGAGGAGAAGAATGCCTTAAAAAGTCAACTTGTCCAGATAGAAAATGAATCTCAAAAGCTCACTGAAGAGAATCATTCCTTCAGAATTAGAATAGAGCAAATGGAAGCTAGTGATTTTATGGGAAATCAAGATATTATTAAACAGATCCAAACAAATGACAAAATAGAAAGCAATGTGAAGTATCTCATTGAAAAAACCACTCATCTGGAAAATAGATCCAGGAGAGAATTTAAAAATTATTGGACTACCTGAAAGCCATGATCAAAGAAAGAACCTAGAAATCATCTTCTAAGAAATTCTCAAGGAAAACTATCCTGAATCTACCAATCACCTCCTGTAAAAAAATCCCAAAAAGAAAACTCCTAAGAATATTATAGCCAGGTTCCACAGTTCCCAGATGAAGGAAAGAATATTACAAGCTGCCAGAAAGAAACAATTTGAATATTGTGGAAACACAATCAGGATAACCCAGGATCTGGCAACTTCTACACTGAGGTATTGAAGGGCTTGGAATATGATATTCCGGAGGTCAAAGGAGCTGGGATTAAAACCAAGAATCACCTACCCAGCAAAACTGAATATTGTGTTTCAGGGAAAAATAAGGTCATTCAGTGGAATAGAGGACTTTCAAGCATTCTTGATGAAAAAAAAACAGAATTGAATAGAAAATTTGACATTCAGATACAAGAAGCAAGAGAAGCATTAGAAGGTAAACAGAGAAAAGAAATAATAAGGAATTATCAAAGTTGAACTATTTACATTCCTACACGGAAAAACAATAATTGTAACTAATGAAACTTTTGTCAGTATGAAAATAGTTGGAGAGAATAAGAATGTGTAAATATATATATATATATATATATGTCTATAGAGGAGGGTATATGGGCATATGAATACATATGTGAGTATGTGTATATATGTTTACAGGTATACATAGACAGAGGGTACAGGACCAGAGTTGTATAGGAAGGGATGATACTTAAAAGGTGAAATTAAGAGGTGAGAGAGGAATATAATGAGAGGAGATGGGGAGAGACAGAATGGAGTAAACTATCTCATACAGAAGAGGCAAGGGAAAACTGTTACAATGGAGGGGAAGAACAGGGAGGCAAAAGGGAATGAGTCAACCTTATTCTCAATGAATTTGGCTTAGGAGGGTATGACATACACACTAAATAGGGTATCTCACCCTACAGGAGAGTGGGGGGAAGGGTATGAGAGGGGGGAATATGGAAGGGAGGGCAGGCTGGGGGGCAGGCAGGTTGGAAGCATCCACTTTTGAAAAGGGACAGGATCAAAGTAGAGAATAGAACAAGTGGGAGGTGGGATAGGAAGGAGGGAAATATAGTCAGTCTTTTACAATATATCCACTATGGAAATGTTTTGCATAGCTACACATGTACAACCTATATTGAATTGCTTATCTTCCCAGTAAGGGTGGGTGATGAGGGAGGTAGGGAAAGAATATGGATTTCAAAGGTTTAAAATCAAATGTTTAAAATATATATATATACATATATATATATATATATATATATAATTATTATTATTTTTCATGTAACTGGGAAATAAGATATACAGGCATTGGGGCATAGAGATCCCCCATGCCCTACTGGAAAGTCAGAGGGGGTATGGGTGAAGATAAAGGAGAGAGCAGATTGGGGGAGGGGATATTCAGCGGGATTTCAATTTTGGGGTGGTGGCTAGGGGAAAAATGGGGAGAAAATTTGTAACTCAAAATCTTGCAGAAATGAATGATGTAAACTAAAAAAAAATAAACTACAAAAAAGAGGTAGAAATAATACACAGGAGAACTATGCAAGAATGATCTTAACATCACAAGCAATCTTGATAGTGTGGCTACTAAACTAGAACCAGATGTCACTGAAAATGAAGTCAAGTGGGCCTTAGAAAGCATTGCTAACAAACAATAAGGCTAGTGGAGGTGATAGAATTCCAGCTGAACTATTTAACATTCTAAAAGATGATGCTTTAAGGTGCTGCACTCATTATGCAGTAAATTTGAAAAACTCCAGAGCAACCACTGTATTGGGAAAGATCAGTTTATGTCCCATTCCTAAAAAAAAGGTAGTCCCAAAGAATGTCCAAATTACTGGACATTTGCACTCATTTCACATGACAGCAATATTATCCTTAAGACTATACAAGCTAGGCTTGCTATCTAGTACTGATACAAAAGTAGGCTGGTTTTTGAAGACGCAGAGAAACTAGAGACCAAATTGCCAACTTATTTTGGATTATGGAGAAAGCAAGGGAATTCCAGAGAGATATCTACTTTTGCTTCATTGACTACACTAAAACCTTTGACTGTGTGGATCACAGGAAAATGTGACAAGTCCTCAAAGAAATGGGAGTGTCCAATCAGCCTACTTGTCTCTTGAGGAACTTAAGTGTGTGGGTCAAGAAGCAACAGTTAGAAAAGAATATAGAACAACTGATTGGTTTAAGATCGGAAAAGGAATATGACAAAGCTGTATAATGCCACTTTATTTATTTAACTTATAGGCAGAGTGCATCATGTGAAATGTCAAGCTGGATGAATCAAAAGTCAGAATTCAGGTTGCCTGAACAAAGATCAACAATCTCAGATACGCAAAAGATAAAGCTATGGTGGCAAGAAGTAAAGAAGAATTAAGAAGCCTCTTGATGAGGGTGAAAGAAAAGAGTATAAAAGCTGACTTGAAGCTTACCATCAAAAAAAAAAACAAGAAATGGAAGTAGTGTCAGATAATATATTCTCGTGCTTGAAGATCACTACAGACAAGGACTGCTACCACAAAATTAAAAGACACTTCTTACAAGGAAAATCATGGCAAATATGGATAGCATACTGAAAAACAAATGTCACCTTGATAACAAAAGTCAATATAGTCAAATCTGTTTTTTTTTTCACTAGTAATATATGGCTGTGAGATCTGTACTCTAAGGAAAACCAAGTATTGCAGAACTAACACTTTAAAATAGTGGTGTTGGAGAAGACTTTTGACAGTCCCTTGGACAGCAAGAGAATTAAATCAGCGAATACTTAAATAAATTAAGCCAGACTGCTCATTGGAAGGTTAAATATCAAAGCTGAAATTTAAATACTTTAGTCACAAAATGAGAAGATGAGACTCATTGGAAAAGACCTTGATGTTGGGAAAGACTGAAGGCAAAAGGAAATGGGGACAGCAGAGGATAAGATGGCTAGATAGTGTCATGGAAACAATGAACATGAACTTGGAAATATTTCAAGAGCTAGCAGAGGACAGAAGGACTTGGCATGCTATGTATGGTTCATCAGGTCATGAAGAGTCAGACATGAATGAATTATTGAACAACATGCATACATATCTATATATATGTAACATACATATGATACAAATGGACCTCCAAAAGACACAACATAAAATAGTGAATAGATCACTGAACAAGAAGATAGAAAATGTAAGGACTAGTACTAGCTGTGCTACTTAATAATTGTATGACCTTGGGAGGAAAAAAAAAATCACTAAATGAAGAATCTAAGAGAGCCTTAACTTTCTCCCCTCTGAAATAGGCATATAAATCCTTACCTGCCTAAACTACAACATCAGACAGAAAAAAAGATTTTAAAAATGAGAGCAAAAGCCCTCAGAAACACCAAAGTACCACACAAATGTAAATAACTATTAATAATATTAATTATGAATATGAAATCATCCATACTTTCTAATTCTGCCACATTATACAAAAATTAAATTTTATTATCAGTAATGTAGAAATTATTAATTTGTCCTTTCTGACCCATTTTGTCCAACTCTTTAGTATTTAGAGAATTTGAATATTCTGAATTTCTAAGAGGCAGCATAGGATAGTGAAGAGAAGAATGGAATAGGAGGCAGGAAGCCCAGGGTCTGAACATTGTATTAAGAATGTACTCGCTACTCCCTGAGCAAGTTACTTGATCACTTCTCGACTCTGAAATGAGGGGGATGGACACAATGAAATCTAGTCTCTTCCATTTCTACATCTATCGCTTTCTGATCCTTCCAGGTAAGGTGCATAACTCCCAGATTTCTGAGGATTTGCTCTTTCCATTTTATTATTTGCTTAACAGCCAATTCCATTGAATATCTCTGATTGGAAACAAAAACAAGCTAAAACCTTACACTTCATGAATAACTAAGGGAAAGAAATGAGTCTTGGTAACCAGAGGTCCACACCCACACAGAATAAGTAGTCCACATCATGGGCTGTGTATACTCTAAGGAAGACTTCATGTTTTCCCAGGATGCAGATGCATTGCCATGACTCATGGAGAGAATAATGAAATCTTCTTAGGGTCAGATGGATTAACCATGTTTTCTAAATATATGTTATTACTCAGCTTTTATCCAGGGAGTCACTTCTTTGAATTTTTGCATCCATCACACACCTCCCTAGAACCTAGAGCTTTCTAGCAAGGCAAATACTTTTTCTAAAGTGATATTAAGCTGACTTGATATATTGAATCATATTTAGAGAGAATGCTATGACAACAACCTTCCTTCCTCAAAAAAAATCATTTTGTTCTTTGTTGAGAATCTCCAAGTCTTTCTTTGGAGAATAAAGTACTGCCTGGAGTAACTATGGAGAGTATGTGCGAGTGTCTGACTTAATTGATATCAGGATGATTTAAGATTTTCTTCTACTGGCGAACACATTGATTGTGTAGTGTAGCCATGAATTGTTTTGCAGAAACAATTCAGGTATCTGCCCCTTTATGCAGAGGTGTGTTAGAGCCAGCTCAGACAGAGGAGAGATGATGGTTAAATTTTCTGTGAGAGCATTTTTGCTACAAAATCGATAAATTCTCCAAACTACGGCTTTTGAGTTATTTTGTCACTTGTCTAGAATTAAGAAAACTATGGAGAAAATGAAAGTGGAGAAAATATTAATGTTACAGATTAAATTGAAAAATGTGTTGTTTCTACATACTTCTCACTCCCTGAGAGCTGATTGTTAAACTTTATTGACATGGTCAAACCTGAACTTTAGGAAGATTTTTAAAACAGTGGAGGATGGACTGATATAGGGAGATAAACCTGCAGGCTATCACAATACTCAAGGCATGAAGTGATGAGGGCCAACACCAGGGTGCTTCCAATGTCATAAGAGAGAATAGGGCATATATAAGAAATGTTATGATGGTGAAATAAGCAAGACTTGGCAACAGATCCAATACCAGGGATGAAAGAGAGTGAGAAATCGAGAATGACACCTATGTTGTGAATCGATATAATTGTGAGGATGGTGGTACTCTTGACATTAATGTGGATGTCAGGGGGATTGAAGGTATAGAGATAATGAGTTCAATTTCAGATAGCCCGAATTTAAGATGTCTACTTTGAAGTATCTGATAGGAATGGAGATGTGAGCCTGGAGGTCAGGAAACAGGTTAGGGCTGGATAAGGGTAAGTCCTGAGGTCCTTCTCATTTAAAGTCTTCAAGCAAAGGACATCTATGCTTGTAGAACATGTTAAGGAGGGAATTTTCTTCTGGTATAGGTCAGACTATGTGACCTATCAGGTCATTTTCAATTCTAACATTCTTTAGTAGCTTTCACACCATGAAAAACATTTGAAATGGACTTTAATGGAGAATAGAGTAGGTACTTTTAAAGGAAGGTGTGAGAAACAAGTCTAGCTGCAGGGAACCCAGTTTGAGGGGCAGAGGCTTGGATGAAGAGACAGCAGGGGGGGCAGGTAGATCATGCAAACAGCTACCCAGAGAGAGAGCATGGTCTGATCATTCTCCTGTACTGATATTGAGGGAAAAGATGTATTTTTAAGTCATCTTTTTTCTTACTTTTTCAGCATTCATTTTTATAAGATTTTGAGTTCCAATTTTTCTCCCTCCCTCCCCAAGACAGCAAGCAATCTGATATAGGTTATATATGTACAATCATGTCAAACATATTTCCACATTAGTCATGTTTTGAAAGAAGAATTAGAACAAAAGGGGAAAATTACAAGAAAGAAAAAAAAAGTGAGAATAGTATGCTTTGCTCTGCATTCAGACTCAATAGTTCTTTCTTGGGATGCAGATAGCATTTTCCCTCATGAGTCTTTTGGAATTGTATTTAATCATTGTATTCCTGAGAACAGCTAAGTCTATCATAGTTGATCTTTGCACAATGTTGCTGTTAATGTAAACAATGTTCTCCTGGTTCTGCTCACTTCACTCAGCATCAGTTCATGTAGGTCTTTCCAGGTTCTTCTGAAATCTGCCTGTTTATCATTTCTTACAACACAATGGTATTCCATTACATTCACATGCCACAGCTTATTCAGCCATTCCCCAATTGATGGCCATCCCTTCAATTTCCAATTATTTGCCACCACAAAAAGTGTTGCTATAAATATTTTTGTACATGTGGGTAAAATATGTAAGATACTGTAACAATAGGAACAGAGTTGGAGTTGGGAGTAAGGGAGGGTCATGGGGACAATGCAGACAGAGTCAGTGAAGGCTCCCACTGCTTCCAATCTACACTAGAATGGCTTTACTAAGAAAAACCCTTACCACTAAGGTGGTCTTTGGAGCTAACGCCCCCTTTTCTGAACTATATGTGTCTTTGCTGCTAGGTAGTATTTAAAGGATGTGTGAATATATAGGAACTCGATTTATGCTAAGTTCCTTCCCTTCACTATTTTGGGAAGTTAGTTCATTCATAACTATGTTGTTTGGTGTTACATATATATGGAAAACTTCCCAATTCAGCCATCAAACACAGGGAAAACTAGTGATCCATGCCAATTAAATTGAATCATTCATCCTCCTTCAGACATGTGTGTCCTTCTACTTGTGTGCCTATACTCAATTCAATTCAATTCAATCCAGTAAATGTTTGTTAAGCATTTACTTCACACAAGTCACTGTGATATTTTTTTAAAAAGTAGAAAAATAGCATATTCCATCCTCCTAAATGTGGCACAGTGGCCAAAGTGCTTGACCTGGGGTCATAAAGATATGAATTTAAAACTGACCTCATACACTTTTTTAGCTCTGTGCCATAGGCATGTCATTTAACTTTTGTCTGCCTCTATTTCCTAAATTATAAAAATGGGGATAATAAAAAGACCTACATGATAGGGTTGTTGTGATGAAAAAAATGAGATATTCATAAAGTACTTTGCAAACTTTGAAGTACGATGTACATTATATTTACTATTAATATTGTAGAGGAATATGACATTTGCGGTTTTCCCTATTCTTAAATCGTTCTTGTGTTCCGTCTGTAGCCTGCCCACTCTTCTAGTCCCCTTCAAATGTATGCTCTTCAACATCATCACTTCAATATCATCTAACCAGTGATTACCGCCCCAATATCCTTTTGTCCAGTAGATATCTCTTCTATATTAATTAACCAATGAACATTAATTATCTGCTACAAAGAGAAGACATAGTAAGTCCTGAAGAACAAAAGTCTTTGATATCGGGAGCCCAGTCTCATCTACTACACATTGGTCCTGGGGAAAGTAGACTCAAACTTAAAGTGATTGTCACAAAGTACCGACTCTACCAAGACTACTCTGGGGGAGGGGAGTGGTTCTAGCTCCTCACCTGACTTGACTGCCCCTATGAATCTAATGCTTAAGAGATGGAATGGTCATATAACTAGAACCTGGCTAATGGAGTCCCCGTTCTTAGAGCACGTACAACAATCACTGTCTAGGGTCAATACAAGTGAAGTCTTAGTAAGCCTACTTTTTCCTACTTAGTAAGCCTACTTCTCATTATGCATAATGAAGAGGTCTTAACCCTATTCAGAGTGCTCAGGTATCTTAACCATTTCTGGTCCATTATTCTACGGTGACAGAAAGACTTCTACATGGCTTCTGAAGCACAACTGAGTATTCATACAAAAAACATGAAGAAAAATCTATAGGGGCACTTAGGTAGTGTAGTGAATAGAACACCCTCCCTGGAGTCAGGAGGACCTGAGTTCAAATCCTACCTCAGACACTTAACATTTACTAGCTCTGTAACCTGGGCAAGTCACTTAACCCCAATTGCCCTGCCTTCCCCCCTCCAAAAAGACAAAAAAAAAAAAAAAGAATTAGATTCATAGTGAAAAAGGAATAACCAAAAGATTTAAAATTAAATAATAAAAATCCATAGTTATATAGTGATTTAAGGTTGAATAGCTTACATTTACCTGGTACCTTAAGGTTCAATTTAATTCAATTTATGTAGTGAAATGCATAGTGAAAGTATTAATATCAATCTTTTTTTTTCCTGACTAAAGAACAGGTTTAAAGAGAAAAAGTAATTTTTCACAGGATTTAGAGCAAAAGGAACCTTAGATATAACATCTAGTCCAAACTTTTTTTTTTCTTTTTAAATAAAGGAGACGCTTGAAGCCCATTGTGATTTGCTCACAAAGCATATAGGTAATAATAAACCCAGGATTCAAATCCAAAACCATTTTCTGACTCCAAATTCAGTGGTCTTTTCAGTAAACATAATGGAACATGTTCTATCATTATTATTATTCAGAATTAGAATATGAACCCTGGCATCTTGCCTCTTTGCTTTTGCCTTTGAATTTCTTTCAGTTCAGCTAAATCTAAGAGTTCTTTGCCTGGGTTCTGTGGACTTGAAGATTTTAAAATTTATTTTATGATTATACTTCATTATAATTGGATTCTTTTGTAATCCTGTGAAATTTATTTTATGCATTTAAAAACATTATTCTAAGAAAGGATTCATGGGCTTCCCCAGACTGCCAAAGGGGACCATGACACAAAAAGAGGAAAAGAACTTCACATTGTAACTTTACCCATTGCAATTTCAATATATCTTGAGTCAGGGTAAAAAATTAAATGGGAATTTGGGGGGAGATTTGGGGAAGCTGTAAATGACATTCAAAGGCCAGAAGGTGACATACAGCCTATGACCAAATACTTAACACAAATTTCACAATAAAGCTCTATAAATGCCCCATTAAAGAAAAAGAACAAAAAAAAAAAATCTGACTTCTCTGGTACAAATGGAAGGCCAACAAATTTTAGGAAGACTTTCCAGATCTCGGGGGTGTCTAACCTCTCCAATGTGGAAGGGATAATTGTAGCTCTTAACTGCTTCTCTCAGAAGAGAATCGGCTGAGAATGGGGATTCTCCAATTCTTGAATGATTTCCCCTTACCTGACACATACTACTTTGGCTGTCGGCCCATCACCATGCTTGGAGGTGAGGTGAGACAGCATTGCCAACTGACTGCTGTTGGACTGAGTCAGAGGCAGCTTGTTAGGGAGTGGAGTCAGAAGCAATGCCAAGAGCCCAAGGCTGATTCAAGAAATTGGCAACTGAAATCTAAGACTTGATGTTACTGAGGCCAGTAGAGATTGGACTTCCCATCTCAAAACACATTTCTCCTCCTCTCCTGATGAATACATTGATCCATATGGCCCTCAGTCACCTGGCTCTGAAACTCTCTTTAATAGTCTCTAAAGTTCTATTAAATTCCTAAGTCTCTTTTTCACATATTTCTTCACCTTCCCAGATTGTCAGGCAGAGTCAAACAGTCTTTGATCCTAGATTTGTGTTCTTTCACTTCCTTTACTAACAGTTCCTGAAATAAAATCTGCCTGAAATTTTGTTTAAATCCTTTCAAGTGGAAAGGACCCAAATATACAAATGTAAACTATTCCATTTAAATGAAAATATCCTGAAACTAGAGCTAATTTAAATTGAGATCAATCATAGATATAACTTTGACTTTTTTTCATTACAGGTTCCACAATATCTGAATCTACCTTTATTAAGCATGTTTGATAAGATATACAGGATGGGTTCAGAAGTTCAAATGACAGAAAAACACACTTTCCCTCTACATAAGGGATTCGTTTCAGACATGTTTACCTGATAGTGACTGAAGGAAGAAAACCTAGATAGGAAATGGTGTATAATCAAACCTTGGTAGGAACAAAACCAAAACAGAACACAAGACTCTTCTTTAGTCCAGGTTCTAAGTGCTGGATACTCGCAATGCAGCTGCCTGTGTGGTGTAACGTTAGGGGGTCTAAGAAGGCCTCCTGAAGCCAAATATCTTCTTCTCTCATGGTCAGTGATACTAGGTGCTCCTCCAACAATGGTGGGACCTATTTATTCTACAATTAAAGATACGATTTAAAATGTAATTGCCTTTAGAAAAGTGCCTCTATGGGTGCGTATAAATATTAAATTCTAAGCATCAGTTTCCTCATGTATAAAATGAGAGGGTTAGACTAAATGCCATGTCTTTAATCTCCATATCTATAATATATAAGTAATATATTGACTCAAACTTACACTATGTGGAAGAGACTATCCTCAGATACTTTCCTGAATCCAGATTTTCAGGAGGGAGGGGTGAGGAATGTCACTGGGTAATTTGTAGGGAAGTAGCATGGTACAGTGAGAAGAACTCTGGACGTGGAATCAGGAACCTTGGGTTCTCCCCAAGCACCATCATTGAGTAACTGTATAACTTTTGGTTTCTCACCCATTCAATGGTAACTCTGTCAATTTTCTGAATCATTGAGTATCAGAAATAAGAGGAAAGAACCCAGAATGGGAAGTACAAGGACTATGGAAACAAATTGTTTATACTTGACAACAGTGCCTTAGAGGTATCCCTGTTGGTCATGCAAAATGATGCATGTCTTAGTGGGATATAAAAATATCCACTGTTACCTTGAATGCTGATAATGGGATAGTCCATCTAAGGCACATTTTAATTAGTTTTCTGTGTCTTATTATCAGGAAGAAATTTTTGGTATATTTTTTTGGTCTTACCTTATTAAATGAAAGTCAGCATTATTTTGAATCGAGTCATTAAGCCCAAGTTACTAAATGAAGATGCCTGGAAGCCCAATCATCTCTTTCTTAGATCTGTGATCCTCTGTCTTTATATGATGGACATTCAAGACAAAATTCCCATCAAGTCTCCTAAGAAAAATTCCTAGATCCAAATGGGGAAGCATGCAAAAGAAAATGTCAGCTTCAAGAAATGAAAGGGCGCTTCACCTTAATACTAAACATATCACACTGTAAATAACAAGGAACTTTCTGATCATTTTTTCTTATGATTCCCTAAATATCATATTTACTGAAGATAAGAGCAATCTTGAAAAGTTATGTGTGCTCTTGTGAGAAGAATTTCAAACTGGCAGTCACATTTCAAGAAACTTAGTGGAGAAATTCACAAATCATACACACATACACACACATATAATATGCATATATTCCATTACTACAAGTTATTGGATATTAACACCAATAGAATAATGAATTGTACTTTGTTTTTGACTTACTATATGGTTCTTTGTATTATAGTATCTTGACTTACTATATAGTACTACATCATGCTTTATTTTTGTCTTACCACATATTAAGACAAAAACAAAGTACAATTTATTATTCGAGGGTTAATATTCAACAGCTGGTACTAATGGAATAGTAGCTATAAATGCACATCAAAAGTAGTTCAAAGCTAAGTGACAGACCCTCCAGAGAATGGAGGGATTTTCTAAGTAAGTCTTTGACATTCAACACCTGTAGGTAGCCTATAGACTAAGGACTGGCAGAGTTCATAAATGTTGGCAGGTCACAGGATACTCTAGTTTGGCTATCTTACCAAACCAAAGCCTCCATGTTTTGGATCTACCTTTGTCTTGAAAGGTGATTAAAATTTAACCCAATTCAGTGAGCATTTAAGTAGCTGCTATGTGCAGGGAACTGAAGGTATAGAGACAAAATGGCACATAGACTCTGACTTCAAAGAGCTTATAGTTGATTAGATAATATTGCCAAGCTAATTTACGTAAATTCCCTCTATTCCTGCTCCAATGTCTTAAGATGATGTGGAGATGATTTTGGGTTCTTGAAGGTGATATCAATGAAATAAAGACCCTTGAAGGCTTCAAGAACAGTAGTGCCAACATTCATTTATTGTCTGAGGACCTATCAAGTCCAGAGAGGTTTATCACCAAAATTTGGGTTCCAGATGATGAATTTTGCTTCTGGAACTCAGGAGACCATCAACTACGGTTGTCATTTCTATGGAGTATGAATTTATGCTAAATTAAATTGCACTAAGTACAGATCTTTTGAATATTAAGGTGTTATAGGATAATCCATGTTTGATGCCCCCAGTGAGTCTTATGCAACTCATACTACTAATGCCTACGTGGGGCTTTTACTACTTCTAAAATTCTAGGAGTAACCTTGTGTGTGGTTATCCTCTCAAACACCAACTCAGCAGGCCCCACTGATATGCATCCCCATAACAGCCAGTAGGCTCATTCAGACTTTATTTTTTAGCAAAATCGTTTACTCAGATTTTTATCACAGACATTTATTCAAATGATATAGCAAGAAGAGTAGTTATAGTAATTTCACCCAACACCAGGGGCAAATTTTCCTACAAATATATAGAGCCTAAGAGGAGGGAAGAGTATGCAGAGACTCATAGCACAATGGTAGTAGGGTACATTGGGGAGTAATAAAGCACTTAGCACAGTGCCTAGCACATAGTAGGTACTTCATAAATGGTTCTTTCTTCTTTCCTTTCATCTGAGTTCAGTTGTCCCTTCCAAAACAGAGTATTAAATATATAAGCATAATGCACACAAAGTATTCAAAGTATTTCCTAATCATAATCATATACCTCTGTATAGCCATTTGTATAATTTTTCTTATGGAACTATAACTGATAATGTGCTATTTACCTAACACCATGTTTTTTACAGAATCAATTACATTAGGGAAGAATTATAAAAACTACAATATTTGTTCTGGTAATATTAACAGAAAGAAACATTGATTGAAAGAAAGAAAAAACATGAGTAGAGGGAGAATACACTTTCCTTAATTAAAAAAAATAATTGATAAATGATATTTAGGCTTCTAATCAGAACAAACCCAGGCAGTCATCTGATATAAACCTCTAAAGTGACTGCTTAGACCTAACCTGCTCTCATCCTCTTGGATCTGGCCTCTATTGCTTAGGAAAAGATCTACAGGGGCCTCAGAGGCTAAACAAAACATTTGTGTCCAACATAACAACTGAAGGAGATTGACAAATTCTTTGTATTTACTGTGCATACCTGCCCAACAGAGTCACCTATTAGAATCAAAGACACAGAAATAAGAGGTCATAGACATTTGAGTGTGCAGCTCTCTAAGTGCTGTGCTCTGAGAAATATTCTTGTAGTCTTTATCACTTATATCTATAAATTTTAATAATAAAAATTACATTGCATATAAAAATAGCTCACGAAAAATTTACTTTGTCCCATGGTACAGTGAGAAAATGTTTTGGAGGCACAGGACCTTGGTTCAAATTTCCCCTCTGATATTTACAACCTTGGTGGCCTGGGGTAAGTCATTTTACCTCCATTACATGATTTCCTCTGCTAAATGAAGAGATTGAATTGGATGGCTTCTGGAGTCTCTTCCAGCTCTAGGTCTGTAATAGTATGATATATTATAGATATAGATAAATCGATTTCTTTTTTACATTTCCTCTCTCACCCCCACTCTCAAAGAGCTAGTTAATTAAAAAACTGGGTCCATAGCACAAACCAGTAACATTTCTCTTAAGCAGTCTACCAAAGCCACAGTAGCAGGCCCCCCACGGCAAGTTGAAAGACAAACATTAACCACCTCAGTCCATGTGGTTCTACTGAATTGACTTATCAGTTAGGAAGAAGGGGAGGAGTCTCTTCAATCTTTCAAAGTCAAAGTTCTTTTATATTTTCAGGGGCTTTTCTCCTGTGCCTTTGTTCTGCCTCTAAGTTCATCTGGTCCTTATATGTGAGAATTCAATACAAAAAAGATGAACAGGTGGCTGGATTAGAAAACCTCTAGAACCTTTCCTGGCTTAACATGTTTGGTTCCAGGAATTTATGGTAGAAAAAAGAAAAGGGTTTTTGTTTTTGTTTTTGTTTTTGGGGGGTTTTTTAAGCTTCAATGTCCTGGGGACAGGCCTGCCTGTAAAGTGTGGTAAGTGTAAGCATTGCCCCAGGCAAGGTTCTCTAGGAGACCAGATGTTACAGCGGGTGCTGAGTAGGCATTGGAATTGGTTGACAGGAAGGGATGGGGTGAGTAAAAGAATTTGTGGAATCTAAGTAATCCCTGCTACAAGCTTACTTCTTAAGCATAGCTTTCTAAAGGGTAGCCTTGCTGTGAAATTCTCTATCAGGGCTGAATCAATTCAGACCACCATGCTGCTGCTACAATGTGACACAGATGGTCAACTAGTGCATTGTCCAAAAATACACACACATACACACACACACACACACACACACACACACACACCTGTACAGTTTGTTTACTCCAGTAAAACATAAATCCCTTAAGAGCAGGAAGTGACTGTTTTGATATTTCTAGCACCAAGCAAAATGCCTTTAGTTCAAATCAATGAACTGCAATTGACTTCTCCAAAGTTATCAGCAAATTCTTACTTGCTAAATCTGAAGGTCTTTTCTTCCTTCTACTACTTCTTGACCTATATGTTGAGTTTGGCAGTGCTGATAACCCTCTTCTGCACCCTTTCTCCTCTCTGGGTTTCTGTGACACTACTCTCTTTCAGTTCCCTACCTACCTCTCTGCCCACTCCTTCCATGTCTTTAAAAGCATAATTGTAACCATTATCCTCATCTTAGCCTCATACCTGCAATAATACCTGGCCTAGCAGACAATCCATGCATAATATTGACAGGTTCATTGAATGATGCCCTATGTTAGAGCAAAGGATCAATATGAATTCATTGTAAAACACAAGAACATTTTGAATTGTACTGAGGGGCTGTAATGGAAATACAAATTTAAAGATCTTCCCTGCCCCTAGGCCCTTTGATAGGCTTAAGAGACTCTGAGAACCTTCCTTGATTTGAAAATATACTCTGCCTCCCAATAGGCTGAATGTGGTCACATGGAGCTTGTGGTAGGAGGCTTGGTTTTCAGGAATGCCCACACCTTGATGCTGTGTGATTGGGCAGTGGGTCCAAAAGGTTGTTACATTCTCTGAGCCAGGAGAAAGCTATATAAACCCTGATTTGAGGCTTTGTTTTGGGGCTCACTTTGAGAAGTGTTCTGTGATGTGATCAGATGAGACTTTGGGAAGCGGTTGTTGAGAGCCCCCCAGCTTTGAAAAACCCAGATGTTGATTTGGTATGGATGTAATGGTTGGACAGTTTGGAAACCTGTCTGCTTGATCTATTTCTCTGTCTTGATCATTCTGTCTGTATATTCTGAAGTTTGGGGTGCTGACCTTTTCCCCCTGAACTAGGTAAACTATATATATTTGACTGATTAAAGTAAGCTTGTTAACCAATTTTGAGTTGCTTTCCTTTAGCAAAGCAGATCTAAGAACCTGTGTTGGCAGCCACCCTGGGGACACTGGGGTGCTTGCTGCTACGGGGCACCCATGTCACTTTTCTAAGGAGACAAAAATAATTATTGCTTGTGATAGACTTATCCAGGTAAAATAAGAGCTATTGCTAGCAATTTTTACACCAGGAACATTTAGGGGGAAAATGTGTCTAGGAAAGGTAATATGAAATATTTCTTCACCATTGGGCAGCAATTATTTAATAAGCTACCAGTACACAATCTAATGCATTGCTGTTTGCATATACTTAATCTAACTGGGTGGTAAGTTCAGTTACTTCTACCTTGAAGAAGAAATTCAAATATTGTTGATGTCATCTAACTTTCAGCATCCTGGGGAAAACCCCATTTATCCCACCCTGGTTATACCTCTGAATAAAGGCTAATCCTGTTATTCTTTAACTTCATTTGATACAATGCCCAGAGCTTTTTAAATACTTTTTTTCCCCCTTTTTGGTTCCTATCCCCACTGGCTCAAAGCAATGGACCATTTAGTAAATCACTTCAGACAAACAGACAGAGTCATATCTTTCTCTGGGTTTCATG
This sequence comes from Petaurus breviceps papuanus, assembly GCF_028583685.1. NCBI lineage: Eukaryota > Metazoa > Chordata > Mammalia > Diprotodontia > Petauridae > Petaurus > Petaurus breviceps. The sequence goes on from NW_027187419.1 coordinate 73,383,528, forward strand.
GTAGAGATATTTTGCAGGCATTGGTTGTTTCAGATTGCTTCTCTCAATGCCAATAAATCTGCCATTTGCAATGCCATGTCTGCCAAGAAATCCCTTGGGCCTCTGTGTGGTTTAAACAGAGGATATATGAAAAGACTGAACAAATACTAGAGTTTGGGACTTATTCTTTTCTCTTAAATTGTCCTTGCCAGCTTAAGCAATATATTTTTTCATAGCATTCCCAATCAAATATGAAGACCTATTGCTGTTATTTCACATACTTAAGAGTTTTAATTTAGTTTAACTTAGGAATTAAAAGGTAAAATGTGGCATCCCTCAATTGCTCACATGAGTAGGTTTTACATAAGACATTAGTTAAAAGGAAACCTAGGGTGAGGTCCTGGATAGACATTTTAGTATCAAGGTGAGTATATTTCCCTTGCATTTACAAGATGATCACACAAATAAAAACTGCTGACTTGCTAGTTTGTCAGGAAATGATATTATTTCAAAGTGATTATTTGAGTCTGGGGAGTAGAGACAAGTCAAAGAATTTCTATAGGAAAATGGGCTTTGAAAAAAAGTATATCCTAATGAAGTGGGCATAAGAATGTGGGGGGGGGGGGAGGGGGGGGGGGGCCAGGTAGCACAGCAAGTAAGAGCACTGGCTCCAGTGTTGAGAAGACCTGGAGATCGAATCCCGGGCTCAGACACTTAGCACCCACCCAGAAACACCTGGCCGTGTAACCTTGAGCAAGTTACTTAACCCCCAATTGCTTAGGGGCGGCCAGGTGGCTCAGCAAGTAAGAGCACTGGCTCCAGTGTTGGGACGACCTGGAGATCGAATCCCGGGCTCAGACACTCAGCACCACACCCAGATGGCCTTGTAACCTTGAGCAAGTTACTTAACCCCGATTGCTTAAAAAAAAAAAAAAAAAGAATGTGGTGGGGATAGGTTAGGATTTATTAAACAGCCACTATGTGCCAGGGCAGTACAGGTCACACACACACACACACACACACACACCCCTCCAGGACAGGATTTGACAATCCACAGCACTAAAGTTCTTGCTTGGGCTGGCTCTCGCCATGATGGGCAGTGTAGTACTTAGGCCATCTGGAAGGAAGGCAGGCTAGCAGGATGAAGAAAACCCTGAGCTAGGGGGTCAAGATAACTAAGTTCTAGTTCCAGCTCTGCCACTGAGTCCTTCTTGGCGATTCAGAAAGTTATCTCTCTGGCCTCTAGTTTTTCTCATCTGTGAAATGTTGGGAGACAGATTAGATCATATCTTCCCAGTCTCTTGGTCTCTGTGTAACTTGGCTTTTGGTAAACTTTTCTGTACTCCTGATGCCAAATGAAAAGAAATAAATTCTAGAACTTGGCAGTCATAGGTTTATAACCAAAAAAAAAAAAAAAAGAAAATTTAATGTTAACAGGAAAATACAGTTATTTACCAAATATTTCCTCTAACCTCTTAACAGGTTACTCATAACCTCTGGGAATACACATACTCCAGACTGGGAACCTGTGGACTATATAAGGTTCCTTCTAAATACTATCCTAATATCAACAGTCCTGAAAATATGGATGGAATTTCATTTCATCTCTACTTCATAAACACCTTATTCTGTTATAGGGATATTCTCTCTGTGTGTCTCTGTCTCTGTCTCTCTGTCTCTGTCTCTCTGTCTCTGTCTCTCCTCTCTCTCTCTCTCTCTCTCTCTCTCTCTCTCTCACACACACACACACACACACACACACATCCTGATAGGATCTTATAGGGCTTCAATGATATTTCAAGTACAAAAGAACTGAGAGGTCATGAAGTGACCCTTTAGGAAAAAGAGAACATGAGAACTTATAGAAGGGAAAACATAATGAAACCTTAAATTCTGAATTTAAGATGAAAGATTGCTTCTTATGTAGCATTTTGTAATAATCCTTATACTAGCTACCTCACAGAGTTTCAGGTTGAAGATGCTTTGTGTACTTTAAAGTACTAAATAAATATGCATTCTTATTGACATTTTTATTATCATTATTATTTAACAAAGTTTAGCAATTTTGTTGAACAAACATTCATTAAATACCTACTATGTGCAGAGCACTATGTTAGGAGCTAAGAAAAATACAAAGTTTGTATACAATGCCATCCCTGCCCTCATATAGTTTCCAGTTTATATAATATTACAAGAACATAAATATAAGGGGGAAGGGGAGAAGGAAAGGGACATGGGGGATATCCATATGAGACAGTAGACTGGGGGAAGGAGTAATCAGTATTCTTGCTATCTTGGGGTAAGAGGTAGGGGAGAGATGGGGAGAAAATTTGGAACTCAAAGTCTTGTGGAAATGAATGTTGAAAACTAAAAATAAATTCTGAAAGAACATAAATAATAAAACAAAAAATATAAATAATTATAACACAAAATGATGCATGAGAACTATGAGAAACATGTTCCCATAACATCCAAGGAGGGAAAAGGTCACTAACTACAAAGGGTAAGAGAGAAGGTTTTATGGAGGGAGCGGCATCTAACTTGATGCTTTAAAGAACCACAGGTAGCAATTCAGCAGGTGTTGTAAGTGGGTGGGAAGGGAGTGGGCATGCTAGAGAAAAGATTGATCAAAAGCTCAGAGGTGGGCAGGACATGTTCAGTTTGTCTGGAGCATAGAGTACATAGAAGAAGATAATACAAGATACAATTGGAAATGTAAAACAGCAACAGATTAGGGCAGGGGTGGGGCTGGGGGTTAATTCCAGGTAAAGGAATTTGAACTTTATTTGGTAAGCAATAGGCATCCACTACAGCCTTCTGAACTGAGCAGGGGCATGATGTATGTATGCATAAGGAAGAGGTATAATAATATAATATGATATGATACAATATGATACAGTGTTATATAGTACAAATCAATATAATATAACATGATATGATATAGTTAATATAATATAATACAATGTAATGTAATATAATGTGATGTAATATGACATAACATAACATAATTAATATAATATGTATATGTGTAAGAAAGGTAATTCTCACAGAAGTACAAAGGATAGATGGTGTGAAGCAGAAAGAGAGTGAAGGTGGGAAGACTTGATGATAATAGAGACTATTGCAATTGTCCATGTAGGTGGTAAGGAGCGATTGTACTATGGTATTGGCAATGAAACTAGAGAGGAAGGGACAGATTCCAGAGGTGTTGAAGAGGCGTGATCAATATAGAATATAAGACACAAAGGTGAGGAAAGAGGCAAAGATAACAACAAGATTTCAAAGCCTGAGTGAATCTCACAGAAAAATTAAAGAAAATAATCTTCCTTTATAAGGCAGGAATGACCCATGACAGGCAAACTATGAAATATTTGATTATATACATATATGAGTTAGGTATATACAATTAATGTGTATTCATTGAATCATAGAATTAAGGAGAAATTATTCTCATTTCCTCGTTTTACATTGAAGAAACTCAGGCCAAAAGACCTTTTCTTAGGTGATTAAGGGCAGAATGGGAACTTGAACCCCACTCTTCTGACTCCTAGGCTAGAATTTTATCCAGTAGAAGGGCAAAGGAATTACATCTTGGGTCGAGAGAGGAAGAAGGATTATGAAATCACAACCTCCCAGAATTGCAGAAAGTTGGAGTTTTAGGGAATCTTAGAGCTGAACCAAATCTTCATAGTCATAGAATACTATAACTAAGAGGGACCTTTGATAATCTAAACCAAAGGCTATCTTAAAATCTGCTTTGTACCAGATAATTTTCATCCTACAAAGAGGGAATTGTGGGGAAAAAAGAAGATGGGACCTACTGATCCTTGTGAAAATAATGATCAATGTTCAGGGTGTGTGGTTATTATGGAAATTGAGCAGCAAGAACTGGTGATGCCAGAAGATACATTTTATTTGTTTTTGTCCATCTGGATTTATTTGGTGACAAAACAAAATGTAGAATTCTCACATTATTTTTTTCCTCTCATTTCTGTCTCCATCAGGGAAATAAATGAAGGAGTCTGAATTTTTATTTGCATTGGGAACTTGGCTCTCTTTGTTATAAGTTGTGCCAGAAGATGGGAGAATCCCTGATCAGAGTCTAATTTGGAAACGGATGTAGAATTCCCCCTACCCAGCCTGAGAGCAGACTGCCCGAGTTTAATTAATTCATAACCTGGAAAAGTAATTTAGCACAATTGTGCTAAGTATTTTGATAGACTGCTTTATCAGAGACTCTGTAGTAAGAAATTGAAATGCCTATGAGTTTTGTGACTTTGGTCAGTCTTCACAGGATGGCTGTGTGGATCAAATGAAATAATGTATATGAAGTGCATTATAAATCTTCAAGTACTATGTAAATGTCATTGTTATTATTAAATTGTATTGGCTTGCATTGTGTTATGTTATACATTATTCCATCATATTGCATTATATATAACATACATCATATTGTATTATATTCTATCATTGTTATGTTATATGATATATGTCACATTAATTTATAGATTTGGAACATCTTTTCTAGTTAGAAGAACCTCAAAGTTCATCTAGTTCAACCTTTCTTTTCTCTTCTTTGTTTTTTGAAAAACAAAACAAAAACAGAGAAAGAAACTGCTTTTCCTAGAGAAATAACTTAACCAAAGTTCCACAGGATTTAAATCCAGGTTCTCTGACTCCAAGTTCAATGTCCTTTCCTTACTGCCTTACAGTCTCTAAGAGAGAAACTTTAGAGACCACTTGGTCCAACCCCATCTTTTTGCATAAATAAGAACTGAACTTAGTTGAGTGATTTATATCCAGATGATGGCAGAGCAGCAATAGTTTCCTAGATCCTGGCTCAGTACTTCATGATGAAGTAACAGTGAAATAGCTGATGAATAAGGTCAATAGGGTGGCATATATATGTATATGTATACATATACATATACACATGAATATACATTCACACACAAGTGTGTGTGTGTGTGTGTGTGTGTGTGTGTGTGTGTGTGTATTTAGCTAGGTGGTTTAAATGAATACAGTTCCAGGTTTGGAGTCAGGAAGACTCATCTTCCTGAGTTCAAATCTGTCCTCAGACATTTACTGGCTGTGCGACCCTGGACAAGTGATTTAACTCTGTTCATCTCTGTTCCCTCATCTGTAAAATGAGCTAGAGAAGGAAATGGCAAACCACCACAGTATCTTTGCCTCGAAAACCCCACGTGGGGGGGTCACAGAGTTGGACACAACTGAAACAGCTGAGCAATAACAATAAAATACATATGTATACGCACACACTGATGTATATACCTGCACATATATACATACATAGGTAAATATGTGTACATATGTATAAATATGTACACATACATGTGTGAGGAAGTATAACCTATATAAACAATAAGAGTTTATTCATGTCTTGAGTCCTAAAAATCATACAGTGGGGGCACAATCCTGATAGTCCCTCCCTCCCACATTCTATGCCAAATTCTGTTGAGGTAAGGTGCCATAGCACTCAATAAATATTTGCAGATGAGGAGGAAGTTTTCAGGGAGGTGATGGGTAAGATACTGACCCTGCCCAAAGCAAAGCCACACCCGCTCATAACTTGTCTAAACAAGTTCTGGCATGGTCCTTTTTCTTAGATTCCCTAAGGTGGGCTGCCTTCTCCTCTGACCGTCTATTTTTTAGTTTTATCGGTGCCCCTAGAAGACAGACTCTCTTCAGCTCTTCGCCTGTTTAACGCCGAACGAGGACCCCGAAAAATTGAGTCAGAAAAAAGTGGATTTGGATCCACCAGTCTTACTTTTCCTTGCTATTTCGCCCTCTAATGCGCCCTCTTTCTTCTGTTCCTGGGCCCCTGCGCCTTCCCCCTCCTTGATACTACCTGATCATATCTTATTCACTTAGACACATTCCCTTTCCTGGTATATTTTCATTTTAACAAGAAATAAAATATGAAGGCAAAGGAATGAATTTCCAGTTGCGGAAGTTTAGTCAGTGAGCCAGTTGGATGAGATTTGGGCAGGGAGTGACTTTTCCATTTTCCTCAAAATAATGCCTTTGCAAATAGCTCCATCTACTCATTAGGTCAGCCCCATATTCACTGATAGGCAGTTTGGTCTATAATAGGAAAATAGCTAGAGCATTCATCCAAGTGAAATGACTGCCTTCTGTCTCCCCGATATGGGAATTAATTTTTCACATCTATGTCTGTTGTCACTTAAGCTCCTGATAAAGTTCTCACACTGAACAAGAGCCTTTAGTTTTCAAAGACAATAAAATAAAAAACTTCAGCAGTCTGGATATTTTAGCAGTTTCAGCCTCTTTTATTCAGAACCATCCCTTGGAAAGGGTAAAAAAAAAAAGCTATGGTCCTCAGTCTAAAACATTGTGTGGTGCCAAGATCCAAGATTTGGAGTCAGGAATAACCTAGATTTAAATCTCACCTCTAACACCCACTGGTCAAAAGTCACTTAACTCCTTTGATTTTCAGTTTCCTTATCTATAAAATTTGTTTAATTGCTATCATGCCTACCTCAAAGGGTTGTTGTTAGGATCAAATGAGAAAGTATAGCTAAAACATTTTACAAATCTATATAATGCCAGCCATTATTATTACCATCTTACCTGGAAATTCCCAACATTTTTTATGACTCACCATTTGTAAAGCCAAGCACAAGCAGCTTTCCAGAGGACTGCTGCTGTGAACAGCTTCAAGGTTCTGATTACATTATATAGTGAACTCTCTGTGACCTAGGTTTCTTGATGCCATTTCCATGCCATTTTCGTGATTGGTTGTGGGTGGTATGGTTTTTAGACTTAGCCATCTTTACGCCACAGCCTTCCCTAGCAGGTACTCCACTGACCAGAAGAGGCCAAAACTGAGAGAGAGAAAAAGAAATATGAAGCTCAAAATCTTATAAAAATGAATGCTAAAAATTGTCTTTATTATATAATTAGGACAAAATAAAATATTATCTTATAAAAAGAGGCTGCTATCTAGCATTGTAGATAGAATACTGGACCTCAGAGGTTTGTCATAGGAAGCAAATGAAATATTATTTGGAAAGCACTTTGCAAGTGTTAGCATATTAATGTAGCACATCTTACAGTGTTAGCATATAAATGCAGGCTACTATTATTAAAAAGCTTATAATTGCATTAACCAAATTAAATCTTGTTGCTCTGCTTCTTGATCAATCTATTATAGCTGCATCCTTCTTAAAAATATTTTGTTTATTAGTGGATTACATTTCAGTCAAGTCAATTAAAAACCATTTATTAAACACTTCATATGCATTACTAATGTGCTAAGTGCTCTGGATACAAAAAAAGGCAAAAAACCATTTTTTTGATGTTCAGTCATGTCCATTTGGCGGTTTTCTTGGCAAAGTTACTGGAGGTTTTTTGTCGTTTCCTTCTCTAGCTTATTTTAAAGATGAGGAAACTGAGGCAAGCAGGGTTAAGTGACTTGCCCAGGGTCACACAGCCAGTAAATGTCTGAGGCCAGATTTGAACTCACAAAGATGAGTCCTCCTGACTCCAGGTCCAGCATTATATCCACTGTGCAACTCAGTTGCCCCAAAAAACACTTTTAGTAATGATTTAAGGTTCTTTACTGATCTAAAGATAGATCACTGGACTGCTCACCTTGTTTGCCAATTTTTAGGCTAAACTACCAAGCAAAATAACACATAAAGAAACACACACATTTGGAGTGCTTGGGACATGTAGTACCAGATAAAGCAGTGGAAAGCATGAGCTTTTGAGAACAGGGCTGATTCTGGAAGATGAGGATATAACTACTTGGCAATCTTGCTGTCAGGAACAGTAATGGGAATGACTTGGCAGTATCTTTTGGAGCCATACTGTACACTCAATAATTTGTTATTAAGGTTTAAATGGGATTCCTGCTGAAAAAATCAGATAGTCTTAGCTGCCCTTGTTCCTATCTCATCAGACCACTTTGCAAATAACATGCTTCCAAGGTTTGAAAGTAGGAAAAGAGTAATGTGAGGCTCACCACCAAATTACCAGTGCTGAATAAATCAGACATCAAATGAGAATGTACATGAGAGTCCAAAATAATGCAGGTAATTAGTTTGGTAAATGTTAAGCCTCAGATATTGGAAGTGTGATGCTGCATTCATATTAAGCAGCAGGACAGAGATAAGCCTTGAATTTTCTATTGATTTAAGTTGCTGACACCTTTTCAACAACCCATGTCTTTTTATTAAAGCTCAGAGTCGTGCACTCTGAAGGAAATCCTAATTGTCCTTCTGTCAGTAGCTGACAGAATTATTGTCTATAGGTATAAAATTGCCTATTAATATTTATTGAATACTCACAGAGAAATATGCTATATTCTGTGAAGATATTGATAGCTAGATTTACTATAGTGAGGAGATAAATCTATGTGGAAATTATCTACACACATATAAATATACATGTATTATATGTGTGTATGTATATATACATATACAGTGATAAACTGTGTATCTAAACATGTGATGTTTTGATACAAACTGTTAGCTCAATAAGCATTAATTGTAGGTTTTAATAAAATGTTAACAGATGGAATTGTAATATTATAATACTTTAAAAATCAGAGATTTTTGATAAAACTCAGAAAGCAATGGGAGGCATTTTAGCATTGTAGATAGTTGCCTGGCCTTAGAGTCAGGAACATCTAGGTTCTAATCCTGCCACTAACACTCTAAATGTGTGAATACAAGTTCTTAGAGCCTTACACAACTCCCTCAACTCCATAGCACTGACTATAGGAAGGAAAAAAAGAAGGAAGGAAAGAAAAAAAAGGAGGGAAGAAGGAAGGAAGAAAGGAAGGAAGGAAGGAAGAAAGGAAGGAAGGAAGGAAGGAAGGAAGGAAGGAAGGAAGGAAGGAAGGAAGGAAGGAAGGAAGGAAGGAAGGAAGGAAGGAAGGATACAATAAGTACTAACTATGTGCCAGGTCCCTGTGAGATAGATGCTATTATTATATCAATTTTACAGCTGAAAAAAACTGAGGCAGACAGTTTTAGAGTTACAGACAAAGTTGCTAATTGCATCGGTGGAAAGAAATCTCAGTGGGGAGGTACCTCATAGTAAAGGAAGCTCTTTCTTGGAGGAAGCTGGTAACACAGTAGATAGAAAGTAGGGTCTGGAATCAGGGAGACCTGAGTTCCTGAGTTCAAATGTGACCTCACACACTTAGTAACTGTGTGACCTTGGGAAAGTCACTTAGCCTCTGCCTCATTTCCTTAGCTGGAAAATGGGGCTAATAATAATACCTACCTCATAGGATTATTGAGAAGATCGAATAAAATAATACTTGTAAATGTGCTAGCACAGTACCTGGCACTTAGTAAACACATATTCCTCCCTTTCCTATCCCACCTTTCAGGTATTTGTAAATTCAGAGGGATAGGACTTTAGCAATCAACTAGTCCCCGGGGTTTTTAATGTTTTTCTGTGTCATGGACCCCTTTGCCATCTTGGTGAATCCTATAGACCCTTTCTCAGAATAATGTTTTTAAATGCATAAAATAAAATATAGAGGATTATAGAGGAAGCCAATTACATAGAAATCCAGTTACACAGTTATCATGTTTGAGAGATATATATATATAAAATAAAATACACATGTGTGTATATGTACATGTATTTATGTCTACATGTATGTATATATACACACATATAGACAGGCATATATGCAGTGTATCTTTTAAGTATGTATATGTGTGTATATTCATTCATGCATTTGTTTATTTGCAAGACAGGAAACAAGACCAGTGAGATCAAGCGGCTTGCCCACATTCAACCAAATTCTTAGTAGCATCAGATTCCTAACTTGGACCCTCTGACCCCCACTTCAGTGTTATTTCCACTGAGACACATGGATTCTTATTGCTAGATCTAACTAATGCTGCTCTCCCCCATCACCACAGAAGCCCTCCCATTTATCTTTAAGGAACTGAAGGGCAGGGCAGGAGAGGAGAACAAAAAAAGCTGGCGAGCTTGACTAGAGTGAGTAGTCACTGCCAGCAGAGGACATACTTTTTGCATGTAGATAAGTCCGCCAGTAAACAGAAAACGGGAGAGAACAGGAGGTCCTCTATGAATAAACAGGACATGCCTCCCCCACTGCCCTTCTGCTGACCCCAGTGAAGAGCAGCTACAGAGTCAGTAGTCCTCGCCAGAGGGATAGGGAGAGAGACAATTTCAGCATAAAGAAGCCCTTTAATTTAGGAAGGCAGTAAATAGGGTCAGTCCCCTGCATACTAAAGTTAGAATAATATTGCCAGGATCCATTTGTTTTCCCAACCTTTTCTCTGACACCCATCACATTTTCCTTTGGTATGGAGTAGAGTTTATAGCACTTGTAGAATGGGGCCACTTATCTATCCCACAGTCTCCAAGCAGCACAACATGTGCAGTTTTAAATATGCAAGATAGAATGAAGCAAGGCACTTTTAAAAAATTTTAATCAAGCCTCTGCCTGATTATGACAGGGAATACTAAGTATCTGTCATGTTTTGCTTTGTTTTGCTTTTTGCTCCCTCCCACCCCTTTTCCTTCTTCACAACACATAGGTCTAGGGGCTATTACAGTGGATTCTTTTTGTAGGAATTTAATAAACAAATAAGGAATAAGGATATTGGGGCCAAATTGCCTTTTGGTATCATTTAATTTCCCTTTGCATTACTAGCCAATTAAATTATTTGCAGCCTGTGGTAATTAAACTCGCCCAGAAAATTAAACATTCAGGGTTTCTAAATTATTGAAAATATTCATGAATTGTACTGGACTCTGTTTCCTGTAACCTGAATGACCAGATTGGGACTTTTCCCCCCTTTCTATATTTAAAATTTGAAATTCTACTGACCAAAAGCAAAAATCTCACCTCCCATCCTGCAGCCACACAGGGATAGGCACGTGTACTTATGAACCCTATTGGGCACGGGGAGGGGGAAGCAACTATATTCTTAATTCTGTAAGATGAAGTAATGTCTACATAAAATGAATTTGATATTAAATGGTATTTAATTGATCAGACACTTATTAAGTAACCACTTACATACAAGGCATTGAGCTCAATGCTAGAGAGTTTTAATACAAAAACGAAAAACAGAGCTAGCTAAAGATCTCCTGGAAGTTTCCCCTGGACAATATTTTTTTCTCTCTCTGTATCTGTCTGAACCTAGAGAATCAGCCAATCACTATACTCTTTCAGAGAGGGTTAGACAAAAGGCTATTTAATCACATTAAAATGATTGGGAAGGGGAGAGGAGAATGATCCTTAAGAACAGCTCCAATCAAGGAGCACCAATGATTGAGATTCTGCCACCAACTGACACTTCAGCTTGCCTAGAAATCTTGGTCAGAGTAATTTGGGGGATTGTTTTTTCATGATATGTGTAAATACAACTGTCTATTCTTCCTGTTTACCAGGAAATCACATGACTATTGGAAGTCTGAGCTAGAAGGAACTGAAAGGAACACAGCCCATTTTTCTCATTGGACTAATGAAAAAACGGAGATCCAGAGAAGTTTTGTCTTGCCCACAGTCATAGAATTAGTTGAAGAGAGAACCCTGGAGCAAAAATTTGCCTAGTTTCAGGCCCAGAAAATTTAATACATACAAACAAGTTCTCAGACTAAAAAAATGTACACACTCACCAAATAAGTAAAAATATGGCACAAATTAATTCCAATAATAAAGATTAGAGAAACATAAATCTAAGCAGTGATCTCATGATATGAGACAACATGGCAGAGGCCTGCCTTGGAGTCAGGGAGAGCTGGTTTCAAATACTGCAATGGACACATAGCATGAACATCACCAATATCTCAGTGCCCAAGCAACTTTGTTCTTTGAAGATATGGAATGTTTAATTTTTATTTATGTACTCCAATACTTAGTACTGTGTCTCTAGCACAGGGATAGATTTACCACAATTATATCAGGTCAACTGGTTCTACAGGGAGAAGTTGATCATATGACTAATCTACTCTGGCTTGTCACATGAAGTCTTAACTGGCTTAAATTTTGGTTATTTCTAGCCTGGAATTTCACTTTGGACTGTTTAACAAGACTTCTACAAAATAACTTCAAGGATCATTTTATGACTCAAACTCTTAAAAGGATGATCTTAACCTGGGGTTTGTGAATAGATTTCAGGGGGACCATAAGCTTCTTTTCAAAAGTGTTTTTATAAATTCAGTTCAATAAAATTGGTTTTCTTTGAAATCAAATTCTTCATGATTTTTATTTTAAGTATTACATAACATTTTTCTGAAAAGTGGTCCATAAATTTTGACAAGCTGCTCAAAAAGAGGAACCCCGGATATAAAAGAACATAGCATATTGAGGCATCAGTTAGTGGGACCTTACCCTCTGGCCTTTGTAGCCAGGATAATTCACATACCTAAATCTTATCTTTATTCTCAACCTAAGAATAATGCTAGAAAAAACTTTCCTTTTCTTTAGATTTTTCAAAGGGATATTTCCTGAGAAGATAGAACAACCGAAGTACCAACATTTTCCCACAATACCACAATTCATGTTCTCCCCTTTACCATCCTGGTCCCTGGTGAGAGTGGACTCAAGCTTAAAGCAATTTCCATATAGCATTCACCTTATCGAGTTTGCTTCTAAATTTATTATAGCTAATGAATAATTTGCTATTGCTCCTTCTTAACTCACTTAAATTCATTCATATGCTGGGTCCAGAAAGTACTGCAGACTGTACACTCATTGGGTTCAGCTGTCCACATAATATATCATGTTTTCCAGCTTCCTCCAGTGTCTTGCTCTCCCAACTTTTCAAATGTCACAGGGTCACAGCCTAATGTGATATTTCTTCACATAAGAACAGGAAAGAAACAGTACAAAGAAACAAGAACAGAGGCCTGAATTCACACTCACTATGTAGGTACCTAGTTCTGAAGGTGAAGTCGAGGTGCCGGGTCTCTCCACCCAGAGGCCTACAGCTTTCCTTGCTTCCACTCTTGAATACCACCAGGCAGAAAGAGGTGGGCTAAACTGTCTAATCATTAGGAAAACCTTCCCAGCAATTGAAGGGATTCAAAAATGGAACAGACTGCCTTAGAAGGTCATTTGTTTCCCTTGAATTAGAGGTCTTCAAGGAGAGACTGGCTGACACCTAGTTTGATCTGTTTTCATGAAGATTATTTTGAGGCATGGATTAGCCTGGCTAATTTTGAAGTTCTCTAATTCTAAAACTGTGGATTTTGTGAAAATTTCTAACATTTAAGTAGCATCATTACTAAACTGGTTCCAGTTGTTCTCCACTAATTCTTATTCATTTCTCTCAAAGTCTTACTCCTTGTATTGTGCTACACTTCTGACATCTGAATCATTGCCCCTCTTTGCTGTTTTCTCTCAAGACAAGTCTCTATCTTTTATACTTTCTAATAGGCAGACAGTACCAGTGTGGGGAGGTGGGGAGACCAGGGAGGGCTGATCTCATTCATGTAGGAGGACCCAAGGCTATCCCTTAGGGAAACATATGATAAAGCAAATCACAATACCTTTTCCCCATGCTTTGAATCCTCCCCCCACCCCTCCCCATTGCCCTTCCCACTCACCAGTAGAGAGTTTTGTCATTCAAGTGTAATGAAGTTAAATGAAATGAACATTAAAGGCAGCTTTGATAGCAGAAAGAAGCCATAAAAGAGTACCACATAATGTCCTTAGAGGTATGTGCAAGTGCAGAAAGGATTCTCAAACCTTGGTGAGAGTGAACAGGTTTTGCATTGCTTGGACATAAGCAGCATATAATTTTTAGTATCTGATAGATTCCATTCCACCTCTCTGATTCACCACTCGGTGCTCCACAAAAGGGCCTTCCAAAATATGAGTCCATGGGATTATTTCAATTTGCTATTCCCTAGGAATAGCTAATAGAAAACAGAATATCCAAGTCTCAGTCAGAAAAGACCTTAGGATCCTAGCCCATCCCTACACAAAAACTTTCTCTACAACTGTAAGGGTTATGGGATTTAAAGATCTCCCATGACCCATGGACGTGCTGACATAGCAGAGCAAGAGAAAGTGAAAAGCCGAGCTAACGGTCCTGCAGTTGGCAGTTGGCGGTGGTTGCCTTTTTTTTTTTTTTTTTTAGTTAGGACCCCTGCTGAGCACTGCCAGGGGCCGGAGCTGCTGGGAGCAGGACTTTCTGCTAAGGAGTCCTGCTGAGGACTGCCAGGGGCTGGAGCTGCTGGGAGCCCGCTTCCAGGGTGCTGGGTGGTTGCTGTGAGTGGGGAGAGGAGGACCTTTGCCTGAGGTA
>NW_027187419.1:73397810-73511378 GCF_028583685.1 Petaurus breviceps papuanus
GGGACAGCTCTACATCCGATTTCAGCAGCAAGTAGCCATAGAAGAAGAGATCTTCACCCCTTACCACAAGATTTTGGGGCCCCATTTGTTCGGGGTGGGGGGAATGATGGGGAGCTTGTGCTCAAGCCCCACCCTAAAATATGGTTTTTTGTGTTTATTGTGTGCTATTCTTGTTATATTGTTGTGAAATTTTGTTGACACCAGTTATTCCTACTGTATTTTTGCCAAGTAAGGGACATGAAAGATCTTGGGGCCGAATGTAAGGATTATGGGATTTAAAGATCTCCCATGCCCCATGAACGTGCTGACATAGCAGAGCAAGAGAAAGTGAAAAGCCGAGCTAACGGTCCTGCAGTTGGCAGTTGGTGGCAGTTGCCTTTTTTTTTTTTTTTGAGTTGGGACTCCTGCTGAGGACTGCCAGGGGCCGGAGCTGCTGGGAGCGCTCTTCCAGGACACTGGGTGGTTGCTGTGAGTGGGGAGAGGAGGACCTTTGCCTGAGGTAGCCTGTTCTGTTTTAAAGGCTTGAAAATGTGGGTGCTTTCTACTTTATCCACCTGTGCCAATGTCATAACTACTCTGATGGCTTTCACTTTCTGGTTTTGGGACTCAGTCTTTTGGTATCTTAATAAATTTTCTAGTTTATTTCCCCAAATGGCAAACCTGACGTATTTTGTGATGGATAATTATATCAGCATATTTGTAATCTCTATAGGCATTGTGAATATGGCATTGCTGATACAACAACATATTGAGCAAGTGATCACCCAGACTTTGTCTGAAGACCTCAAGTAAAGGAGACCCCACTATGTCCCAAGAAAATTTGTTCCCCTTTAGCTCTAATGATCAGAAAGTTGTGTTTGTTTGTTTTCTAATATTAAGCCTAAATTTGTCTTTTTGCAGATGCCTCCCATTGCTTCTAGTTCTTTCTACCTGCCATGGACCAATGAAACAAGTTTCAACTTTTTCTCATACAGCAGACCTTGAAATACTGTAGATAGTTTATCAAGAAACACCTGTCCCAAATTTTCTCTTCTCTCGACTAGACATCCCTAGTTAATTCAATCCTTTGTGACATTTAAAAAGTTTGACAGACATAATTTCTTGGTAATTAAGATTTTTTTATTAATAATGCTAACATGTTAATAAAAAAAGGTCAGTGGCACTCTTGAATGCCAAAGACCTTTCATGGAGGTGGGCTCACTATTTATATGCCCTTGGAAGAGTAGGTGTTCCTGAGGATGCAATCAACTCTGGTTAACAGTTAATTGGGCAGCTAGATGGAACAGTGGATAGAGTACTGTCCCTGGAGTCAGGAGGACCTGAGTTCACATTTGGCCTCAGATACTAGCTGTGTGACCCTGAGCAAGTCATTTATCCCTGATTGCTTCCAAAAGCAAAAACAAATACAAACAAAAAATACAATTGATAACAAAATGAATTAATATTATGATAAGAAGTGATCTCTCTTCAATGAGGGGCAGGCCTGATAGAGTGACATCATGTCACTCTTGGAAAAAGAGACTATTTCTACACCCAGACTACCCCTAGCCTTGGACAATCTAGACAAAGGATCTACCTCCACCCAACTTTCTAGGATGCAACATAATGGGCAGGGATTCACCTTAGATATGGTTCCGTGTAAGTTTGGTGGTGGCCTGACGATGACTGAGGAGCATGTTAGTTCAACCGTGAGAGACTGAGCTTTTGAAATGAGGACTTGAGAAAAAATCGGAATTGTAGCTATCCCCACATCATTGGTTATTGATAATCGTTTCTCTTACCTCATATGGCATGAAGAAAATGATCTTCAACATCTCAGTTGCTATTCTAGGGACATCCCCCAGCTCATCAATGTCCTTCCGACAATACACTATCCCAAACTAAAGATAATACTCCAAAAATAGAGTGCTGTGATTACCTACCTCCCTAGTCCTAGCCTTATATAGAATGCTTTCTTTGCTTTTTTTTTTGTTTTTTTGCTTTTTGGTGGGGGGGAGGCAGGGCAATTGGGGTTAAGTGACTTGCCCAAGGCCACACGGCTAGTATGTTTTAAGTGTCTGGAGCCACATTTGAACTCAGGTCCTCCTGACTCCAGGGCCCGTGCTCTATTCACTGTGCCACCTAGCTGCTCTGAATGCTTTTCTTAATGCAGGTGAGACTGGATTCATTCTCCTAGAGAGTAACACACTAACCATTTTAATATATTAAAATCTTTGATTTCCTTTACCACATCTAACCATGTCTCCATAGGTTTACTGGATCATAAACTTAAAGATAAAAGGAGGGACCTCCGAGGTCATCTAGCCCTAACCCTTAATTTTACAGATGAAAAAATTGACATCCAGAGAAGTTAACTTTCCTAAGTTAGGGTCAAATGCAAAATTTGAACCCTCTGATTCCAGGGTCTGTATACCCTACTTACCCATTTTACACATGAGAAATTGATTTTTAAAGCCCAAGTGAATGGATTAACACTTCTTCCTATTAAGTTTTTGTAATGCTTATCCAGACTTTTGCCAAGTAACTGACAAAGATATATTTTCATGATTGGGTATATTTTAGAGCAGTTGATATGGGGCTGCAATCCCTGAACATTTTGGTCTTCCATCACCAAGTAAGGTATGAACCAGTATAACACCATGAAGAATGTGATGGTAAGGATGTAGGTAAACAGACCATGCTACAAACTTTTAGGAAGATTGTGGTTCCTTGTGATTGCCCCCCAAAAGAGCAAGCAAAACATTAAGGGGGGAAATGTCTAGAAATGTTTTTAAGTAAATTGTAGCATCTTAAAAAAATAGAACATTAAACCATTTTGTAAAGTCTCTTACCAAAAATCCCACATGATCTACAATGGGGTGAATAAAATGTCTACATGGATAAATCCAGTTAAGATACTTCATAGGAAATCATATCTATTATTTTCTTTTACCTCAAATTGGTCGTGTGCCTCTTATAGACTTGGGCCTAGAGTCTGCATATATTACATTGTTTACATAAGGTCTAGGAGGAAAATTATCTCATTTGTATAAAACAGTTTTTAAAGAAAGAAAATATTATTGGCAATATTTGGTCATTTCTGTCTTGTACCCTAGAAGAAAAATAATCCATGATAGTCTCAAAGGGAATATAATATTCACTCATCCAGAGAGAGAATTCTACTTTGAGAATGAGGGTGGAATGAATAAGAAAGCTATTTACATTTAGTCTGGCTTCAATATTGTAGGAGTGATCATTGGCACTTATTATTAATTTTACTCAGGACAATTGACAGGAATTTTGTTCTAATGCATCCTCAGGAACAATTATGGTGACCACAAAAATATTTAGGGTAGAAAGAGAATATTCCTTTTTTTCTTTCTTTCCCTGAATGTCCCTGGCTCTTTGAGTTCTCAATCAGCATCAAATCAGCCTGGGGACATTATAAACTGGTTATATTAGAGAGGTGTTGACTGGTTTGATGCCAATCAACTATAGTCAGTCGCGAAGGAATAGAATGAATGAATGTTGGAGGTGTCAGGTTAAACTTTTGTTCCCCTTCTCTATCACTGCACTCTGCCCTATATTCAAAGTAAGAATGCAAAGAGGATCAAAGTTATCTTCTCCAATTCAAGAAGTGGGCATTTACTGAATCTTCAGAATCTACCTTGTGAACAAGAGAATAGTTGGCATAGTGGATAGGAGCCTGACTTAGATTCAGGATAACCTGAGCTCGAATGCTGACTCTGACCCATCTTAGCCGGAGGAACATGAGCACTGGGACTTGTCATGAAACCTAGGCCACTTAAGCTCTCAGGGAGTTCTAAGCACTAACTCTCTAGATGCAGCCGTACCCAAAGTTCCTCATTCAGATGAAGTCTTAGGTTAGAATCAATAAACAAACAAACAAATAAATAACAGTGTAGGGTTTTTGGTTTGTTTTTCTTTTAGGAGTTCAACTTCTGAGAATGAGTTGTTAAATTTTCGATTCTTATTAATTTCGGTATTTTATATTTTTATAAATATTGATTTATTTAATTTAATTTGTCAGCCTTATTGGCATGTAGTTGGGCCAAATAGTTTCTAATAATATCCATCATTCCTTCTTCATTTATTTCCAGCTGTGGCCCAGGCAATCCTAAATTGGGCAAGGATCCCCAAATGTTCTATTGTATTTATCACCTTGACTTACCACAGAATTTCATTGCCTTTCTTAACCTCTGTAAATTCATCATTATTATCTCACTAGAACAGAACCAAAAAGATGTTACAATCATATCACATAGAAGAAAAAGGGTTCTTGGTCTTCAGTGAAATGACTCTAATCCCCCTCACTATTATTTTAAATTATTTCCAAACTCTTCCCTCCAAATTATTTAAACCAAGTGACCTCTACTTCAAGTATTATAATAGTTTTAACCTGCTTGTTATTCTCTTTCTTTCTGTCTTTTCTAATTCTCTCTTCTGAAGAATGGACTCCAAAGTTATATTGTCATTTAGATACTGATACTTTCTTAATGTTAACATATGTTTAGTCTCAATATATCTGTCCTAACCACTTCCTTGTTTATTATTGATTTTATGTTTTACATATTTTACATTTGAGGAGCAATACAGTGGATATAGCAGTGGGACTGAAGACAAGAAGATGTAAGTTCAAATCAGGCCTTAGACACTTACTAGCTGTGTGACCCTGGGCATGTCACAACCTCTATTTGCTTCAGCTCCTCATCTGTAAAATAGGGACACATTGGAAAAAGATATAGTAAACCACTCCAGTATCTTTTCCAAGAAAACCCCATGGTTCCATGTGATCACAAAAAGTCAGACCTGACTTAAAGACTAAACAACCACAAAATTTATATTTGAAGTCCAAGGGCAAAGTATGAAACTTGAAAGTCAAGTTCACAATTAAGTTTACCACTTAGGAGGCAGTGTGGCATAATGGATTGATTACCAAATCATTTGACTACCAAAATGAGGAAGAGCTACATTAAGTCCAACATTTGGTTCTTAACAACCAATGTGGATATGTGCAAGTAATTTAACAACCTCTTCAAGGTTCCGACAACTCTCTAAGATTTATCTACTATGGGTGGCCTTACTTTAACAAAAGATTGTCACCAAAGTTAGCTTAGTCCTGTCTTTTGCATAGCGGTTACAGGCTTATTTGTTTATTTATTCATTTTGTTTTTCTGTTACATCACTACGTGAAACTCATATTTTTTAAATTTTTGAAGAATGGAAAAATTAATATTTGGAACTGATACCAGTCCAACATTCCAATATTTTACTGGATACAACAAAAGCTTTTAATAATACTTTATAGCATTATAAACTATCATTTTACTTTTCTTCCATGACCTTAAAATTATATACACTCTAAAACTCTAAATAATAGATCACTTTATAATATTTCATTTGTATATTGCTAAAAACTATAATGCAACGAAAACAAACACTGGTAAGAACACTGTATAATTTGGCCATGCATTAGGCCCCATAAATTTAATATAGGTATCAAATTTTTAAAAGCACCTCTATTACATTTTGAATCCATTAAGCTGAGTAACAGGGCTTTCAAAGGCAGATTCAGAAATGAGAAAAAACTTCCTGCAAAGAACCATCACCAACAAGCTTTCCTAAGAAAACAATAAACTGACCCTGTTTTTATTTAAACATTAAGAAAGATTTACATAAATTTTACATTTCAAAGTTTTACCTTAAAGCTCACTGGACTGAATAATTAACACAGAACAACATTCCCTGTGTACTTTTTTTCTCCTTTTTTTTTAGGAAGAACTGGCTAAACTAGCCCAGAAGTATTTGGGGGAGAGTCCATATCAGCTCCTTCTAAGTACAGATACCTGATGTGAGGGATACTAAAACTAGCTATAAAAGAAGTTACTGATAAAAACACAGAAATATTTAAAAGCACATTGCTGTCTGGAACGAAATAATTTTAATAGTATATACCACTCCTAGTCACCATTAGCATCATTATCTTATTAACTCCAAAAAGGAAAAGGATTTGGGGCATCTGTAAAATTTCAAGCAAAAATGAGTCACAATTGTTGGGAGGAAGAAAGGATGTTGGGAATGTGGGAGAATGACCATTGAAAAATATTCCTTCAAGTAAGTTTAGAGGAAGTCACTTTGAGTATAGGATACAACTCTCCTGCATGATATTTAATTAGTTGATTAATTCAATTAATCAATCAATTAATTCAATTAATCAATCAATTAGTTCAATTCATAATTGAAAAAAATGCAGGAAGAGGTATTAAAACTCTTTCCAGACACATGTTAATTGACATATGAATGTGGTAAACTTGTATAGGTTTATTATTGTTATATTATTAGTTTCATATTTTATTATTATTATATTATTAGTTCCATAATATGTTATCATCTCTCAATTTGTCTTGTTGTTTTGGTCCAAAAATAAAACAGGTGGTGGGGTGACTAAGAGAACAGGAAGGTTCTGTGACCTAAAAGTTTAAATAGTGCAGCCTGTCCATCACATTCCCACTTAACACTGCAGCCTTTTAATGTATGCTAACTAGTCTTAGCTTCTATTCCAGGATCTTACATATCAGCAGAAAAAAAATAAAATGAAATAAACTCTTCCCTAAATACCTTCTACACTCAAACCTATGCTACTGAACCCCCTTTATGAAAATGTTTCTTCCTTTGGCCTGAGGAATGGTTTGCTTAATGGAAAGGCTTTTGAGTCATTCTCTGGGTTTGTGAATAGTGAAATAACTCATTCCATAACAAGGGTGGCCAAATTGACTATAATTAGCAAGCAGAATTCAGTATATTCATAATAGCCTCAATATTTTTCCTTCAAAGTTTTAAGACATTGTTATACATAATTTTAATACCATTATTTAGTCAAAGATCTTCATTTTTCACTTTCCTATGATATGATTTTAAGTCCTTTGAAGGACATAACATTATTTTGAAAGTCAGTGTGGTTCAATGGATAGAAATCCAGCCTCAAAGTCAAGAAGACTTGGGTGTAAACCTCACCTCTGACACTTACTGGCAATATGACCCTGGATGAGTCATTTAACCCCAGTGATCCAGGCAGGTCTCTAAGACCCTAATTTTCAGACCAATTTGCAAATTTACATCAGTAGGAGTTTCTTCAAAGGGAATTCCTATAACAAGGAAATTGCAAGTCTAGACCAAAAATTTAAATTATCATTGTAGTAAGCCACATCATCAAAACAATTTGATAGTGCTTTTTCCTCCATATTTACATGAAGGTCTGATATGAATCTCTGATAAATTATATTTGGTTGTCTGTGACTCAACCAGTTCCAGTTACTGAATAGCTGCTTAACCATCGTTGGTAGCCCAAATAGCCAAGGCCACAAATTTTTATTTTTAAAAATTTTTGTGACTTGACAAACACAAAACACATTCAAGAAAAGTTCTCTTCAATTGAGGCAGGAGGAGACCTGCATACTAAACCATGGGAAGATAAGACAAAGACCCTGGGATACTGACAAAAGACCCCTTGATGTGTAGGTTTCTGCAGTGCTACTGTCTGGGTGGTGAGAGCAGGGTTCACTTCAGTATGTCAAAGGATTTTAAGTATTCACAGTGCCTGGTAAATGAGACAACGTCCAAATTTACCACCCCACTGCAAATCTCCAGTCACTAGATACTGGTTTTATAATGCTGTCAGTGCCTGGAAAACTTTTCCTTTGTCAAAGCGGAATAAATTAGTCTGAGGAAGCTTTTTTATTTTTGTTTTTTCTTTTTTGATTTTGTTTTGTTTTATCATTGTTATTTAGTCATGTCCAACTTTTTGTGACCCCAATTGGGATTTTCTTGGCAAAGATATTAGAGAGATTTGTCATTTCCTTCTCCAGCTCCTTTCAGTTGAGGAAACTAAGGCAAACAGGGGTAAGAAAATTGCCCAGGGTCACACAGCTAGGGTGTGAGGCCAGATGTGAATGCACAAAGATGAGTCTTCCTGACTCCAAGCCCAGCACAATGGATCTACATTACACCACCTCACTGCCAGAGGCAAACAGTACAGTGAAAATAATCCTAGAGATTAGTTCCAGTCTTTTCAATGATCTATTCTTCTGCTTCCCATACCTGTATTTTCCCCTTTCCCCACGTGTTTTTCCTTCCTGAAAAGGGTTTGCCACAGTGTAGACACTGTGTCACTCGACCCATTCTATTCCATCCAGTCCATGGCAACACAGATATTGTATAGTAAAGCCCAGCCTACAGACATGTCCTCAATTGCTTGATTTCCCAGAAGGCAGGCAGTTACTCAATTTTCATTTCAATCTTTTATTAGTGTTGGCTTTGGGAAGAGTTTGGATTTGGTTTGGATTAAGAAATTGAATTTGTGGCTCAACTGCCATACCATATTTTTTTTTTCTATTTTATGTGGCTAGTTTGGTCACAGTACACCCAGGTTTTGGAAGCCAACTTCCCAAGCTCTTTGGGGTGTGCATTCAGGTGATATTGAGCAGGGTTTGTGAGTCTAAGGAGAAGGCTGTGATATGCTGTTCCTGTGTCTAGTAGATTGAATTCTATGTGTCCCAAGATATGAGGTCTGCAGCACATACATAGAATAGATTAGTATTTATGCAAGTGAGGCTATCCTGTTTGAGTTATTTTGTTTGATAAGAACTATTTATTCTAAGGCTGGGGCTACTGATGAGTCATTTCCTGTTTGGAGAAATCCATAGAAGTTGCTGTACTTGACAATCTTTTTAATTGGTTTCCTTAAATAACAACAAAAAACAAACAAAAAAAGCATTTTGGATTTCAATTTGCATATTAAAATGGAAAAGAGTGGGGCTTTATTTTCTTTGGGAGGAACACACATTGAATCGTAGGTGCACTGTGGGAAGGAAACACTGCCTTGTGCTGAAAGACCCTAATCCAGTTTACTTTCTAACTCTAAACAAAGTACAATCTGGAAAGTAAATAAGTTGCTTTTAAAAATGCAATGCATTCCAGAGCTAAATACAAATGACTTTTTAGATTTTCTACTGTTTTGAATAACTTATGATTCTGTTTCCCTTCTTAGCTCAGATAACCCTTGGTGAGTAAAGGAGATTTCTATGTGAGATTTCTAATTTGGCTGCTGTTGTTTTAAAATGCACCTACTATAGATTTCGTTTGGGATGTTAACGTTTTGGTTTCTTTGGTTCCGCCAAGTCTGGTTTAACTTCTTATTCAGGAAAACAAATGCTGTCTCTTACCAGGGACACAGCAGAAATAGAATGATTGATATTACTTGGCATTAACACTGCCAAATGCTCCTAGTGGAATGCTGATAATAAAAGGACAGGCTCTAAAACAGTTGGTAATTTGTGTACTGAGTTCATAACTGGAGGAATGACATCGTCTGATACAAATAGATACAGCAAGTGCGTGCTTGTATCTCTGTGTGTATGTGTATGTGTGTGTGTAGAAACTTAAATGCAGTAGAACAGAATTCTTACTTGGGTTAAATCATGTTTCTTCTTGCTTTAGACAATGATGCTTCAATTACAGTCTCTGAATAGCCCTGTCCCTTGTTAATAAAGTGCTTCTAAGTATGCCCTTCAATCATGAGCTGGTTTTCATGTCTGGTTCAGGAGATAAAGTAACATAGGTCTGCTTAATAGTCAGGTACATAATGCATTGATATTGCAAGTATGCATATATGTATGTCTATTATATGCAGCATACACATAGAGAAATGAGAAAGGGGTAGAGAAAGAATGAGTACATAAGACTGATATTTTTATAGCTAACTTAAAGAAATGTGGCCTTTTTCTGGAAGCACATTTTATGTAAATTCCCCCCCCCCCACCGAAATCTTTCAGTACAACAGAGACCAAGATGTAGCCAGAAGAGGTGAATGCTTCTAAACGCCCTCATGCTGACTGTTAAGGTTCACAAAAATGTACACTAAGCATGACAGACTAAATGAACTGGTCTGGTGCAGTGATCCAAATAAATCAAATGTAATTTAAAATGACTTTGTTTGTTTTATAATGAACATCCATTCACACCTCCAGGCACTTCAGTCATAATTATTGTAAGTCGTTGCATTGTGCTTTAAAAAGGGGAAGGAGGGAAGAAATAGTATGCTTAGGGAGCTATTTATACATGTGCAAGTTATTCTTTTGTGTTTTTGAATGTGAGCTCAGTAATATAAAAGCAGGATTGGAAGAAGCATTAATAACCTTCAAGACTTCATTGAAAACTTGCCCTACAGGAACAAAGAAATGTTTGAAGATGAATGTCTGTGAGTATTTCCTAGGTCATCAGAGAGCAGAAAAGGAATAGAGAAACTAATTCTCTAACCTTAATTTAGACATGTAGTCCAAGGAGCCAGGGACACTTGATCATGTTAGGATTCAATTTTCTGTAGTTGGTTCAACATGAAAAATACTCAGGGCACTAAAGCCCTACACATGTATTTCTTCCTAGGGCAACTCTTATAATTTACCCTAAACCAGTAATGGCAATGATACCCAGGGCTTATACAAAATTCAGTTCTTATGTGTCGTTTTCTTGGGACCACCATAAGAAACAGTGGGAAAATATATGCAGTTCCTACTTCAACAGTGAACTTCAACTCACCTCTCAAAGAGTCCCTGAACAGCTCAAAATATTGGTGGGGCACTCCTAGCTTGACATAAGGTTTCCCTGATGGGGATAGTAGGACTGAATGAACTGCATCCCTGAATATAGAGGAACACAACCACAGCAGGAACTAATGTGTTAAGATGGGACCTGGTTTCAGTTTACTTCAGACTAAAATAACCCCTCTTGTTCTGTTTCCGAGGGAGATGAAGAAGAGCTGATCATTGTAAAATAGTACTTCAGATGCTTAATGACAGACTACTATTCCTCAGCTTCCTTTTTTGCTGTTTAAACAATTTCAGTATCCTTAATGTTTCCATTCCCATTCATGTTGTAAACATAGAAGAAGGATTTCCCAGGCATTAAACTGGAAAGTTTATTTTAAAATAAATAGAGGAATATCTATACAGATTGCTGAAATCCACATAGACAAAATATACCTGGATTTCATCAAGGCATTTGACCAAACATATCATTGTATCTTGTACTTGTGAAAGAGGAGGATTACAGGCTGGATAATAATTGAGTTAGGTGGATTATGAGAACTAACGGAACGTTTGTATTTAAAAAGTAATGATTCATGGACAGATGTCAAGCTGGAGGGAGGCCTTTCATGGAGAGCTGTTCAGTCCCTTGATCATGTTCAGATGAACATCTTTATCAATTATTTGGATGAAGACATAGATTAGAAAGCAGCATGACATAAATAGAAAGGCACTGGATCTGGGCTTAACTCCTGGCAATGCTACTCACCACCTGTACGACTTTGGTGGTGTCTTGTGATCTCTCTGGGCCTCAGTTTCCTTACCTACAAAATGAAAGGTTTGGACCAGATAGCTTCTAAGCCCCCTTCTAGCTCTTAACCCTATTATTTTA
Organism: Petaurus breviceps papuanus; assembly: GCF_028583685.1. NCBI lineage: Eukaryota > Metazoa > Chordata > Mammalia > Diprotodontia > Petauridae > Petaurus > Petaurus breviceps. The sequence goes on from NW_027187419.1 coordinate 73,409,283, forward strand.
TCATTGCATGTTTATCTGATTTATAAATAACACTTGACTTCAAGGAGGGTTAGTTAATATGTTGATGGCAGAACCTGGGTTCTAAACCATCTTGCCAAGTTGAAACTATTAATAAGCTCAAATTTAATAGTAATAAATGTAGATTATTACAACTCAGTTTGAAAAGTAGTTGCCCTAATATAATGTGGGGGAGATGTCAATTATGTCATGTTATTGATTTATGTTAAATTTGTATAAAAATCCTTGTGGTTTCAGTAGACTACAAGTTTAATGTAAATCAACAGTATGACATAGTGTCCTCAAAAAGCTAATGCTCTCTTATGCTGTATAGAAAATAGTATGTGACCCAGAAAAAAAAATAGTGACATTCCTGTCATGTTCTGCCTGGGTCAAGCTTCATCTTTAGTATTGTATTGACCTCTGGGTACCATATTTTGACAAGAACATTTATGACCTAGGGTGGCATGACCAGAAGCCCACTAAGCTGATAAAGCAGTTTGAAACTATACCACATAATCTTTGAGTGAAGGAGGGTCGCATGTTTTCTCTGCAAAACAGAAGAACTGATCAATGTCTTCAAGTAACTAGAGGGTTGTGATGGAAAAGAGGGATTAAACTGCTTTTGGTTGGCTCTAAAGGTCAAATGTAGCAATACTGGAGTTGCAGGGAAACAGATTTCAGTTCAATATAAAAAAGAACTCTGTGGTAATTAATAATAGCATCACAGAGTTGGACTTAAAAGGACAGCCAACCCCTTCATTTTACATATTAGAAAATGGGTCCAGAAAAATTAAATGTCCTACCCTACATCACACAGCTATTGATTACCTAGATAGAATTTGCAATTCCAAGACCAGCACTCTATTCTTTATCTAGCTCCCCCAACATATATTTTTGGCATGAGCAATGTGGGAATTTTCTTACAGATTTGTTACAAGGGTTTTGTTTTTGTATTTTCCAATGGGGGTGAAGTGGGTGGAAGAAAAAAATAAATCCTTGTTATTTTGGGAAAAATAATTAAAAAAATACAAAAACAATGATTAATCACCTATAATCATGTGCGAATCTGAGGTTCTTTCCTACTTTAATATTCTGTGATTTTTAATGCCATCTCCCTTATTTTTGTGTAGTTTTTTCTTACAGTATTAAAAAATGTTATGGCGGCTAGGTGGTGCAGTGAGTAAAGCACTGGCCCCGGAGTCAGGAGGACTGGAGTTTGGTTCCGGCCTCAGACGCTTAACACCCACACACACACACACAAACTAGCCGTGTAACCTTGGACAAGTTACTTAACCCCAATTGCCCTCCAAAAAAGGCAAAAAAAAAAAAATGCTTATATATATGAAGGCTCATTTGATCTTATGAAGTATGCAGGAAAGGTAATGTTATTTTTCACATGAAGAAACCAGGATTCAGAAAGATTTAATTTCCTCAAGTTCACACCACATTTTAACTATGATAGTGAAAAGGGATAAGGCCAGGGTCAGAGCCCATATCTTCTGAATTCTAGGTCAGAGTTTTTTCATTGTGGTTTCACTAATAATAGTTGACATTTATACAGCACTTACTTTGTGCCAGACACTATGCCAAGGGCTTTACAAACACCCTCCAAGGTAGGTGCTATTATCATCAATATTTTACAGATGAGGAATCTGAGGCAACCTGAGGTTACATGATTTGCCTATGGTCACAAAGCTAGTATCTAAGGTTGAATTTGAACTCAGGCCTTCCCAACTCCAAGCCCAGGGCTCTATCCACCATACAACCAAGCTGCCCCTTAATATGTCAAACCAAGAGGGGAAAATTTTCCAAAGGACTAGGGAAAGACAATCATCCTGATTTCAAAAGTGGGGGGAAAGTTAGACATTAGAAACCATGACATGTAAATCTTTGTAGCAATCTCTACAATAGATTATTAAAATAGATGTTTTGTGCCTGCTTAGAAAAGAATGACTTGATCATGAGATTCTATTTTAAGTTCCTTAAAAATCAGTCATTCTAAATTAACTTCATTTCTGCTTGTGGAAAGGTAGATCGTGAATAGGGCAATGGTATGGAGGATCTTAATTTTAGCAATACATGGGGGATTAGGGTAAAGCAGATAAAGAGCTCTGGTTTTGGAGCCAGAAAATCTAGATTCAAGTCGGAGGTCTTCCACTGGGCAAGTCATTCACCCTCTGAGTCTCAATTTCCTCATCTGGAAAATGCTGCTAATATTCTATTCAATCAATCTAATAAAAAATTATTAAGGGTCTACTACACACTAGGCACCATGTTGCCTAGTTAGTTGAATGATTTAGCCTAGTAGGCTAAATGTTGAGGATATAATTTAAAAAACACAGTTCCTGCCCTCAAGGAGCTTACAATCTTAAAGGGAAGACAACACAAAAAAAGAAGCAGGAAAAGGTGAGGATGGAGTTGGGAGGGGGAGACTGGATGCCAAAGGGTGCTCGGAGTGAGGGCATCTTATTCCATGGACATGAAACTATTCAGGGAAGTTGATGCAAATCTGCATGAGCCCCGTTTCTGCCCTCTATACCAGAAATCATCCAGCAGAGTTCGGTATTCTGCCCTTCAGCCCATCAATCAGGGGAAAGGAGCCTGAGAGAGGAGGTAGTGTGAATCCAGGCTTGGTTTAGCTGCAGGATGAGGAGATTAGTAATGATAAGCTTATCCTATGAGGGGGCATCTTGTTCCTTGGAGGTGAAACAATGGAGATCATCAGATGCACTACCTACATCATAGAGCTGTGAGAAAAATATTTTAAAATATGCTATAAATGTGAGATTTTATGATGATAATATTCACATCCTTGTAGATAATCTGGGAAAGAAGGACTGGATGATAATACAGATAATATACATCTGGATTTATGGCTAAACAACTGTATTCAAAATGTTGTAATTAGTGGGAATTTGTCGAGTTGGAGGGAGATTTCTAATGATATACTACAGGGATCTGCTTTTGGTTTTCTTCCATGGCCTTGTATCAGGATGGGTCTTAGGTCAATATATGTTTTGCTGGGGAAAATCCAGAACCAGATACCAAAGAGAAATGAGCTGACAAGCCAAAATGCAGACCAGAAGGTGCAGGAGAATTAGGATGGAAGCTAGCAGCTTGGAAACCAGGACTCTATGAAATTCGAGAATGGTCACACAGAGGAACAAAAGTTCAACCCATGAAATATGGGTCAAACCATGACCCCCAAAACCCTGCATCTTAAAGAACTCATCTAATTGTCTAATGTTGGGATAATTAAAATCAAAGATGATTGAATCAAGATTTAGAATCATTCTTGATTTAACCTAAAAAAAATTTTGACAAATTTAAGTGAATTCACAAAGGTTAAAAAATAAGCAAACCAGATGGATCTACTACTATTATTCCTCCTCCTCCTTCTCTTCCTCCTCCTCCTTTTCCTATTTTTACTACTATTTCTACCACCACTAGCCAACGTTTATGTAGTACTTACTATGTGTCAGGCACTATCCTAAGCTCTTTATAATGATCATATTTGATCCTCACAAAAACCCCATATGTAAGTGCTATTGTTATCCTCATTGTATAAATGAAACTGGAGCAAAGAGAGGTTAGGTGACTTGCCCAGAGTCACATAGCTAGTAAGTGTCTGAGGCTGGATTTGAACTCAGGTCTTCCTGAGTTCCAGTGCTCTATCCAGATTCTATCCAACTCAAAGAAAAATTTATTCCAATATTACCTAAACTCTTTGTAAAAAATAGAAAAACAATGAATTCCTTCTATGATGCATACATAAACTTGAGACTTTTACCAGGGAGAGATAAAAGCAGATTGATTGGGAGGATGCTGATGTCCTTGACAGTAATAAGGAAGTTTGGAAAAGGGTCTGATGACTAGCTCAGATTGTCAGAGGACAGATTTCAGAGGTTTTAGAGAAAGGGTAGGTGAGTTCCTCAGAGCCAAATTTCTCTAGGGAAAGATGACTCAAGAGAAAGAAAACTGTCAGTAATGAAATTCTTAAGAGACAAATAGAAATTATTAGAGAAAGGGAAAAGATAGCTTTCTGAAAAAGGTCAGTTTACTCTGTAAGGAACAAATAGATCAAGTCATTTTTTTAAATCATAGAAGACAGAAACAAATTTAGATAATAGAGTATGAATAAAAAAGAGTAACATAGTACAAGTAAGAATAATATCAGAAATACTGACAACTAGACAAAATTTAAATTGGGTGATACATGTTAGGAACAACAGAAAGGCTTGTTGGGTACAAAAGGAAGATCAAAGCCAGGATGTGGCCTCTGCTACTGGTGAATGGGGTAGTAATAATTGATAACAAGAACACATAATTACTCAAATCTTAGTTTGCCTCTGTTTTCTTTTCTCAAGAAAATTACCTTTGGACAGAGAAAGAGAAAACAAAAATGACTAATGGGGAATTGATATCCATGATAAGTGCCAATGAGGCGATAAAGAAAAGCAGGTTGTTTCCTTCAGTGAGTTTGTCACCATGCTTAGATGGAACCAAAGGACTGATATGTGTTATTGTTGTGTTGCTGTCAGAAATCTATGAAAGATCAAGAATAATCAATGAATCAATAAATTAAGTGCTTTTATGTTCCGAGAACTGTGCTAGGCACTGGTTTACAAAGAGAAAAACTGTAATTGAAACGGAGAAGATAATTTTCATACATAAATAGGTACATACAAGATACATTTAGAGAAGATAGACAATAACCCTGGGAGGGAGGCTTTAGCAGATGGGAGAACTAGGAAAGGTGTCCTGTAGAAAATAGTTCTTAAATTGAGTTTTGAAGGAAGTCAGACATTCTAAGAGGCAGAAAAGAGGAGGAAGAACATTACAGGAAGGGGAGATATACATTGCATAAGCCCAGAGACAAGAGATTGAGTTTTGTGAATGAAAAATAACAAATATGGCAGTGTGGCTACAGTTATCAGCCATGGATGAAGAAACAGCAACAGAGGCTAAGGAATGATCAGATTGATTGATCATAGAGAAAGGTTAAGGTTCTCTAGGACTAGCAAAGGACAAATGCTATTTCAATATGGTAATTTCAATACCTGATTAAATTTGCATTTGTAAGGTGACTTTTTTTGTCTTTTTGGAAGGGGGAAGACAGGACAATTGGGGTTAAGTGACTTGCCCAGGGTCACACAGCTAGTAAGTGTCTGTGGTAGGATTTGAACTTAGGTTCTCCTGACTCTAGGGCTGGTGCTCTATTCATTGTACTACCTAGTTGCCCCATAAGGTGACTTTTTTTTTTAATCAAATGCTTTATTAACTTCTAGTTTACATCATTCATTTCTGCAAGATTTTGAGTTACAAATTTTCTCCCTGTCTTCCCCGTACCCACCACCCCAAAATAGCAATCCCAGTGGATATCCCCACTTCTAATCTGCTCTCTCCCATATCTTCTCCCATACTCCCTCTGACTTTCCAGTAGGGCACGGTGGATTTCTATGCCCCAGTGCTTATATACCTTATTTCCCAGTTACATGTAAAATAATAGTAATAATAGTAAATATATATACATATATATTTATATTTAAACATTTTATTTTAAAATTTAAATTCCAGATTCATTCCCTTCCTCCATTGTTACTCACCCTTACTGGGAAGAAAAGCAGTTCAATATAGGTTGTACATGTGTAGCTATGCAAAACATTTCCATAGTGGATATATTGTAAAAGACTGACTGTATTTCCCTTCCTCCTATCCCAACTCCCATTTGTTCTATTCTCTACTTTGATTCTGTCCCTTTTCAAAAGTGAGTGTTTCCAACTTCCCTCCCCGCAGCCTGCCCTCCCTTTCATCATCCCTCCTCTCATCCCCTTCCCCCCTACTCTCCTGTAGGGTAAGATACCATATTTAGTGTGTATATCATTCCCTTCCTAAGTCAAATTTAATGAGAATAAGGTTGACCCATTCCCTTTTGCCTTCCTATTCTTCCCCTCCATTGTAACCATTTTCCCTTGCCTCTTCTATATGAGATAGTTTACCCTATTTTGTTTCTCCCCATCTCCTCTCCTTATATTCCTCTCTCACCTCTTAATTTCACCTTTTAAGTATCATCCCTTCCTGTTAAATTGTTCCTGTGCCCTGTATATTGATACAGTATACCTGTAATAATATATACACACACTCACATATGTATTCATATGCCCATATACCCTCCTATATAAACATATATATGTATGTATATACACACACACACACACACACACACACACACACACACACATTTCTATTCCCTTCAACTATTTTCATACTGAGAAAAGTTTCTTAAGTTACAATTATTGTATTTCCATGTAGGAATGTTAATAGTTCAACTTTGAAAAGTTCCTTATGATTTCTTTTCCCTGTTAACCTTCTCATGCTTCTCTTGCTTCTTGTATCTGAATGTCAAATTTTCTATTCAACTCTGGTTCTTTTATCAAGAATGCTTGAAAGTCCTCTATTTTATGACTGAATGACCATATTTTCCCCTGAAACATGATACTCAGTTTTGCTGGGTAGGTGAGTCTTGGTTTTCATCCCAGCTCCTTTGATCTCCAGAATATCATATTCCAAGGCCTTGGATACCTCAGTATAGAAGCTGCCAGATCCTGGGTTATCCTGATTGTGTTTCCACAGCATTCAAATTGTTTCTTCCTGGCTGCTTGTAATATTTGCTCCTTGATCTGGGAATTCCGGAGCCTGGCTATAATATTCCTAGGAGTTTTCTTTTTGGGATCTTTTTTAGGAGGTGATCAGTGGATTCTTTCAACCTCTATTTTGCCCTCTGGTTCTAAAACATCAGGGCAGTTTTCTTTGAGAACTTCCTGGAGGATAATTTCTAGGTGATTTTTATGATTGTGGCTTTCAGGTAGTCCAATGATTTTTAAATTATCTCTCCTGGATCTATTTTCCAGGTCAGTGGTTTTCCCAATGAGGTATTTCACATTGCCTTCTATTTTTTTTCATTTGTTTGGATCTTTTTAATAGTATCTTGATTTCTCATAAAGTCACTAGCTTCCATTTGCTCCAATCTAATTCTGAAGAAATGATTCTCTTCAGTGAGTTTTTGATATTCTTTTTCCATCTGGAAAATTTGGATTTTTAAGGCATTCTTCTCCTCATTGGCTTTTTTAGTCTCTTTTGCCCTTTGAGTTAGTCTGTTTTTAAGGTGTTATTTACTTCAGTCAGGTTGTTGACTCTCATTTCATAATTTTCTCGCATTGTTCTCATTTCTCTTCCCAATTTTTCCTCCACTTCTCTTATTTGCTTTTCAAAATTCTTCTTAGAGTCCTCCATGGCCTGTAATCAGCTTGTATTTTTCTTGGAAGCTTTTGGTTCAGGAGTTCTGATTTTGTTGTCTTCCTCCTGTTGCATGGTTTGATCCTTTTTGTCCCCAAAATAGGAGTGTAGAGTTGGGTTCCTCTGCTTGCTTTGCTTCCCTCATTTGCTTATGTTGCCACTCAATTACTTGACTTTTGGGCCTTTTGCCACAGTAGGACTCTGCTACCAGCCAGGGGAGCTTTGTACCAAACCCTGGAATTTTCTCAGCTGCCAAAGGTATTAGTTGGGTACCCTCTCTGAAGCCTCCACACACTCTGTGGAAGCTGGTCACACACCCCAGGACCTCCACCCTAGACCGCAATCCAGATCCAAGCAGGTTAAAGCAAGAGCAATTACCCCTCAGACTGGTTTCTTGGTCCCCCTACACTCTGAAGGCCAGGAACTGAAGCTGCCAAGTGGCAGCAGTGGAACAGCTATGGTGCCTCAGTACCTTCTCCCTCCAGGGGATAAAGGCCAGACTGCACTCCCAAACTACCGGATCCCAAAGTCCACACTGCACTGATCTCTCACTTTGTCCTTAGCATCTATAGGTTGATAATTCTGGAAACCACCACAGCTGCTGGTGATCTGAAGTCCCTGCAGGCAGTGGCTGGTCAGGCCGCCCTGAGGCAAAAACCTTGGGCTCAGGTGGGACTGGGCTCAACTCTCAGTGTGCTGTACTGGCCACTTGCTGCTGGCCTGTGGGGCTGTCCTCAGAAGGAGGTTAGCTTCTCTGTGCCATTTTGTCATTTTGTGGGTTCTGAAATTCCAAAGTTTGTTCAGAGTCACCTTTTACATGAATTGGAGGAGGTGAGAGCCAGAGCCCTGTGGAAGTCCTGTTTCTACTCTGCCATCTTGACTCCCCCCCTTCCCCCCCATGGTGACTTTTTTAAAGGAAAAATTTGTGAGCATTCAGAAAGAAAAATAGTAAATAGTGAGAATGAGCAAAACTTCAAGAACAGGTCATTCCAGAATAGTCCAATTTCTTTTTTTGATGGATAAGTCAGTGAAATTCTAAAGACTTGGTATATAATGATTTCAGCAAAGCATTTGAATGACTGAATGAGGTAGCACTTATTTAGTTCTCATTTTCTACTAAGCACAAATAGAAGAATAAGGCAGTTCTTTTGGTCATGGAACTCATATTTTAGTTGGGTAAAAACGTACATAAAGCTTCAGTTGCAGTGCAGATGGTAAAGTCTGCTGGGCCAGGATGTACTGTGTCAGGGAAGATGGTAAGGGCATTTGATAAAGTTTCCCATTCTTTTCTCATAGACAAAATGAGGAAATGTGGGCTAATGTAGATTTGGATTTATACAAATAAGTAATTTAGACGTAGCTGATTGACTGTCCCCAAAAGTTAGTCATTAGTCACAGTGTCAACTTATAAGATCTCTTGTAAATACCCTGGAAATCATTCTTTGGTCCCATGCAATTCAACATTTTTATGGCATTATTTGATTACGTACACGACAAGCTGATTATATTTTCAAAGGACATAAAGCCAAGAGGGATGACTAAGGTGTTGGATGACAGAATCAAAATCCAAAAAATACTTGTACAGGTTAAATATGATGTGCTGAATATCTTAAGAATGAATTAACTACCATACTTCAATGATCTGCTATTTCATTGGTATTGTTATTTCTTCCATAAATCCAGACTAAAACTCCTCTTTGATTTAGTAGCAACTCAGTGACTCTTCTAGTTGCTGTGCCCACAAAATTCCTGACCTCAAGCGCAACCCAGGGACGAGCCTGCCTGAATTTCAGTATGTTGTTCTTTGGACAACAGGCACACAGTTCAACTACCAGGACTGTATCCAAAGATTTTTCATCCTGGTTACAAGAGATCATACCCTCTGTGCGCATGGCACTCAAAAATTCATGGTCATGTCCACAGTGAGGCATCAGAGAGAAATCTTAGTAAAGAAGGATAAAATTTAATAAGGGAAGAAAATACTGGGGGGTAATGGGCTCTCAGAAGAGTGGATGATCATCTGTTGATATTGCCGTAAAAGAGATTATTGGTTAGATAATAATTGGACTAGAAGACCACAGAGGTTCCTTCCAACTTTGTAATTCTGTGAAATGCTAATTATCTCTAAATCTTTAAAAGGCCTTCATGTAACTGTAGGGTGAATTATTTACTCTATGTTGTTCCACAGAGAAGAATTGGAACCAGTGGATACAGAAGATTTTTACTCAGCACCAGAAAAAAAAAAGACAAAACTTTCTGACAATTAAGGCTATTTCAAAGTAAAATTACCATCTTTTTGAAATTGTGAGTTTCTCATCTCTGGAAATGGTCAAGCAGAGATAAATCCATTCAGAGATGTTTTCAAAGAAGTTTCTACATTGTGAGGGTTAACTAAGAAGAAAATCTCGAGGATGCAATCCACGTCTAAGGTGCCATGATTCTACAATGCACTATGATTCTACAATGTACTATTCAGTCATACCCAAAAGACTGCTTCACTTCTCTTACCACTGAAAGGGTAGACTTTTTCAAAGAAATGTTCAACTGTTGTTTATGCTTATTGGACAGCTTTCTTCCTCAGCTATAAAAAGAGAACTATAGCATCATAAAATCTATGCTATTGCCTTGGCATATGTAGGTCTAATTATGAAGAACTAAGCTTGCAACAAAGTCAGTTAAAGAGCTGAGGCCTGGTCAGATAGACCAACAAATCAAACTCACAAAAGTTCAACTGACACTGGTAAATGGATCATTTATTGTAATTTCCCCTCGGTGGCTTGAATGAAATTCTGTGAAGTAATAAGGCTTAGAGAAAGGAATGGTCTTTGTTTTCAGAAAGCATAAAGGGAGAGCACTGTATTCCCCTCCTAACTTTCTGGCAGCCTCTGAATTTGAATTCCATTGAGAGGTGTAGCCTATATAACATAAAACTTAGATGGTCATAATGTGTAGTTCTCTATTTGCTCTGGCAGAATCTATCTCTCTTAAACAAGACTTGGGTTACATATTAAAACAAATAGAATTAAGGGTGATTTTTTTTATAAAATAGAACTTGTGGTTACAGCCTATTCAGGATTTTGTGCTATTCCTGTTAAGGACACTGATGTTTCCAGTATCATCCAGTTAGGACTGGATTTGTGAAGTAAACTAGGTGACTGGGGTTAATTCACAACCAGTCTCTTGTCCATATTAACATGTGGCATATGCTTTTTTTTCTTTTAATACTAATAGATAATTACTTCCTAGAATTAGGAGAAATCTTTGTGCAATTGAATCATTGCTTCTCATTTTATTTTCCACCCACATCCTTCTTGTGTGACTGAGATTCTGTAGCTTTTGACAAAAAAAAAGGTGGGGAGAGATCCCTCTTTTCTGTTGATTTCTGACCACCAGAAGGAAATTTTATTGGAGCTAATTTCAACCTGGCTCAGATTTGCCCATAAATTTGAAGATATTTCTTGAAGGTACCCACACCAACAAATCTGATCATTTTGCAACTTTTACTGATTTTTTTTCTTGTTGTTGAGGCAGGAAGTTATGTGAGATGAAAATATTCAGGACTTCTTAAAAAAAAAAAACCCACCAGTTAACTAAATCGACCAGTCAAGTCTATCAGAAGAGAGTACTGTATAGTAACTCTGCACTTCAGTCATACATGGTTTGTTTTATTTAAAACATATATTAAATTAATAAAGCAATAGTTAAAGAAACTGGTATGATTTTTGTCCCCTTTTGAACTTTCTTCTTCTCTCTTCTGTTCATAGCTTTTAATGATTCATTGACATATTTTTCTTCTTCAAAGTTACATCATTTATAGCCACTGTCTGTCTTTTAAAAATTTATAGACACTGTATCTGTCTTTTAAAAGAATTATTGAAGTTTTTTATCTTACATCACTCTTATTTTCGAATTATTCCTCTCCCTTTCCATGGAACTATTTCTTCTGAGGAAGAATACAAAAGAAATAAACAAAAAACAGTTCATCAGAGCTAATCAACTTTATCAACCAAGAAGAAACTAAATATAGTGCTCCATGAAAATAATACCCACCTTTGCAAAGGAGGAGATGCATCTTCAAATCTCTTCATTAGGGACAATGTTAGCACTTAAAAATACAGTGTTTTTAGTTTTTTTTTTTCTTCTTCCCATTCATGTTGTAGGCATTGCATATGTTGCTTTTCTGATTCTGCTTAAATCTCCTTGAATAGGTTCATATAGGTTTTTCCATGCTTTTTTGTACTTTTCATATTTGCCATTTCTAGTAGCATAGTAGACCGATGAACCTATGACAATTATATTAGTCAATAATCTTATTATATCCCACTAAATTCATGTACCACAATTTTTTTGGCTATTTATCAGTTGATTCATGCCTACTTTGTTTCCATTTCTTTGTTTTTTTTTGTTTTTGTTTTGTTTTTTTTGGAAAAGTGCTAACAGTGATTTTGAGGAATATGAGGACTTCTTTTGTTTCTGTCTTTGACTTCCTTGGGATGCAGACTTCACAATGGAGCCATCACGTGGAAGGGTATAACAACACTTTTTAAAAAAATAATGATTTAGTCAGTATATAGAATTCTTAGTGAGAAACTTCCACTAGCAGCAGATTAACATTTTATCTGCAACTTTCAGTCTTAAGGGACACTGAAAGAATAAGTGATTTGCCCAGATTCCCATAGTTAGCATGTTTCAGAGAAAGGACTTGAATCCAAGTCTTGTTGATTTTGAGGCCAACTCTGTTACAATACACTTTCTCTGGAAAACACTTTTAAAAAAAATAGGGGCAGTTAAGTGGTTCAGAAAAACTGGGCCTGGATTAGGAAGACCTGAGTTCAAATTCAGCCTGAGACATTTACCAGCTATGTGACCCTGGGCAAGTCACTTAACTCTTGTTTACCTCAGTTTCCTTATCTGTAAAAATGGGATAATAATAGTGCCTACTTCCCAGGGTTGTTGTGAGGATCAAGTGAGATAATAACTGTAAAATGATTAGCACAGTGCCTGGATAAATGTTTTTGTTTTTCTTATTCTTTATTCTTACATAGTCATTTTTATCTCCCTCATATATGTCTTCCTCAGAGAAATTCAAGAGCAGATTTTCCTGACATTATAGACCTGAAGTATGGCTGCATTGAAGTTATTCTTATCTAAGAGGGTTCTTCCATACCCCTTTCTCAATAAGTACAAGGAAGTCTGAACTTCTTGATTGAATCAATGAGAGGTATATCCTGAATTAATTGATTCATTAATTAATCAACCAAAGTATTTCACCTTGGTGCCATAGGAAGAGTGTTGGGATTAGCTAAAGAAACTTTGTCATGCTAATAACAATTTTATATATTATATATAAAATAGCAAGTAAGTTAGGAGCCTAAGCATCTGAGCATATGGCAACCTAGTCAGGAGGGCAGTCTCGCCAAGCACTGGAGAGGGAATTGCATGTGGGACAGAAGAGAGAGAGCCTATGTCTCCTTTCTGCCTTACCTCGACATGAGGAAGAACTTTGGGGCTTTGGTGAACCAGAGGATTCGACTTCTCATTAGAATTTTAGCAAAGTCCTGAGGAGAGCAGGGGCTGGGAATCCAGGACAAAATTCACATGGAGAAAAAGCAGCTACAATAATAAAAGGAGCCCAACATAAAGTTACACCATATATATCCCATCAAAAGGAGAAAAGAACTTCTAGCAACCAAGACCTTCAAGTCACACTTCGCCACATGGGCTCTCTAGCCTTTAACTTGGCCTGTGTATGTACTGATGGGAGACTGTAACACACTTGGAGTAGGAATGTTTTCTTCAAACTGTTCTTACTATGCTATCTTCAATGCCTATTCTAAAAGCTAATTCAGTCTAAGTGACTAAGTGACATCAACAGATAATCAATGCTGGAAGTGTATGTACCAAAGGGGATTCATAAACTAAAAAGCATCAAAAAATCATGGGGCAGAGCCAAGATGATGGAGTTGAGGCAGCAACCCAGCCACACTTTTCCAAACAACTTTAAAATATCTCAAATTGAATTTTGGAGCAGTGGAGCCAACAAAAGATCAGAGCTAGACATTTATCCAGACTAAGACAACTTATAAGACTGGAAGGAAAGGTCTGTGACACAGGGTGAGACTTGGCCCAAACAGCATGATTGTAGCACCATTGGTAGACCTTGGAAGTGGCTGTAACAGCAATAGTTTTGAGACTTCTCAATCCAAAAATGGCAAGGAGGTCAGCAACTCAGAAACAGGTGACAGGGGACCCTTTGCTGGCACTGGGTGCAGAACCTGGTGCTGTTTGTTAACCCTATTGCCTATAAACAGTTCTGGGTCACAATTCTAGGGTAGAGAGGGGTTCTGGTATTTGGTCACAAGGGAGCAGAGGCTTGGGTGGCAATTTTAAAGCAGAGAAGGGTATTCATGTTTATGACTAGAGGAGGACAGAGGATCTAGTTACATTTCCAGGACCAAAAGATGCACTAGTATTTGCAGCTGCAGGGGAGCAGGGGCCTTTGCTGTGTAAAGGCCAAAGCATAAACCAAGAGAGCAGTGAACATGCTCTCTATGGATCAAATCACCTTGGAAGCACTGAAAACTTGCAAACCCCCAGAACTACCTCTGAAAACAGCAGCTTAAAAAAAAAAAAACTGAATCTTAAGAGAGTACCTCCCCAAGCCTAGATGAATAAAGTCCAATTTTGACATAAAGTTCAAAGTCAAGAAATGGGTTAAAAAAATAAACAACAGCAATAAAAAAGAAAATTGCCACAAAAGTTACTACAATGGCAGGAAAGACCAGACAAAAACTGAGAAAACAACAAAGTGAAAAAAAGCTACAAAGCTTCAAAGAAAAAAAATGCTAATTAGAAACAAACCTAAGAATTTCTGCAAGAGTTAAAGGAAGAGAGATGTGCTAGAGAAAAAAAGGGAAAAGAAGTGGGCGATTCAAGAAAACTATGAAAAGAGAATGAATAGCTTGGTCAAAAAGGCACACATGCAAGCGCCACACACACACACACACACACACACACACACACACACAATACTTGAAGAAGATAACACCTAAAAAAATAGAATTGGCCTCATGGTAAAGAGGCACAAAAATTCAGTGAAGGAAAAAACTCTTTAAAGAAGCATAATTGAGAAATCGAAAGGAGGTACAAAAACTCAGTGGAGAAAATAATTATTTAAAAATTAGAATTGGGTAACTAGAAGCTAATGACTCCATGAGACATTAAGTAACAATGAAACAAATTCAAAGGAATGAAAAAATAGAAGAAAATATGAAATATCTCATAGGAAAAGCAGTTGAACTGTAAAATAGATTGAGGAGAGATAAGTTAAGAATTATTAGACTACCTGAAAGTCATGATTTTAAAAATTGAGGAAAACTGCCCCCAAAATAGAAACAAAAGGGAAAATAGAAAATACAAGAATCTATTGATTGTCTGCTAAAAACAGATTCCCCAAATGAAAACTCCTAAGAATCTTGTAGCTAAATTCCAGAGTTCTCAGGTCAAGGAGAAAATATTGCAAGTATTCAGAAAGAAGCAACAAAAATATGGTTCCACAGTCAGGATAACACATGGCTGTACAATTAGCAAATACTCCTAAGTACTAGCACTTGATTTGCTATGCTATAGGTGATTTGCACTTGTTAATTTAACCAAAATTTATTACATTGGTTAGTTTGATCAAAACTGAAGAAATAAGCATTTATTAAAGGTCTATTATGGGGTTGGGGAAAGACAACATTCAAATAACTAAGAACAAACAGGAGTTATATGGGGTAAGTTGAAGATAATCAATAGAAGGAATGTACTGGTATTAAGGGGATTGAAGAAAAGCTTCTCATAGAAGACAGAATTTTAGCCACGATTTGAAGAAAACTATGAAAGTCAAAAGGCATATAGCAGGAAGGAAAAGTATTCCCATCATGGAGAACAGCCAAGGAAAATGCACAGAAGCTAGAAAAAGAATTTTATGGGAAAAGAACAGCAAGGAGACAGTAAACAGGGAGGGAAGAAGGTGGGAGACGACTGGAAAGATAGGAGAGGACCAAGTTGTTGAAGGGTTGTTTTTTTTTAATGTGAAACAAAGGATTTTATATTTAATTGGTGGTTGTTTGCATGCTAAATAAATAGGAGTGTCTTGTATTTTGTAATTTTTACCCACAAAATCTTCCATTTTACTTTACTACTCTTATGTGGGTATTTTAAGTAAAAAAAGGTTTTGGCCTTATGTTTTAGAATAACTGGAGATACAAATAACCTTAAAAGAACAATCAATTGTTTCATTGATAGGATTGAAGTAGATTCAGCTAACTCTATCACAGATTGTGATTTGTTCTTTGTTCTTAAAGAGGACCATGACATCAGGGAGATGATGACATGACTTGCAATTGACTTTGATTTGAGTGAGGGAGGGCTGTGCAAGCTCACCAGCTTCACTTTCTCCTCCAGAGCCATCTGGGTCCAGTGGCCAGATATAGATCAGGATGCCTGGAGATGGCCCATTATGCAATGGGAGACCCTGCCCTTTTTAAGTTAAGGTATTTTCAGGTTCTCACTTTGAGTGAGGCAACACCCATTCAGTGAATAGGCCTCTTTAAGAAGTGAGTGAAGGGATGGACCCTTTAATAAAAAAAAAAAAATCTAACTGGGAGGGGAAGACCCTCAGGGTTGCTGGCCAAAAGAGAAACAGTTACTATTTACATTTATTCTGAGGCTGGAGGGCCCCAAAACCAACCATTTAGTGGTACTTGGGCAGGGTTCTATTGTGATCCAATCCATGAGATTCAGAGTGAATTGGGTTTAAGGCTTGGTCTTTGAGAAAGAAATCTAGCCAGTAAATCCCAAGTTAACTAGGTAACTTTGGCCAACAAAATGTACCTTCCTTTGGGCAGAAAACCCTCAGGGAAGAGGAGAGGACAAGAGGGGAGCAGAGGAGAGGACAAGAGGGGAGCAGAGGGGAGAGGAAGGGAGTAGAAAACTGGAACTGATCAGCTGGGTTGGTTTACCTTTAAAGACAAATCAATAAGAACTAATCTATTACAGTATCCGTCAAGCTACTTGCTGTGTTTTTAATGGAGAACTAAAGCACTTCTCTTTTAGGTTCAAGTCAAACTAATACTGCTTCCTTTAAAGTGAAACTGTTAATAAAGACAAAAATGTTCTAAAGTTGAATTGTTTTTATGAGTGCTTCAATTCTTTGCTTTCTTGGGGCATATAAAATGTAGCTGAGGAAATTGTTCAGTAGCTTTAATGGTTAAAAAATAGACGTGGGATTTATATTTTTCTCTGGAGCTAGTCTCCATGGTACCTAGGTTAAAGGGACAGTTAGATGACCTAGGAGGTCTCTCATCTCTAATTCATTTGAAAGGTATCAAAGAATAGACTTAGACAATTTCAATTTGAATCTTGGATTGAAAAAAATTCTTCTGGCGAAATCTGCTATTGAGCCACACAAAAGTTGTTCTATTCCATGAATATTTTTTTAAAGAAACATAAAGTTAAAACAAAACAACTCCCTTTGACCCCTAACCCCCACACATCTACCACAACCTTTAAAGGTAATATTTTGCATTGGTTTCTTAGAAAGTATTCCCTCACTCCTTAAACGATGGATCTTCTTGAAAGTTCATTGCTTTGCCTTTAGCTACATTGCTTTGTCTTCTAATCTAATGCAAATCTTATAGTACAGGGACTGGATCCACATGTGTAGTGAGCACAGCATGGTTAACCATGTATATAAATGGAAATGTCACATTTAACAGAAATTTAACACTTAAAATTCATGCACATCAGTGGACCAATGTGGGTAAATGTTGAGCAAATTAGAAAATGAATCCACACAAACAGGATGTTAGCTACAACAAACCCATGGTTACTGATGCCAAGGGAGGACTCAATGAAGTAAAAAGAATTTTTTCATAGAAAATAGATTTTTAAAAATGAACCTATGTCACCTGTCACTGAACTGTATCCTTTTTCATTCATTTTGGATCACCCCAAGATTGCTTTCACATGACAACCATCTCTTATGTCTTGCCCAGATTCCCTTGAATCCAATTGAATTTACTCCCCTCTAATGACAAAGAAATCTTCATCTTTCTATTTTGTGCATTTATATTCACTTCCCAGACTGTATTATGGACAGAGGGAAAGGAGGTAATTTAATGTTTTGGAACTGATAAGAAAGATTTGGAGAATTCTTCTTTTTATGTGGAGAGGGGCTCTAGAGAGTTTGAGATTCATAAGGAAATGGTTGAGTCTTAGTTACATCATCTGAAACCACTTTGGGAATGATGACAAGTGAGTGTGTTGAGGGAGGGAGCCAGTGAAGAAAATCAGTGTTCAAGGATATGTGGTTTTGCAAAAATAAATAAATAAATGTTATACATACATACATACATACACACCCATACATTTATGTACAGGCATATACAGACACATATATACATATATGCATACATATCCACATGTGTATTATGTAAATATGAGGCACGAATAAGTGTAGAAACTAGATAACCTAATTATTAGGAAAAATCTGCAGAATTGGAACGAAGTCAATTGTGTAGTGTCATTGCACTACAATTACAGGAATTCATGGACATAAGTTAGCTATTACTTAAGGAAAGATGCTAACTCCTTCCAGAAGGTCATCATCCTTTTGCCTAGATCAGACTCTGTGGCTTCCTATTCCTTCATGAAAAAGACCACACCTAGTTGACTATCTCTCCCTCTTTCCAAGAAAATGAGCTCTGTAAAAAGAATTCTACTTATATCACCCAGCTCCAGGGATTGGTAATTGTGGGAAAGAGGGTGGTGATTTTTTTGTAGGTTCAGGCCTACTCGTCCCCACAACTCATTGTCCCTTCTTATTTTGTTAAATGTTGAAGGAATACCAAATCCCAGCCCCACTTGGATAGTCTTGTTTCTTATATACTGTGTAACATTAATGGGATTTAAGATCTTCCCCATCCATTAATAGTCCTCAGAAGAATCCCATTGAGGGAAGCTTGCTTAGGGGAGGCTTGCTTGTTGGAAGGCTTTCACACCTTTTGCTAATTTCTAATTAGGCCCTGAATCATGAGGTTTATGATGCCTTCTGGCTCTGAGAAGTGTATATATACTCTGAGTTGGTATTTTGCTTTGGGGGTTCACTTATGAGAAGGATCTTGTGATTCCCTAGTGGAGATTCTGAGTGGTCATATGTTCAGAGTTCTCCACCTGCTCAGATGTAAAGGCTCTCTTGATCCAGGGATGTATGTAAAGTGTATAGTTGATTCAGGCAGTCAGAGCCCTGTCTGTTGGTCTTTATTTTTATGTTTGTATTTTCTTCGAAGTTCAGGGTGTTAACTTTTTCCCTGAACTAGTGAATGCAAACAACTATCTTTCCTAGTAAAGCTGATCTAAGACCCTGTGCTAACAGCCATCCTGGGTATGCCAGTGTGGTTGCTGCCACATACTGCCACTGCAAAATGACATTGCTTATTGATTTTATATGATTTTGCATCTTTGAACACTATGTTAAGTATCCTTTAGTTAATCACCACATCTACTTAGGTCAAGTTTATAGCCACCTCCCCACATTGATATCTACCTATAGATCAACTCAACTTCACTGGGTCTCAGTTTCCTTATCTGTAAAATTAGAATTTTGGATCATATGGTCTTTGTGGTCCCTTCCACTTCTAAAGCTTTGATCTTTAGTCCACAGAAAAGTAAACACAAATTATTAAAAAACAACAACAACAAAAAACTAAAGGTATTGAGAACTTTACAAGTTTGTTTTTGTTTTTTGGAGTGATGGATTAGGAAAGACCTTATGTAGGAGTCAGGTCATCATGAGCTGTGCTTTGAAGGAAGGTCTCCCAGAGATTAAAGAAATTCCAAATACTGAAACTACCCCTGCAAAAGCAAAAAATCTATCCCATAAAAAAGACCTTGGAACTGACTAATAGCTCACTGGAAACTGAATCACCCTTCTCCCCCCAAAACAAATACATAAGTCCCTAAATGCAGAACTAATTATAATTTTGCCTTTGTATTCTAAGGATCTGGCACAGAAAATTGTACATCATAGGTTTTAAATAAATGTGTGTTGAATTGAATTGAGCAGCAGGTTAAGTGTTGGTTTTGGAAGGAACTTGGCCAAAGGAGGTTTAGTGATTAGCTAAAGTTAAGGTGGTCTTCATGCAAAGGCATGGAGTTGGGAAGTGAAATGTAATATACATAGAGTAGCTATCAGGCCAGTTTGACTAAATGAAAAGGAATAATAGGAATATGTAGGGAAAGGAATAATAATATTGAAATATGTAGAGGAGAATAATAGGATGTAAGAATGGAAAGTTATATGGGGGGAATGAGTTAGAAGATTTTAAATTAGCTTCTCTCTCTCTCTCTGTCTCTCTGTCTCTCTCTGTCTCTCTCTCTGTCTCTGTCTCTGTCTCTCTCTGTCTCTCTGTCTCTCTCTCTCTCTCTCTCTCTGTCTCTCTCTCTCCCTCTGTCTCTCTCTGTCTCTCTCTCTCTCTCTCTCCTGTCCTCCCCTCTTGTCTCCTCTCTCCTTCCCTCCTCCCTCTCTCCCTCTTCCTGTCCCTCTCCTCTTCTCTTTCTCTTTCCCTTTCTCCTCTCCCTTCCCCCCTCTTTCTCTTCTAACCTTTCTCTTTATCTCTCCTTTCCTCTCCCTTACTCTTATCCCTCCTATTATTTTATGCCAGGATCTCAATTTCTCAACAGTGCAAGAAGTGCCATGTGTAACAAGCAATTGATAAATCCATTGTCATCACTGACTCTCAGTGAATAATCCATTTTGGGAACCACTGAGTATTTACTTCATTTTTAATAGTCACTTAGTTCAATATGGAGTCATTTTCACTTTATTCACACCAGGGTGAAATGATGAATCTCTGATGGATATCTTGAACTGTGGGCATCAGTGTTCCGTAGCCAAATTCTCTCTGACAGTCATGGAGCGCCTTCCTTATTACAGTATTTATGTGAAAAATCCCTAAATCCTTTCACCTATATTGGTTTATTCTATATAGATTTCAAATATTTTTCTCAAATCCTTGCCTTCTGCATCCTCTATAGTTGGCATCTATACATCCAGTGTATTCTCAACTTGCTCCTTAAGTAGCAGATCAAATATCTTTTTGGGTCTTATTCAATATCCCAACTATTTGATTCACTAGATCATGTGAGAAGAATGCATGTCAGTAAGCATCTTGCATGCATAATAGAAATGAACTTTAAAGTCAAGCAAGATCTAACTTGAGGGAAATGGGGTGGGGTAAAGAGGGAGAATAGTCTTTCACAAAATAGAACAAATATTTCAATTCATTATGAATTCTTTATTTCATTTTCAGGCACTTCACTTTCTTCCTAAGCATATTATCGTTAGTATGATGTCTTCTAGAATCAGGAGTATGTAGTCATCAATATTTGCAAACTTCTCGGTCACAGCTTATAGGAAATGCTAAATTCATGCATTCTTGCAAACATGTAGAAACATGCTTTTTTATGGAATTGATTATAGGAAGTACAATGGCACATATCATATGTATATGTGTGATTAATTGAAATTTTTGTCATATTCATTTTTCTCTAATTTAATTTATCCTAAAAAGTTTCAACCCCAGGTTCCTGAGCAAAGTTTCACAAAGGGCCACCATCCCTCAAATTTCTCCCATCCTCTACTGGGAAAGGGGTACTGACATTCCTTGTTCCATGGATAGAAGAACAGTGCACACTTCTGATTTTTCAGCTTTAAAAATTCTTTCCCCTGGGTTCTGCACCTGTGGCAGTAGAACTATGGATTTGCAAACAGTAGCTATATAGGATAGCTCCAAATACAAGGCTTCCTACAGGCAATGGATGAAAACAGGCAGAAACAGAATGGCTTGGCTGGTGTGGGAAGTCAGGACATTCTACTGAGCATCCACCAGATCTAAATCTGATCTAATATGCTGCTCCCAGGTTGCTTTTATGATACTTTGCATTATACACCCACCTTCCAATAGTCACCAGCTCTGGGATGTAGCCTTCTGGTTTGGAAGGATTAGACCAAATCTAATCCTGTCCTAGACCCATGAGAGCTACTTCCCAATCATCTTTATGGCATGACATGCTACTCTCATATACTCTGCACCTTCATGTTTTCCAGCCCTGTATCTAAGAAGAGTGATCAAATCAACACTACCATTTCTGGAAAGGATTTTTCCTCTAATTCCAACCACTATACCTATGGTTTCTTGTACCAAAATATTCCTCTTGGCCATCACTTCCCTATATATGTTGTTGTCCCTTATATTGAAATATAAGCTCCTTGAAGGCAAGACTATTTCTAGTAAGAATTTATTATGTGTTTCTTCATTTATATATTCATTCATAAAAAGAGAGCCAGTTGGTTCACTATGGTGGGATGGGGTGGTTATAGGAGCTTAGTGTTCCTAGGTGGCATTTCCCATATGTTTGTATTTCTGTACCTCAGCAATGTGTGTCCCTGGGAAGGTTTCCTATGATAGGTCATGCTGTCTAGTGCCTGAGGTCTTGAATATGGAGGACACTCATTGCAGAATTTCACAAAATATAGATGACGGCCTATGCCATATGGCTAGATCTGGTACCATCCATTACCCTGTATGAATATACTAAAGTAATTCATATAGTATCACATCTCTGAAATCAGAGCTAGGAAACACATATTTTCAATAAGACCTCCCTTGCCCACTGTTGCTCCAAATGATCCTGCTTTAGGGAAGAGAGCCTTTTTTTCTGCTCCTCTGATTGTTGAGTTATTGAGTTATTCCTCCATATAGGACTTGCTCAAGGCCCTCCATTCATCTGTTCCTCCTCTAATTGTACAACTTTATTACTGTTCTTCTCACCTACCCTCCACATCTCATACTCATTTCTACCCCCATACTTTTCCAAAAGTTATCAACATGTCCAATTTCATTCTTTATTCTTTTCTCTATATAAATCCTACTTATCCTTTTAGAACTATCTCAAATTCTGCCCCCCTCCATAAAACCTTCCATGGCTATAGGAGCCCACAGTGATCACTCTTCCTTCTCTAAAATTTCATTGCCTTTATTGTCATTAATATTATCACATTATTTAATACTTAATTGCTCCAATTGTTTCATGGGTGTTCATTCTTTCTCACCAGCAAAGCTCATTGAAAACAAAAAAAAAATGTGTCTTTTCCTTCACAGTTAATTCACAATGCCTAGAGCTATGGCTCACACTAATATTGAATAAATAATTCTCAATGGAAAGTAAATACACCAGGTGGTCGTTTAAGCACAAATTTATATTAAAAAATTAAGGAATTTAAAAGTAACAATATGGTGTATTTAATTGCAGTAAACCTTCAGCCTGATTTATTTTGGATTAATTCTGATTCCGCGGAGAATTTTTAGCTTGAATTCATTTTTATGAGTGAATAGTTTTTTTTTGGATGGATGGAGATGGGGGAGGTGGTATTTCAGTTGACATGGAAACAGCTCCTCCCTAGTTATTGGATCACATTTAGTCTTCTTGGCCCATGATGTGAAAGGTTTCTAGTATCTTAATAATCAAGTTGGAAGGAAAAGACATTCCAGAGCATGCAAAACATCTTGAAGAGTTTTCAGGAAAACTGGCAGTGTTCAAAAATTGTATAGGGAATTGCATTGGCTGAATATTTTATTTTGAAGAAAATGTGATCTGAGTTACAAAATACTTTAAAATTTGAAAATGAGTTTACTTCAATCTCCTGTTCAAATTCTCTGTAGTATACATAGCTCATTGTTATCATTCAGTTCTTTCAGTTATGTCTGACTCTTGGTGACCCCACTTGTGGTTTTCTTGGGGAAGATGCTGGAGTGCCTTGCCATTTCCTTCTTTAGCTCATTTGACAGATAAGGAAACTGAGGCAAACAGGCTTATATGACTCAGGGTCAAACATCTAGCAAATGTCTGAGGCCAGATTTGAACTCCAGGAGATGAGTCCTCCTGAATCCCTGCCCTGTTCTCTATCCACTGTGCCACCTAGCTGATCCTATACATAGCTCTTCAGTATACTCCAACTGTTTGAAATATTTGTGATTTAATTGTCTATTAATTTGATTAGAAACTAATTTCAAAATATATACAAAAAAGAGACGTTTAATATTCTTACCATTAGCTACTAAAATAAGTCACTGTCAGTGGCTGCAGAGGTTCAGGCTGACTCCTTACAGTCCTCTCAGCTGTGTCCAGCCTTTATTTAGGTTCCTATAAGACTATCACTGGCTTCTAATTTGAATTCCCCTTTCAGATTTCCATCTCTCCCCTCCTCCACTGCCTCTACACTATCCACATGAAATTTTATACCAGAGAAAGGTGGATAATGCTGAGCCATATCATAGAGGTTTCACGTAGTCATCAGTGCAACAAGTCCCTATGACCATGAAAATTATGGCTGTCTAAAACTGAGGAGGTAAAGTATCTCAGAGGCTTCCATCTCCCTGAATTAGATGTAAAAACAGGTGTTATGATCATGTCCTCTCCAAGGTGTGTGTGTGTGTGTGTGTGCGTGTGATATGGCTGTGCATTAATAAATCATATCTCATTTAATGACATTTTCATTATAAAAGATTATCTGTTTCTGAACCACTTGAAAAAGACTTTAGTTGCAGGAGCTTTCTTTATTGCAGAGGTTGCTGAGGGTGTAGGGGCTACAGCACCAGGAGAAACAGTGGAAAGATCACATCTCTGTAAGAGTTGTTGCCTCCTCCTATAATAGCTCTGAGAGTTGGGGTGGCAGATGAGTTGTTAATCTGGGGAACACATCCCCACGGATCTTGAGTTTAGTTGCCTGTTGATGGAGGTTGATGTTGGTGGTAGCAGGGATAGTGACTCCCCATACCAAAAGCTTGCACTATATCCATGATGGCTGTGAGGGTTGGGCTTGAGGTAGGACCAGTGATCTGGGGGGACCTTCAGTTCTCTGGTCTCTTGGTCTCTGACTCCTTGATTATATTTACCAAGTTCTCTGGGTAGAGATGGTTGGCGAAGTGGTTGTAGTGGTTTGGTCCACCTTGTTCATCCCACCTACTAATGGTGCAATTTGTTTGATAAAAGGTATAGCAAGAAAGTTAGCTTGAATCCTTGTGGTGAGCCATAAATTCCAGACTAAGTAGGTTTTTTTTTTGTTTGTTTAATTTTTTAGTAGAGAAGGAGGAGTCTTTGAAGATTTCAATAACATAAGTGACATGATCAGAGCTGCGTGTTAAGAAGAAAATTTGACAGTGGTGTTTGGTATAGATACAAAGGAAGACTAGAGATGTAGACATTGGTTAAGAGGCTTGTGCTAGTATGACTTTGACCAATTATTTGGGAAGGAAAGTGAATGTATATCACTATTGTTGTATGTCCTCACCTCAAAAAACAATCTGCCTGGGCAATTCCATGAACGAACAGTTCCATGAACATTCCATGAATGTTCTAAAGCATTTCATGCTTGATTTTGTGTGTATATACACACATATGTGCATACATGTGTACATATGTGTATGTATGTTTATGTGTGTGTGTTTATTTATACATGTATATCTACTCTAGGGTGTGTCTATCAGTTCAAGCCATCCAACAAATGAAGACCTAGAGGTTTATGTAACAGGCATCCATGTTAAAATGAGAGATTTGCTGAGAGTAGAGACAATCTTGGGAGCAGCATGAAGGGATTAAGGATCAGAAAGACCCAGTGGGATGGGCCACAGGGTCTACTATCTATTTTTTTGTCTCAA
Organism: Petaurus breviceps papuanus; assembly: GCF_028583685.1. Classification (NCBI taxonomy): domain Eukaryota; kingdom Metazoa; phylum Chordata; class Mammalia; order Diprotodontia; family Petauridae; genus Petaurus; species Petaurus breviceps. Next base: position 73,434,341 of record NW_027187419.1, read on the forward strand.
ACTCTAATTTCATTGCTGCTAATAAATCATATTGAGAAAATCTCTTTTCCAATACAGGTTGACAATATTATTCTTGGAGAGATGCCTCAGACACTGAGAAACTAGGTGACTGCTTTGTGTGAGGATAAACTTGAACCAGAAATTTCCTGAATCCAAATTTAATCGCAGTGTACTATTTTTTTCTTTTCCTTTTTAAATTTTATTTTGGACTCAAGGGCCAGAACACAAATACAGAATAGAGGAAAGAAAGAAAAACATATCATAAACTTAAATATTGGAACTTAAATACAAAGGAGGAAAAAAAGCATGTCATGAGCATAGCAGAACATAAGAGAGGATTCAAAATATGTAGCAAAAATTTTCATTTTAAGAAAGCCTGTATGATAAATAATATACATTGTGTTGAGATTTGTCCATCTTTTCTTTGCTTCCTTGTTGTTTTCTTTTGTTCTTTGCTGTGCATTTTTTTTACTTTATTCTTTTTCCCCTCCTCCCACCAAAGGCTACAAGAAAATTTAGATGTGTTTCTCTACAGCTATAGATATATACATACACATATATGAACTGTCTATGTAGAAATATATAGACATATACTTTCCCAAACATATTCTACTCCTGATCTTTGTTTTTATATTTGTGCATATGTCTTGTTTCCTATCTCTCCTGCCTCCTCTACTTTACTTATTTTTACTACCTTGCCCTCCTATGACTTACCTACCCCCCTCCAAGGATCCCTCCTCTATCTTCCAATTCCCATAATTCCAAACCACCTTCTATATGCCTATTTTACCTATTCTCTCCTCTAAAGATCCATCCCTTGTCCTCTCCCTCCTCCCTATGCCCCTACCGTTTTATTTCTTTTGAATTTAGAAGACTTTTATACTCTTCTAAATATATATGTATTTTTCTGTCTTAAACCCATTCCCAGTGAGGGTAGGTTACCACAACTACCAGACCTCCTTCCTCATCTAATTCCTCTGTATTGACTCTTTCTCTTGTGCCTCATTTGTATAAAATAATTACTCTTTTTAGCTGTCCCTAAATGGTTTTACTTTTTAAATTCATATCATACTCAAGTTTACCCCAATCTTTCTTATGAGCTACCCAATTATTAATAAGAATCTTAGACATACATTTTACATATATAAAAAGTAAACAGTCTGTATTTATGGATCCCTTATAATGAGTCTTTGTTATGTGCCTTATTTTTCTCTTAGTTCTTGTATGTTGAATCTTCTATTAAGTTCAGTACTTTTTTTAATGAAGTCTTGAAAGTCTGAGTGTTTATCAAATGTCCACTTTTTTTTCATTCAGGATAATACTTAACTTTGCAGGGTATGATATTTTTGGCCAGAGCCCCAGTTCTTTTGCTCTCCAATATATAGTAGTCCAAGACATGTGGTCCTTTAATATCTCTGCTGCTAGGTCTTATGTAATTCTAATTATGACACCATCATATTTAAAGTGTTTTACTATTGATACTTTTAATATTTTTTCCTTGATCTGGAGGTTTCAGGATTTGACTATGATATTCCTATGAATTTTCCTGATAGGATCTCTTTTAGGTGGTGATTGATGGATTTTTCTTTCTATTTTTACTTCCTGACCTTGTTCTAATACTTCAGGATAATTTTCTTTAATTTATTGAATTATTATATCAAGATTATTTTTTGATCATAATTTTCAGTTAGTCTTCCTTTTTTTTAGTCTTTCTTATTTTTATATTTTCTCTTCTTGATCTATTCTCCAAATCTGTTGTTTTTCTTATAAGATGTTTCACTTTCTCTTCTATTTTTTCATTATTCATGTTTTGTTTGTTTCTTGATCTCTTATAATTTCACTGGCTTCATTTTGCCCAATTCTAATATTCATGGTGTCATTTTCTTCTTTAAAATTCTGAATCTCCTCTTCTGGTTGATTGACTTTCCTTTCATACACTTCTTGTTTTTCTTGGATTCTTCTTCTTTTTAAAAGTTTTTCCTCCATCTCTGTCATTTGATTTTTGAAGTATTTTTTAAGCTTTTCTATGAATTTATTTTGGGCAGGTGACCATTTTACATTACTCTTTAGGCATTTCTTTACTTCAATATACTCCTCTGAAGATGAACCCTGGTCATCTCTATTCCCTTGATAGTTTTCTACAGTTGGATTCTTTCCCCTTTGCCTCTGCATTTTTTTTTTTTGTATGATAATAGCTTAATTTTTGTAATCACCTTTTCAGTCCTGGGGCTTGGGAAATGGTGGCTCTTTTCCCAGATCTTCCATTCTCCCCTCTAGCCTGGAATCAAAGTCAACCTCCAACCTCCTTTAAGTGCCCACAGTCAGGAGCTTTCTGCTCCACTGCTTCTGCACTCACTGGGCATGTGCTGGTTCCTTCTTGCCCCCGCCATTCTTTGTAGCATAGCTGGGTCTGGTGTTTCTGGTCTGCAGGGGTTCCCTCGATCTTTACAGGCTCAGATGTCCAACTCCCCTCACTCTTCCAGGGGTAAAAATTCATGTGGCTGGGGGCTGAGACAGTCTCATGAAACAATTAACCCCAGAACTCGCCAATTCTTGTTAAAACAGAACATAGCCTGGAGGTGTTTACTCTTCATAGGGACCAAACCTCTTCCTGAGATTTTTCTTCAGATCTTCTCAAATTGTCCCAGGAAAACCCAGGTTATGCCCCTATTCTTGTTTATCTCCATCCACACTTTGTTCACTCGCAGGTGCTAATTTAACTCTTTTGTGAGGGAAAATCTTGAGAGGTTGGAATTTTCTGACCTACTCTGCCATCTTCCCAGAATCCTCTCTCTTTGTACTATTTAATAATGTTTCTCAGTATGTGCCATATTAGTTCCTTTATAGTATATGAAATTGTGAAGGGCCAACACAGTTAATAAGATTTGGTTAAAGAAATAGCTTCAGGTTGATCAGCCAAGAATAGAGGATAAATCCAGGTGAGAAAAAGTAAACTTCCAGGGGCCAGAGGATAGAGTTCTGTAAAAGAAAGGCAAAACATACCAGGCTGAAAATTTGGAAAACTGGTTTTGGAGTTCATGGAAGGAAAAATGTTTCACCTGAAAGAAAAAAAAAGGAAGGTGAGGGTTGGAGGGATTACTCCCAAGCATAACCAGTGGCATTAGGGTAAGTTATGCCATGAAAATGTTTGAGCTGAAAAGATAGATAGATGCCTCTTGTTTTCAGTATGGTTAAGCAACTGTTGTAAATGAATTTAATAAACTATTACCGACATAAGAAATGACAATTATGATTAATAAACAACTACATGGCACATGAGAGGACTTATATGAACTGATGAAAAATGCAATAAGCAGAAGTTGAAAAAACAATGTGCATGATGTTGACTGCAACAATGTAAATGGAAAGGACAACATTTACTATGAAACAATTGAAAGTATTGTAAAATTATAATGACCAAGCTTAAATCCCCAAGGAGAGCTAAGGAGGACACCTAGCCAACTTTGTCATAGCGGTCAGGGTTTACTGATATTGAATACTGTATTGTCAAAGAATGCACAATGTCAGAATTCTTCAATACAGACAGTTCTTGCTTCCACCTCTCCTGGGAAGCTCTCTATGGCCCAGCCCTGCCTAGGCTTCTACAACCCCACATCCCCAGCAGCTTCAGTGTAAGCCCCACCCCCCACCTGTGGGGAACAGAGGACCCCTGGCTCACAGTTGCACTGGTACTGCCATTTTCCAGGAGCCAGAGCTGGCCAGAAGGGTCCTGCCACCCACCCACAGGAATGGTGAATTTTGTAATGCAAATTTATAAGAATCAGGAACTGTCTATATATTAGTTTATTCTGCTGCTTTTTTTCTCCCTTTAAAATATTCTTTGCTATAAAAGATGTCTCACTTGGGGAGAGAAAGGGGAGGAATACATTGGGGAAATGTAGGTGATAAAAACAAAAGATGTCAATCAAAATTATTTTTCAAAAAAAGAAAGAAAATCACTGAGCTGTAAGCAAGAAGAGCCTGCCCCATACTCTAGAATCTCAGCCCCTTAAGGAAGAATGGAGGAAGTAGACTGAGGAAGACTCAGCTGCCATAGTCTTGCCACCTAAATCCACAACCACAAGAGTGCTAAAAAGGCAGAAGATCAGGAAGAGGATGTAACAGGAATGGAACTAGTTCCTTATAGTTTATTGACTAGATTAGGATTAATCCATATGAACTTTTTAAATTTGTAAACTTCACAATTTCCATCTGTATGATATTCTAGCTATTGTTAAATCAATTTGTATCTTTTCTTTTCTTTTGCCTTTTGAAGGGCAATTGGGGTTAAGTAACTTGCCCAAGGTTACATGACTGGTTTTTTGTGTGGGTGTTAAGTGTCTGAAGCCGGAATCGAACTCCAGTCCTCCTGACCCTAGGGTTGGCGCTTTACTCACTGCACCACCTAGCCACCCCTGTATCTCTTCCTAAGAATATAAACTCCTTGAGGACAAGGACTGTTCTGCTTATTATTTATATCACCATCACTTAGCACTGTGATTGGCATATAGTAAACACTTAATAAATGTGCCCTCTCTCTCTCTTTCACTGTCTCTCTTTCTCAATTTCTATCTCTCTCTTTTCTTTCTCTTTCAAACATCTTGCAATAACTTCCCTTTTTTAAAGCATCTAAGAAGACAGTCTTTAGGGAGCAAGTGGAGTGAAGGAACAGAAGAGGAAAGAGAAAGTGCCTGAGTTTTTCCCCATGTGCACCTAAGCAGTGGAAGAAAGGTGCAGTCAGATAAAACATAGTAGACTGTGCTATCAAGCTAAATCCTGGGCTCACTGGAATAAAAGAGAGATTGTATGCTTCTGTATCATAAGGTAAGAGGTAGTTAGAGTAGAATGATGGCACTGGAAATGGAAAAGGGAGGCTGATATGAGAGACCCTGAAGAGATAGAAAGAGCAAAATTTGGCCACTCAGATGTCTAGGGCAAAAAATAGAGATGAGGATCATTGGATCATAGATTTCTAGTTAAAAGTGACCTTGGCAGCCATCTAGTCCAGGGTTCTCATTTAACAGATGAGCCCACTGAGTTCCAGAGGCATTAAGTGACTTGACCAATGGCATTAAGGTAGCAAAAAAGCAAAACTAGAATTTGAACCAAGGTCCTCTAACACCAAGAAAATGCTCACACAATACTTAGAACAATGATAGTTAATAAGATCATTTCCAAAGTGACAATCAAATAAGGTACAAGGGGTGGGAGGAACCAAGGTAGACAGAACATTAGAACACAGGGCACCAGGGGCTAAAGGAAATTTCTGGAGAAGAGGAAAAGGACATAATGAAAAATTACTTCACTTGCATTAGAAACTTTCTAGTGAGTTGACTTTGGTGAGAATTAATTATTGGGCCATTTCAGAGCCAATATCATAAAAGTATTTGCAAGTCACAAAATATGCATTAATTTTAGTTGAAAGACTTGTTAAGTCAAAGACTTGTCTAGTTATTCAAAGAAAGATTCTATGAAACAGTGGTTGAGCCTTATTGAATTAAAACTGAGCTTTGTGTCTAGCATAATGAATAGGGATGACCTCAAAACTGGGAGGACCTGTGTTCAAATCCTGTTTTTCACATACATTTGGTTATGTGACCTTGGGTAAATCATTTAACCTCCCAATGTTCTAGACAATTCTTTAACATCACAAATTTTAGAGAGGTACAACTGTACATTGACAGAGGGAGCTTCTTTACAAAGGAGTTGTTTTATACCAACGATTTACAAGTTCAATCACTCACCCCTTTTCTGTATTCTCATCTGCTCATTGTCTTCTAAGAGGGTCATTAGTAGCTTTCCCAACCATACCACTAATAGGCATGTTTGAAAAATTACCCAAACAGTAATGTTCTGCAGAGCATGCAATGGATGATAATTCAATAACATTAACTGCAAAGTGTCAATGACACATTAAAGCTTCCACATTGCCTGGACTCCTAAAGAAAACGGCTTAATGGAATTTCCTGACTCTTATAGCCATAGTCTATTTGGAAGGAACATTTTCAAAATTTTCCCCAACATTCTTTTCAAAAATCTAGAAACCAGGGCATTTTCTACTGGATAGGTTTTTTAAAATTTATTTACTTTATTTTACAACATTTTTCTTTACTCCTTAAAAAATTTGGGAATGAGAGGAATTGATGACATATTTTCATCACTAATGAAGCAAGATGATCAAGACAGTGGCACATCATATATTGTGTTGATGAGGGGATAATTTAAACAACCCTGAAAATGTTGATATATTCAGTTTCCACATGGATTTTAAAAAAAACAACACCCTCCCTTGAAAAAAATTTATGTTATTCTTGTGGTCCTTGATGGGTTTCAACGTGGTCTGCTATCCCACCCTCTTCTTTCTGAAAAGCAAAAACAAACAAAAAAAACTATTTCCTATGAGCAGAAGGGTGTGTTGGGGCAGAAAATGAATTGGGTAAAAAACCATCAGAACAGTTAAATGTACTGAGCAGGTTAGCAGTGGGTCATCACGGGTTTGCCCAGAGATATCAGTTAGGGGATACAATGCTTCAGAGTGCTTCAGCTGGTAACATGGTGCCAACTCCCTAATTTCAAAATGGGTACAAACTGTGCCAAAATAGCCCTTTTCCCAAGTCATCCTAGTAATTCTTTCTCCTTTACTTTTTTTTTTACTTGTATCAAAAACCAAATCAAAAAGCACAATTGGGAGAGAGGAAATTGAGACTTTTCTGGTTCCTTTCTTCTGAGTCACTTAGAGCCCTGCCTTTAGATAGTTCTTAGGCAATGTACTGTTAAAAGCATGATCCAAGATTCTGCATCATAGCTATTAAAGGTCAAGTCTCTAGTTTAGACTCTACAGTTGAAGACTATTGCTCCCTTTATTTTGATATTTTAAAAGCAATGGAACTTTGAACACTTGATGGACTGAACTCCACAGACAACTCCATTCTATAGAAATGGAGGGAAGAAAAGGATGACCTATGTATCTTCTACTGCAATAATCAGATGGATCTGTGATCCAATAATGTATGATCCAATAATTCACTCTAATGAACATTACTGAAGAACCTACTGGAACCCCCAGAACCTGGCATGGGTAGAAGAACCTCTCTGGGACTAGGGAGGGTTGGCCCCAGGTATGATAGTATTAATAGCCAGCATTTATTTAGTGCTATGTGCCAGGCACTGTGCTAAGCACTTTACGGCACTGTGAGGAAGAAAGGAATTAAACTCAGGTATTCCTGACCCCAGGCCTATTCTACCTCTGCCTACTATACGATCTAGCTGATACAGAGGATACAGAGAAAAATCAAAACCAATCCCTGCCCCAAGGAGCTCCAGTCTAATGGGGGAGGCCACAGCCATAAACCAGAACACATAAAATAAATAAAGACTCATTGGAAGGTCATCTGATGATTTGGCACTAGCGACCACATGATTATTGCAAGGGGAGGGAGGTGATCTTCCCGCATCTATGGTAAGTGATGACTTTGGTTAGACAGAAATTCTTGCACAGACTCTGATCAGAGGTTGGGTAGGGACTTTCCCACACTTGAAGGGATGCTGGAAGACATGACAGAGAAAGATCCTATTAGAAAATGTCAAGGAATCACAAAGCCATAAGCATAATGATCCAAAATTGAGGGCAGACCCTTTCCTAAGGTTCAAGTTGTGGGGAAAATAAAACCATCACAAAGTTAAATTAAAAACATAGCTGGGCATAGACAAATCATGGCACATTGCAATTCAGTGACATAGAACCCAAATACAAAGGAATGCCTCCTGGCCACATTTTGACTTACAAAACCACAAATTAACATTATCTCTATTGTATGGATTTTGCTTTTTTTTTTTTTAGAGGGCAATTGGGGTTGTGACTTGCCCAAAGTCACATGGCTAGTAAATGTGTCAAGTGTCTGAGGCTGGATTTGAAGTCAGGTCTTCCTGACTCCAGGGCCAGTGCTCTATTCACCTAGACACTCCTGTTGTATGTATTTTCTTAAACATTTCCCAATTACATTTTTATTAGGTTCAGGCTTCTCATTCGGGCCAGCAGACAGGTGTTTGAGCCCTCTGAATCACAATCATGTGGCATGACATATCCTTTTTGTCTTTGGGGTAGATTTACAAAATTTGACCTGTTCTCATAGTCATTCTGTACTTAGAAAGGTAGCTATTATATGGCTTATGCTTATGTCCTCACTTAGAAATCAAAACTCTTTAACAATGATCTAGGGAATAAGCCTCCCTGCAGTATGAAAGATTGACCTCCTTACTGAGCCCTCATGTAGCAAACTAAGGGACACTAGGCAAAATGTTGATGTTGTCCATCTTTTGTTTTCAAAGACTAAAAACATCATTAATGAGTAATTTCTTGGCTTGCAGGTAAATTGGGTTTAAATAAGGAAGAATTACATAAATCATCAGTCTTGTTCTCTCTAGCACCTAATGGGAAAGCAGCTGATGACCTTGGCAGTTTTGATGTCTGACCAAGCTCTAAGCATCCCATAGCACCTGCTTCAGCTGCCTTCGTGGCCATCAGAACCAATTGTTCTCATCTGCCCCTTCTGCTGAAAGAAGTCTTCCCATGCTTGGGTTAGGCACCCCTCCTATCTCACCAGCCTGTTTAAAGCCTGTATGCTACCCTCTATCTGGTTTAGACCATTTGGTGAGACATGTTTCCTGTGGTGTGGCTACTATACATGCTATAGCTTCTTGGAGCCACAGGTCGAGAGTTAGGTGACAGGTGGCCCCCAAAGTGGGTGAGAAGCCCTGAAAAGGATTCAACAAACACTTTCACTAGAGGTGCTAGCACTCCCTGAATGCCCTACGTGCCCAACGAGGCAAAACAAAGACAGGATTAACCACAGATGGTTTTTTTTTTGAGAAATAACATTAAATATGGCAAATGTATTCTTTAACAAAATAAAAAAAAATTAAGCATAAGTAAGTTACGAACAGGGTAGAGACCATGCTAATTTGCCTCTTTCACAATTCCTGCTGCTAGAGCAGGCAACCATGATTTTAAAACAAAACAAAACAAAAAAGTGTCACCTCCCCATATGCCCATTTAAAAGTCAACTCTTATGAGCCATAGATATGACTTACACTCACTGCCCCAGGTTGTGTTGCTGCCCTGGGAAGACCACCATCTCTCCATTATCTTCACCTCTTCTCTCTCTCTCAAACTCTTACCTTTACCATTGATGTGACCTTTACATTTTTGTCTGAAGGCATTAGTTTCATCCCCTCCCAATCTAACAACTAGCACCTTAGCAGAGGTTGTTATAAACATTATATTACTATATTGTAGGAAATAAGAATGTTACCAAGAAAAAAGGAATCAGAGAAAATGTATTTGAACTTATACAAAGGAAAAAAGAATTAGGAATATGATATACATCATAATAACTACATCAATATAAATGGAAATAGCAACAACGAAAAAGCCATTGAAGCTGAATGCTTCAAAATTATAATGATCAAGCTTGGCCCCAAAGAAGAGATATGGGAAAACATTTCCCTCTGATTGTTTGCAAAGGTAGAGAATTGTGATCATGAAACACTGGATGTAAGGGAGAGGAAGGGAATAAGCATTTATCTGATGCCTCCAATATGGCAAGCACAGCACTATGGGCTTTATAAATATTTCATTGCTCACAACAACCCTGAGAGATAGGTGCTGTTCTTAACTCATTTTATAGTTGGGGAAACTCAAATAGCAGTTAAGTGATTTACCCAGGATCACAAAGCTGGTTGGTATCTGGGATCAGATGTATATATATATATATATATGTGTTTGTGTGTGTGTGTGTTTGTGTATGTATACGTATATGTGCACACATACAGACACATATATATATAAAAGTATGTGTATATGCGTGTGTGTACATATGTATGTGTATATTTTAATATGTTGGTTCTTTCTCTTCATCAGTCTATATATCCATGTTTCCTTCAAACAATCTGAGTTTTCTCAGAGACCCTTATCTAGCCTGACCACATTCCTTCTTTTTTTTTTTTTTAAGCAATCCGGGTTAAGTAACTTGCTCAAGGTTACACGGCCAGTTATTTCTGGGTCTGAGTCTGTGTCTGAACCCGGGATTCGATCTCCAGGTCATCCCAACACTGGAGCCAGTGCTCTTACTCACTGAGCCACCTGGCTACCCCGACCACATTCCTTCTTATAGACATTCTCTAATTTATCAATTCCCTTTCTAGAATATCATGCCAAGAATGAACACAGTTCTCTAGATCTCCAACCAGGCCCTAGTTCAGCGGCACAGTCACTCATTTTATCCACTGTTATTTTCAATGGTTAAATTAACTCTTTTGGCTGCCATTTCACTACTGATTCACTATTGACTTTTGATCTAAAATTCCCCAGATCTTTTCCACATGAATTTGTCTACCCATATACCTTCCCCATCCTCTGCTTGTAAAGCTGATTTTTTTTTTTTTGCTTTTTGGAGGGCAATTGAGGTTAAGTGACTTGCCCAAGGACACATGGCTAGTTTGTGTTGTGTCTGAGGCTGGATTTGAACTCAGGTCCTCCTGACTCCAGGGCCAGTGCTCTATTCACTGTGCTACCTATCCTCCCCTAAAGCTAATTAAAAAAAAAAAACAAGTGTGGAACTTGACAATTATCTCTTAAATTTGACATTAAAAGACTGCCCTTTTTTGGGGATTGGGGAGAAGGATCCTGACTGACACCAGCATATTACCCCTCACAGATTTATGTCAAACTTGGCAAACATGTCACCTATTCCTTAATCCAAGTCAGTAATAAAATTGCTGAAGAATACAGAGTCAGATCATTATTTCCTTTATATCCTTCACTGTCTAGCAATGCTGAGCCCATATTATGCAATCAGTAAATACTTAACTAAATTCACCCGTATGTAAACTAGAACTTCTAAGATCTCTCATGGGATTATAAAAATGAATTTTATAAAAAAAAAAGTGTCTGTTACATCTAAGAGTTATAACTTAATCTATTCACTTAGCCCCAATGCCTACTTTTTACTTATTTTGCCCATGATTCCACATATGCAAAGCAGATAACTATTTGGATAACTTTTGTTACTGTCATTTTGTTGTTTTTATAATCTAAACATATAAGGGAGCAAATGTTGACTAATGGCCAGAACACTAGTCTATGATTTTAGAAACTTATTTTCCCAGCCTTCATTTGGGGATAATTATTTCCATCAAAAATAAAGTTGTCCCGACAGTACCTTTTTAGCAACACTGTCAATAACTAATTCAAGAGTTGGCGTGTGCTTTGGTAGGTCCTTGAAGGTATTAAGCCGATACTTCTCTAAAGCATTCTTCTAATTCAGGCATGTCAGGAAGTCGGACTGAACTCATTGCAAAGAAAAGAAATCTGCATTATTTTGAGGTAGGTAACAGGCACCAAATTGCCTGAGGAGAAAAAGAAACTGTGGAGAGTTTCTATGGGCAATTAACTTTTGGGAAAACCATTCCTGCTACCATTTTGAGGCATCTTTTCTGAAGAGGGAAGCAGCATGATGTCCAAAGATATTAGTTTAAAAGGCTAAGGAACTTTTAAAAAGTGCTGAAAGAAATAACCCCAAGCCCACAGTGTGATTTGGGATTACCCTTATAAGCATAGGCATCTGATGTTCATGGGGATGTACTGGCATGAAACTCAAAAAACAAACCTTACAAATGAAATGGGTAGTAAATACTTTCAGGAAGAAATGGTCATATGCCTTAAAAGTCTTTCATTTCTAATGTAAACTGTGTAAGATCTGGTTACTGTGAACTCTCTTGGCCTATCCAAAAATCTTGATTTTTATTGTTTTAAATGTCCTTCTAGAAAAGATAATGTTAAATATTCCACAGAAACTTTGTGTGTCCTTATCCCAATTCACACTCAAACTCAAGTTTCTAGGGGTACCCCTGAGGGACTGTGGTATTCTGATGCTATTGGCTCAAACTCCCCAACCCAGTGTGTTCCCTCCAGTTTCAATCACTGAGTAAATTAATATCTCTACAATAACAATACCATTGTCCCACTGATCTAATGTCTTACATAGTGTGGCCTAACCGATAAAACAGGTTCCCTTCTTGCTTGCCAGATACGGCCAGTCAGTTGCTGGGCTGATTCACTGCTTAGCTTAACTTAAGCAAGTGATTTGCTCCTCAGGGCTATGGTAGCTATGACTGCTGTCTCTTCTGACCTTTCAGAGTTAACGAGGTCATTCTGTCTCTAATCCTCTTTTTCCTATGAACAGGAAAGCATCTACACAGCAGCGTTGGAAGAAACATTGGTGCCATGTGTTCCAGGTCACAAAGTGCCCTGGTAGGGAGGGCCTGGGATACCTTCTAGGAGAGTGACTTGTTTAATTTATCAGAAGGGAAAAGAGAAATTGAATTAAAGGGTTAATGCTTTTTATATGGACACTTAGTTAAAATGATATCATATCTGTAAAGTGTTTTACAAACCTTAAAGCTCTATATGAATGCTAGTTATCATGACTACTCAGTAGCTAATCCAGGGGTGGGGAACCTGTGGCTTCAAGGCCACATGTGGCTCTCTAAGTCCTCAAGTGTGACCCTTTGACTGAATCCAAATGGATTTGTTCTGTGAAGTGTGGATTCAGTCAAAGGTCCTTGAGGACCTAAAGAGCCATATGTGTCCTCAAGGCCACAGGCTCCCCACTGGTGAGCTAATCGTAAGACTTTTCTTTACCTCTTGGTAAACACATAAGACTTAGGCACAAACCACCTATGCATGTTCTGATACTGAGAATAGACCCCCTCCATTCCATTCATCAAACACTTTCAGGAGCAGGCTTATCAAAAATCCCTGCAGGTCCCTAGCAAATTCTCTTAGGACTGAACCCACATTGGCCAGTTCCCAATTACATTTATATTTACAAAACATTTTCCTTTTCAAAATGCTTTCTGATATATTATTTTTAGTAGAGGCACCAAGGAATAGTGAATAGAGTTCTGGAATCAAGGAAGACCTAGGTTCATATTCCACCTCTGACTCTTACATGATCCTGGGTAAGTCACTTAAAGGCTTTGAGTCTCAGGCAACTACCCAGCAGGGATGGGGATCCTACAGAACTGAATCAGTCAAAGGGCTGCATTTGAGTACCTAGAGGGTCACATATGGCCTCCAGACTGTAGCCCCTACCCTAAGGAATCTTCCTCTGGATGTCATTCGTCCTCTTCAAGAAATAAGGACCAACAGCAACAAAACAAAAACAATGACAACAAAAATAAAACAATAATGATGATGTTGTTGATAATAATAATAAGAAAAATCGCTTTCATTTAGTTTCATGCTAAAAAATCATTGACATACATAATTTTGCAAACATAAGATTTGCAAAGTGCTTTGCATATGTTAACTCATTTGCTCCTTACCCATTAAGTCTATACACTGAGGCATAGATGCATTGTGGAGCTTGCATTGGTGGAGGAAGGGACTTCAGAAGCCATTTAGTCTAACTTCTCATTTTGCTGAGGAGGAAACCGAGGTCCAGTGAAGTTAAATGGTTAGAAATTAGATGAGATCACACAAAAGGCCAGAAGCAGGAGGTAAGCTTGGTCCTCTTACTCCAGAACTATTGCACATTCCAGCAACTGAAACAAAACAATTAAAATGTCTAGATTTTGAACGGTGTTGGGGCATCATGTTACTCTTTGCAATCCAAGCATTGTAGAATCATTTCTTTACTGTTATGCATTTAAAAATAGATGTTACAGTGCTCAAAGAAAGCAATTATTATCCTTAGTACAATGAAATCCAAAGGCTACCACTATTTGCTAAAGTATTTTTCTTTGCCAAGATTAGAAATAAAGTTACTGGATGCCAGAAACACAGATAGTTCTGTTTGGCTAGAGTATCTGGCTATGACTTTTGTGTTGGGGATGGGGGTGGTTCAGAAGTCTTTTTGATGCCTAGGTTTTTGAATATTCCTGCCAGTCAATGTGGATACTGGAGAACATCGTGCATTGAATCACACTAATTGCCTTAATTGCTTTGTAATTATCAAGAAGGCATCATTGTTTTCTTACAGTCATGGTACTATTGGCTTGCCCAGAAATTTAGCCCCTTGGTGCTTAGCAACCTATGAGGTGACTACTTCTGCAGAGTGAATATGGATCACTTATTTAAAAAGGACAGTGATATGCTGGAAAGAATGCTGGACTTGATATTAGAAAAGACCTGGATTTGAACCCCACCTCCCACACAGGTAGATAATCTCAAGTAAACAACATAGGCTCTTTGGGCCTCTGTTTCTCCATTTATAAATGGAACCCATCTTATACAGTTATTATAAGGATCAAATGAGATGATGAGTCTTCCCAATGGATGGGGAAAGTATGGAAGGAGGGAGACTTTGGAACTGACAATTTTAAAATATATACATATATATTTATATACAATATATTATATACAATATTATAATATATAAAAATATATACATATATTTTTAGAAATATATTTATATGTATGCATTTTTGTATGTATACACAAAATATATATTTGCATATACAAATAAAAATATATATAGTACATATTATATGCATATTATATAATATATATAAATATATATATATATTTTTAAATGAGATAATGAATAGAAAGTCTTTTGTACTCTATCATGAACTATATAAATGTCAGCTATTATTAGAAATCAAATCATATTAATTTTATCCGAATGATGACCTTAGAATAACTTGAGAATAACCATTCACCAGAGTTCGAACCTACATGGAGCAAAGAGGGTATTGTCTTAGGATGCCTCTATGTTGTAGATGAGTAAAAGTAAGTCTCCATAGTGTACCTTTCCTGCTCCCACCACTGATGCCAATATCCAGGGACCTCGATGGAGACTCTCAGGAGGAATGGCTTTCCTCTTCCTATGTACCCCACTCCCACTTCTCAGTACCCTTTCCTGTGCTACTATAGGTCCCTCATTCATTCTGTAGCATTTCCAGTTCTTGAAATGGGCCACAGGTACTCCCCTAATAATGAAAACTTTCTCACTTATTTGTGGTAGCACCTCCAATCCCAACTCATGACCTTGCTGGCGTATCCTAGGCAGACCTCCAAAAACAGTTAGGAACTTAGCCTGGTGTGCTGCCGGTAAATAATAGTGAGGCTTTTTTTTTTTCCAACCCAGGAAAGTTGTTAAAAGGAGTGAAGGGTATAAACAAAAGCAAGATTAGGCATTTATTTGCTCTTTTTGGTTTCATAACTGAAATGACTAAGAGTCTTGACCCATAAAGCAGCAAATAATCTCTAAGGGAAAAAAAAGATAAAACAAAAATGGAGTAACATCACAGATACTTTTTCATGCCATCTTGACAAATAGTCTCTTTGTTACTTTCTTATCTGTTAAACAATTTGCACAACAGTAGATAAGACAATTGAATTCAGATAAGGAATTAAAGGAGCTTTCTTTGGCAGGTGTAACATTAATGGGATAATAAGATCTTCCCTGAAGAATTTATGACCAAAAAAGAAATAGAGAGCATTATGAAATGCAAAATGGATAATTTTGATTACAATAAATTGAAAAGTTTTTACACAAACAAATCCAGTGTAACCAAAATTAGAAGAGAAGCAGAAACTTGGGAGAGAATTTTTATAATCAGTGTCACTGATAAAGGCCTCATTTCTAAAATATATAGAGAACTGAGTCAACTATATAAAAAATACAAGTCATTCCCCAATTGATAAATGGTCAAAGGATATAAACAGGCAGTTTTCAGAGGAATAAATTAAAGACATCTATAATCATATGAAAAATGCTTTAAATCACTATTGATTAGAAAAATACAAATCAAAACAACTCTGAGATGCCACATCTCACTTATCAGATTGGCTAACATGACAAAACAGGAAAATTATAAGTGCTGGAGATGTAGAAAAATTGGAATGCCAATGCATTGTTGGTGGAGTTGTGAACTGATTCAACCATTCTGGAGAGCAATTTGGAACTATAACCAAAAGGCATACCCTTTGATCCAGCAATACCACTTCTAGAGCTATATCTGAAAGAGATCATAAAAAATGGGAAAAGGACTCATATGTACAAAAATGTCAATAGCAGCTCTTTTTGTGGTGGCAAAGAACTGGAAATCAAGAGGATGCCCATCAAGTGGGGAATGGCTGATCAAGTTGTATATGAATATAATGGGATACTATTGTGTTATAAGAAATGAGGAGGAGACGGACTTCATAATAACCTGGAGCGGCTTACATAAACTGATGCTAAGTGAGAAGAGCAGAACCAGGAGAACTTTGTACACAATTACAGACACATCATATGTGTGATGACTGACTTTGATAGACTGGACTCTTCTCAGCAATTCAAGGCTATAAGACAATTCCAAAAAACTCATAATGTAAAGGGCTATCCACACTGAGAGAAAGAACTACAGAATCTGAATAAAGATTGAAACAAAGTACTAGCTCTCCCTCTTTTTTTGTTTTGTTTTGTTTCTTCTTTCTCATTGTGCTTTCCATTGTTACAATTCTTCTTTACAATTTGGCTGTTTAATGTGAAAGTATTTGTAGAACCTACATCAGATTGCATCTTGCCAGAGGTAGGGAGGGGAGTGGAGGGAGAAAGGGGAGGAGAGGGAGGAGGAAAGAGAGGGAGGGAGAAAAATTTGGAACTCAAAAGCTTGTGGAATCAAACGTTGCAAACTAAAAGTATATAAATAAATACATAAATTTATTAAATTTAAAAAATATAAGATCTTCCCTGCCCATTAATAGGCCCCACATGGAGCCCATGGCGGGAGGGACTTGCCTAAGGAGGAGCTTGCTTAGGAGGAGGCTTGCTTGTAGGAAGGCTTCTTGCACACCTTCTGGTACTAAGATGATTAGGCACTGAGTCTTGAGGGCTGTGATGCTTTCTGACTCTGAGAAATATACATATACTCTGAGTTGATATTTTGCTTTGGGGATTTGCTTATGAGAAGGACCATTTGATATCCTAGTTGAGACTCTGAGTGATCACATGTTCACACCCCCAACTGCTCAGATGTAAAGGCTCTATCAATCCAGTGATGTATATAAAATATATAGCAATATTGCTTTGATTCAGGCAGTCAGAGCCCTGTCTGTTGGTCTTTATGCAAAATTCTCTGCTTTTATTTTCTCTGACATTTAGGGTGCTGACATTTCCCCTGAACTAGTAAATGTAATCAAAAGTAGGATTGTTAACCCCTTTTTGAGCAGTCTTTTCTAGAAAAGCAGATCAAAGAACCAATGCTAGCAGGCCATCCTGGGTGTGCTAGGGTACTTGCTGTTACAACAGGTGTTTTACATTTTTTCAATTTTAATAGAGAGTATGAATTATGTGCATACTTTAATTTTACGTAAAATTTTCATTTCAGTGATGAATATTTGGTTGTCACAGTACAATTATGCTGTTCTTCAAACTATTGTGGTCCTCATGTATTTCTGCTTTGATTCTAGTGAGTGTATTTTTTGGGGGAGGGTGGCAAAATAAAGTTGTGTTTTAGGTTGGAATTTTTTCTATCTCAGAAGACATGATGGTGCTTATGGAGAGGCTATCTGGTATGGTGGATAGATTGCCAACTTTGGGATCAGCTAGTGTTTTCTCTAACACATTCTAGTTGGGTGACCATGACACAGTCACTAAAGCTTTCTGTGCTCTAAGATTCAAATTATGGAAAAGCTGCTGACTGGCATTCCTTTGAAGAAAGTTTCCCCTGGTGTACTTCCTTACATTAATGAATTCACAGATTCAGACAAAAATAAATAAGTATAAAGGTCTCACACTGGATTTGAATCAGAAAAATTATCAAGGGAGGAAACAGCAAGAAAGCAGAATAGGCAGTTCTTTCGAAGAACTCCGTCAATATTCATCTAGTGCCTACAATGTGCAGGGTACTGTGTATTCTAAGATTTGAGGAACTATAATATAACCTTACTTTTGGAGGCTTAGAAGCTAACAATAAACTTCAAAACAAAGTTATTATTAGTGCAAAAATACTTTCATAGTCTTTCTACTGTAAATCTGACTTCTTAAAAACTCTCAAATTTTTCCTTGTACAAAGTGACTAATATAGAAATGTTTTACGTTATTGCCAATGTATAAACTGTATTAGATTGCTTACTGTCTCAGGGAGAGGGGAGTGGAAAGAGAGAGCAAGGGACAGAATTTGGAACTCAACATTTTTAAAAAATATTTTTAAATGGTTGTAACATGTAATTGGGGAAAATGAGATATTAATTTAAAAAAAAACCTCAAAAACCACTTACTAGTTCATTCATTTCACCAGCTTCCTTTTGGACATATCAAATTCAGTGTCTTAGAGGCACCTGAAACTTATGGCCAAAAGAGATCTCATTATTGTCCTCCTGCCCCTGCCAACCTTCCTTTCTTTTGAATATTAAAAAAAAAATTGCTGTAAAAGGCACCATCATTTTTTCCAGTCATGAAGATGGTCAACCTCAGTATCATCTTTGAATCCCTACTTGAATTCAACCCATATATTTAATCTTTCCCCAGGTCTTATCATTTCTGACTTCATTATATCTTTCATCCTCTTCTTTCCATTCAAAGAGGTGTCACCTGATACAAGAGTTATAGGGCAGCTATGTAGAACCGTGGATAGAATGAGGGACCTAGAATCCAGAAGACTTGAATTAAAATTTGACTTTAGATACTTACTGGCTGTGTGAACTTGGGTAAGTCATTTAATCTGTTTGCCTCAGTTTATTCATCTGTAATGGAGAAAATTGTGATGAATTATTTGTAAAGTATTTTACAAACATTAAAGTACTATATACTATATTTCACCACGTAATCATCACAGATTTTGTGCCACAAAAATTTTTTTTGCAAAAAAAAATAGGGTGTGACCATTATGTGAAGCTTAAAAAAATTGTGCTGGTATTACTTAAAAATCATTTATTACTAAACTTTCTGTGGTGTAAGATAAATGCACAGAGCACTTGTGAATATATGCTAAAATTGAATACTGACAATGGGTGTGAGCTGAGAATTCTAGGTTCCTGACTTGCAACATGTGAGGAGTAATATCCATGTGCCACTGGTGAATTCATTGCTGCTGTTCACTTTTTGTTGATTGTTTTCCTTTGTTCTCATAGAGGATCAAAATGACATCAGTATGCTAGAGTCAAGTTTCAGTGTGTCCGACTTTGACTGATCAGACCAATATGAGCTTGGAACGTTCTACCGCAGGTCGGGCACAAATAGTATGTGTGAATATCTGGGGTGTACTCTCTAAATCTGCACATCCTGCATTTCCTTTGAGCTGTCTCAATTCTGCTTTGCTCATAGAGCACAGCACCTTCTCTGATGGGGGTTGCCATGCTGGGCAGTCCTGTGCCAGTGTTCCCTATGTCACACAATTAATTCCAAAGTTCTTAAGAGAGACCTTGAGGGGTGGCCAGGTGGCACAGTGAACAGAGCACTGACCCTGGAGTCAGGAGGACCTGAGTTCAAATTCGACTTCAGACACTTAACACTTACTAGCCATGTGACCTTGGGCAAGTCATTTAACTGCAATCACCCTGCCTTTCCCCCTCCAAAAACAAAATTTTAAAAAGAGAAACCTTGAGAGTGTCCTTGAATTGCTTCTTCTGACCACAGTGTGGATGCTTGCTCTAAGTAGCATGATGCAATGAAAGGTTATAAACCCATTTCTGGACTAAAAATAAAAATGGGGAGACAATTATGTGATGAAATACAGTAAGTGCTAGCTATAATGTTTTTATCATCATTATTATTATTAATTACTTAGGTCTTCATCACCTCATGCCTGTACTATTGTAATAGTTTTGTATTGGTCTTTCTGCCTCACTCCAATTCATCTTCTATTCAGCTCCCAAGGTAATTTACCTAAACAATATGTCAGACTGCCTTACTCAACAAACTATAGTGGGTCCCTATTATGTTCAGTATATTGTTTGGCATTCAAACCCTCCACAGCCTGACCCCTTTAACAGCTGTTGTATAAGGTTTGGGTTAGCTACAAAGACTCAACAGTGGGAAGTGCATTTCTTCCCAGCATGAGAAGAGGGGAAGATAATACAAGATCAGTCCAGCTTTTCCCTCTAAAATTGTAGGATCTCTTGAGAGGGAAAAGAGAGAGGAGAACATGAAGAGAAGAAAAAAAAGAGGGGACAAGATCTTCCTTCCCTCCACCATCCCCCAACACAGGAAGCAGCAGCCCAACTAAAGTGACTGGTGGCGACATCTGAAGTTTTTTTTCCCCTTGAACCAAAGTCTCCAAGCAGACACGGGAGGTGAAAATTAAAGGAAGAAGTGGGAGGCATAAGACTGTGCTGTTGTTATTTGAAATTTTAGGCAACTGTAGGTGGCTAAATC
Organism: Petaurus breviceps papuanus; assembly: GCF_028583685.1. Classification (NCBI taxonomy): domain Eukaryota; kingdom Metazoa; phylum Chordata; class Mammalia; order Diprotodontia; family Petauridae; genus Petaurus; species Petaurus breviceps. Next base: position 73,454,707 of record NW_027187419.1, read on the forward strand.
ACTGAGAGAAAATGTGAGGACCTGACAGTCCTGCCCACCCCCTGCCTCATTTCAGAGGGGTGAGATGGATACCTGTGCAAAAATTATCTTGTTCTGGTCCCCATGACCAACCCTGCCCCCCTTTTAATCAGTATAATAAGTTTAGTAATCGATAATATGGCGGAGGGTAAGCTGGAAATCATGTACAAATCATCCCAAAGATCAAAGGAGAATAATTTACAAACTTTATTAACTAAAACTCACATCCTGGTAATATGTGCAGGATCAGGGGAAACCTTCTAGGTTCTTCTTGTCAAGGTTCTGGTCCTACAATATGTAAATTCAGGCTAAAATCCAGACCTCCAGGAATCTAAAGCAAATATCCAAAAGGTACTGATAACTTCAGAATGATGACTTTAAAGTTTTATCAATAATTCTGAGATGATTTGGATTATTAATGAATTGAACCTGACATGTTTCAGTTAGGGATTGGCCTGTTCTGCCCCCCCCAAAAAAAAACCCTATAAAATGAGACCTCAAATATGTCTCCAGAACACTCTTCCATCTTTATCAAAGCCATGCAGCCCAGTTCTCCCAATGCTAATCCAGGGTTGTGTGAAGGTTATTCTCTGCCTCTCTCCCTCCACATTGCTGCCTGCCTCCCTTCACCATTCCATTCCTTGTCCTCAGCACTTTGTCCTCACACCACCATTTTACTTTGTACCACTTTTTCGTTTCTTCTCTCCCTCTTTCTGGACATTCCCCCTCATAACTTCTGTGCCTAATTAAAGTGTGACTGCTGCCATGTTTCTCACTTCCCTTTGTGGTCTTTCCCTACTAAAGAACTGGGCGTGCCTATCGAGATTTCATAATTGTATAATTTAGCAGTCAGGTCAGTACCCTTCCCTAATTATGTCATTTTATTCTGTTAAAGATTGCATCTAACTGATATAAAGCTTATTTCTCATAAACCTCTGTGGCTGACTCTGTCCTTGCATTTCCTTGTGTCCTGGTGTTCCAGGCACAAGGACAGGAAAGCCTCACAGGAGATGGTGACCTTTTCTAATGTAGAACTGGCATCTCAAACTTCCAGGCCATTGTGAGAGTTTTGTGCTCTAAGGGCATAATCATGAATTCATGTACTTCATAACTCTTATTTCTAAGGTGAATTACTATGAACTTGGGACCTTTTCAAAATCAACCTCATCAGTCACCAGCTTAACCCCTACATGTACACTATCTTTTTGGCTTTACACTTTTCTCCCCTCCGTGTACTCTAAGGTCCAATGACACTTGCCTTTTGGATGTATCTCCCACATGAATCTTTATCTCCCGGTTCCATGCCTTTTCAATGGCTGTCCACCATGCTTGGTGTGCCTTCCCTGATAACTGCTGCCTACTGGCTTCCCTGGCTTCTTTCAAAACTTGACCAAATATTACTTTCTCCAGGAAGCCTTTCCTAGTCCTCTTCCCCACAAGAATAATGCCTATATCCTTAGATTTCTTCCCATTTACAATAAAATTATATGTACAATTTTTCTTTGATTGTTTCTTTCATTAGAACATAAATTTCTTCCCCTTGAACATTAGAACATAAACATTTTTTTTGCCTTTCTTTGTACTCTCAGTGCTTAGCACAGTGCCCAGCACATAATAAGTGCTTAATAAAGTATCATTGACTGGGTGACCAACAATGGAAAATTGGACTGAGATAAGAATGAAACAAAAAATATCTTCTTTAAAAAATTCAGAACCAGGGGTGGCCAGGTGGCTCAGCGAGTAAGAGCACCAGCTTCAGTGTCGGGATGACCTGGATCAAATCTGGGCTCAGATACTCAGAACCACACCCAGAAATAACTGGCTGTGTAACCTTGAACAAGTTACTTAACCCCGATTGCTTTAAAAAAAAATTTAGAACCATAACCATGTTGAGTCCTTTTAAGGCACTGTCCATTTAATGGATAGTATGTACTACCTGGAAATCTTTTTCCATATGTTGCCTGTATCTTTATACCCCCCAAATTATTTTTGGGCAGTATGGAAGCTGTACCATCTCCATTGAGCTGAACTGGTTTTACCAAGTTGGGATGGAACCAACATAGTTCAACTCAGACTGAGGACTAAGGGTGGGAGGTAGTGTCACAGTTTGAGAAAGCAGAAGGAAGTCGCTAGAGTTTCAGGTCTCAGAACTGAAAGAGCCAGATGTAATGATATCTGAAGGCCATGGTAATTTCAGTAGCCAGAGTAGCTGATCTAAATAGATTAGAGACAATAGGGGTGTCCTCCAAAGAGGCAGCTAGGTTAAAACCAAGAATATAATCAAGTTTAATAGAGTAGAGCAAGTGGAAGGTAAGACATCCTCCCTTGCTTCAGAAATCAAAAGCTTAGTAATTGTGAGCAACAGAGGGCTGGTCTAGTTAAGGAGAATTCCAAACTACTGCATTTGACATTCTATGTACTTATGCATGTTTAAATAGAAATACATGTCCATATATACATGTGTATACATAAATATACACATATGTATGTATGTGTTTATGGGCTTTCCCTGAACTTTCTTTTTTTATAGTTCTCTCTGATGCTTCCACTAATTAATTTCTTTATTAACCATATATTCCATACATTGGCAGGCACATGAAATCACAAATTCTTTGATGTGTGTAACTATTTCTTATGTCCTATTTATACACTGTTGTTTTTATGTCCATTGGTATACTGCCCTGGAAGATGTCCAGAGTAGAGTCTAAATCAAAGGACTGATTGATTCTCTATAGCTTATAAATAGGGCCATTGATTGGAGTTAAAAGAGACAGAGGTCATTGAGTTAAATTCTTTCATATTCCTCAATTCCTCATATAGATGAGGAAACCGAGACCCAGAAAGATTAGATGGCATCTTTAAAGTCACATAAGTAGTAAGTGTTTGAGGTGGGATTTCAACTCAAGTCTTCCAGGATTCAATGAGTTCCTCAAACTCTTCCCGTCTATGGATAACGCACTTATTGCCTCAAGTCCCAGAAGACTGAGGAAGTTCCTAAATGAGATCCATAAAAAGAATTCAGTCTAATTATACACATACAAAAAAATAAATGGATGAGTAAACTACTCCATAAACTGATAAAATTAGATGGACAGTCTCTGAATAACAATGCAAATTATTTGAACAACATTCTTTCAAACAACCCTAAGAAAATCTAATATGCACATCTTCATTTATCAGACAGATCAGTCAGATGGTGATAATTTGAAAGACAAAAATAATTCTCTTTCAAAGCAGACTCATAAATAGCAAAGTCTCTGAACAGAAAGTTTCCTAGGTCATTTTAATTTATTTTTTAAAAAATCAGTGTAACCAAAATTTTTCAGGATCATATCCATTATGATGAGTTATGCTAAAGTTATAATAATCTTAAAACAAAACCAAACACCATTGATTGGCCTTTAAATCGAGGAATCTGAGGATCAAATGACTAACCTATCTAGTCTGGCACCTTCCCTCCAGCACTGCCTTTGATGAGTTCAGATAATTTCCCATATATCCCAAAGAACTGAGTACTCAAAGCAAAATCAAATGCCTATATGCTGGAATTGGGAGCAATGGAATGAATGGTCAATGTGGCATAGTAGAGTGCTGGACTTGGAATACAAAAGACTTGGATTCAAATCCCTCCTCATGCATTTACTATCTCTGTGACCCTGGGCAAGTTACTTAATCTTTGTTGGTCTTGTTTTCTCATCTGTAAAATGGACTAGACAGCTTTTAAAGGTCTATACAGTTCTAATTTACATGCTTAAAGGATCTTAGGATAATTTACATACATAATATCTAAATGGATGAATCTAAATTGTTACATATTGTGTTTATTTTCTTTTTGCTAAAGTGAGTATATGATCAAAAACATTAAGAGATCATTGATCCATATAGTCATAAAGGGATGTAACCTGTATCAATGGAAGGCTTGCTCCAGATATATCCACCTAAAAAATCATGGCATTTTGAAATATTAAAGAAATACACATGAAAGTTAAATTGCTAAACAAATACCAGGTATTGCTAAAAATCAATACATATTTGAAGAATAAATCATTGAAGAAATTAAAGACTTTTCTAAACAATGTGTGTAGACTTGAAATTGCCAATTAGCATAACCTTCTTCAACAAATATTTAATGAGTCCCTACTCTGTATAGAACATTGTCCAAGGCTCTTGGGGAAATACTAAGTTCACGTAAGATTCGGTTACTGTCTTCATAAAACTTGGGATATGGTAGAGGATTAGGACATATGAGAGCTGTCCTCAGGGTTGAGAAAAACTGGGTTCAAATCCTGCCTCTGACACATGCTGGCTGTGTGATCCTAGGCAAGTTACACCCTAAACAAATCTCTAATGCTATTTGTACAAGAGCAAGCAGTTTAGAGTTTATCTTGGTAGAAAAATTCTCGTCCCTGGGAATTCTGCACACCTGAGAAATAAGTTCAAGCCCACAAACAAACCACATGCATATAACAGAAGTAGAGACAAAGTACTATGTGAAGAAGATCTTCCAGGCAATAGGCTACATTCAAAGAAAATGGTTCACAATTCAATTCGAATTAAACGATAGTCCTCTACAACATTCAGTAGAAACCTGACTGAAACAAGTTTCCTTGGAATGACCAGTTTTCCAGTGAGACACAGTTGTACAATGTCCAGTGAGTTGCTTGTAGTTCATGTACATAACATAATTGTTTCTTCTTTAAAATGTTAAGCATGCTGTCCACGGAAGATACCCACATTCTAAATTTGAGGTTTGGACCTAAAGAAATTCTAAATTATATGTATCCTTAAAATTTTTACCCAAATTTTTTACATTCTCTTTAGGTCCTCAATTTTCTTCTGGGTAACTGCAAAACAGAAACAAGCTTCTCCTAAAATGTGGTAAATGAATGATTTTAAATAGCTTAAAGGAAAAAAATGATGAAATTTTAGACTTAATTTTTATTCCAGTGAAAGTGCCAGAAGTATATAAAAGTTACTACAAGTTTACAATGACCAATATAACTAGACTGAATAACAAAATTTCTAGAAGATTGTCTATAAAATGCAATATATTGCTGAGTTGCTTCCTGTAATTAAAGAAAGTGATGCTTGAAATTACCAAATCTATTCAATGTTTCCCAAAATTCCATTACGAGTCATCATTTTTTTTCCAGCTGTAATACCACACATTGCCTGATGTACTATGTTCCTGGAAACATTTTCTTTTAAAGGGCTCCATTACAAATAATGAAGATAAGTCCATGTGGTATAATATTGCAATGAATTTTCTGGTGGAAATTAATTAGATGCATGAATGGTAACATTTATTTACATCTTAGGCTAAATGTTCAGAGGAGTGTATTTTAACCACACAATTAGAAGCAATGATGCATTAAATTGGTCTTACAAAGCAATAGGATTAATTTCAGAAGAGCATTGGGAGCACCTTGTAGGACCCAAAAGAAGACATTTTCTATGGTCATTGGCCTCTCTTCCATAGTTCCTGAATGTGTCATGTATTTCCATAAAGGTTTCAAATTATTTTAAAGAAATTGGGACATTCCAACTCACACTTTATACTGATTAATTCCCTAATTACCATATTCCCTTCCTCCTAGCTGTTCTTTGGTTTGTATTATGTGCCATTTCTAACAGCTCCTTCTGTAAACATGAAGGGAACGCTTCACAGCTTGGGACCTTTCATTACAGAAGAGATCTTTAAATTGTTATTTTATAAAAACTATTCTCCAGGTCCCATTTGTTAGTCACAAGCTCTCATTAATATTTACCACTACAAAGCCAAAATACAAGTTTTAAGAATTGTTACATAGAAATAAGCACTGCTCTGATGACTGTCCTGAGATTTATTTTTAATTATATGCAGGAAATAAACTGGGGAACAGCAGGCTTTTTAAATTTTTCTACAGCTGGAAGATACATTTTATAAGTTTAGGAATACATAGAGTATAGGTTGTCTAAGAGTCAATTGTCTAAGACTAAACTGTCAGTTCCTTAGCAAAATATTTTAAATATTGAATGGCCACTGTGAAGTTGTGATGATTGAGTATGATTTCCTTTGTTGGTTTTACAACTGTTAACTATATTTAGCCAGAGCTAGATATATTATCATGTGAAAAAGACCAAGGGGATTTACTAGTAGTCCAAGCTCCATGAATCAGTGGTATGATAAGGCAGCTAAAAATGCTAATGCAATCTTACACTGCATTGATAAAAAACATAGTATATAGAAAAAGGTGTTGTCATTCTCTGGTACCTTCCTTACTCAGGTCATATTTGATATATTGAATTTAATTCCAGACACCCCACTTTAGGCAGATAGTCATCTGGTGGAAGAAGTATTTCATTGGTTCTGCTAGGCCCCAGAAGACAAAAAGTAGGAATAATGGGTGAAAGTTCCAGAGATGCAAATTCAGGCTTGGTATGAGGAAAGATTTCTGAACAATAAAAACAGCCCAAAAGTAAAATTGATTGACTCAGGATCTCAGAAAGCTTCAGGCAGAGACTGAATGACCCCTTAGAAATGGTGTCAAGGGATAGGTGTTGGAGTAGAAAAGCTGAGAATTATGGTCTCTTGTAGCTGTGAAGATCATGATTCTATGAATTAGAACCATAGGGTGGTTGACTAAAAAGGGCATGGAGTTCTAGCCCAATGCCCTTATTTTACATACATGGAAACTGAGTGCAAGGAAATGAAGTGACTTGTCCAAATTAGTGGTGGTTGCTTGGTTGTTGTCCTTTGTTCTCCAAGAGGACTAAAATGACATCACTTTGTTAGAGTCAAGTTATGATGTGTCTGACTGTAACTGATCAGACCAATATGAGCTTGGAATGTTCTACCACAGGTCAGGCACAAATAGTCCATGGGAACATTTGAGGTGGATTCTCTAAATTTGTGCATCTTAAATTTCTTTTGAGCTGCTTCAAATTTGCTTTGCTCATAGAGCACATTCTCTGAGGTGGGTACTCCATGCTGAGTGGTTCTGTGGCAGTATCTCCTATGTCACACAATCAATTCCCAAGTTCTTAAGAGAGACCTTAAGAGTGATTTTGTATTGCTTCTTCTGACCACCATGTAAATGCTTGACCTATGTGAGTTCTCCATAAAATATTCTCTCCTTTTGTCAAGGGAACGTTTTGTATTCAAACACCATGACCAGCCCATTGGAATTGCACTCTCTAAAGTAAAGTTTGAATGGCAGTTCAGTTCTGGAAAGGACCTCAGTTTCTGGTATCTTATTCTGCCAGGTGATCTTCATAATCTTCCTAAGACAATTCAAATGGAAGGGATTCAGCTTCATGGCATGGCACTGGTGCACTGCCAGGTTTCACAAGCATACAACAATGAGGTCAGCACAATGGCCCTGTAGACCTTCAATTTGGTTGTCAGTCTAACACCTCTTCTCTCTCATACTTTCCTTTGGAGCCTCCCAAACACTAAGCTAGCTCTGGCATGCATATGTCAACCTCAAAATTAGGTCTAAGAAATTATAGTCCAAATTAGTGGTGGAATTAGAACTATAAACTAGATCTCTTGATGCTGAATACAAGGCTTTTTACACTTATTCCCTTTTAACATTCCCCATTTGATTTTGTGGAATTAAATTCTATAATTAAATCCACATAAAATTCCATTTTGGGTAGTCTATTAAGGTATACTTCCATTAATCCAAAACACAATTAGAAATGTGGAAAGATTTTTTACCCCACAAAGACAGCTAGGTGGCATAGTAGATAGAGTGCTGGTTCTGGAATCAATAAGATCTGAATTTAAATCCAGCTTCAGTCACTTACTAGCCACATGATCCTGGACAAGTCACTTTAAACTCTGCCTACATCAGTTCTCTCAACTATAAAATAGGAACAATAACAGCACCTACCTCCCAGAGCTGTTGTGAGGATCAAATGAGACATAATATTTGTAAAGCTCTTGGCACACAGTGTGTCTGGCACATAGTAAGCACTATAGTAAAAGCTTGCTTGTTTCTTTTCCTCATAAGATTTTTTTTGCAATGAACACTAATAAACATGACAACAACTCTGAGGAATCATGAAGTTTTGAAGCAAATTCTGAACCAGCTACAAAATTAATTTCAGTATTCCTTTAACATTCAGAAATTCTTAGAAAATCAATAATCCAAGAAAGAGAGCTACCAATAGTCATAGAAGATCCCATTATCAGTTCTTCTGGACAACTGGGAATTTTCTTTGCATAGACTAGTCAAGGTGTCTTTTCTGAGGGGCTATATCTGTGATTTCTTCCTTGTAGGGAACTCTCAGTGAGGAAACTCCCCAGATTAGGGGGCAAGTCAGCACCACCACTACAACCTAAGGTCTTGGAGAGCTGTCTGGAGCTTCCCAGGATCACACAGTCAGCTGATTAATTAACATTTGTCAAGGACCTACAATTGTTACACACTGCGCTAAGCACTTGCCAATATGTGTGGAGAAGGACTTGACACTTAAACACTTAGTAGTTCTGAGCACAGGTCTAGTTATTGAGGTCATGGCTACCACTCCAGGAGACTTTAGAACAGTTTATTGTCAAATTTATGGTTGGGGTTGGGGGCTGGGCAGGAAGGCAGTATGTTGCAGAGGATAGAGAATTGGCCTTAGAGACACAAAAACCAGGGTGCAGCATCCTGGGAAAGTCCTTTAACTTTTCAATATCTCAGATGACCCTTTAATATGGTAACTTACAGAACAGGATGCTGGTCTGCATTGGTAAAGCAAGTATCCTCATTGGGAGTTCCATACTTGCATAAAATCATGGGGGGCAAACTATAGTTGGGTGGGGGGGGGTATATGTAGGGGAATGATGGATTTTAATTGGAGTGACACAAAATAAGTGGGCAGCTGTGTTTCAAGCAGCTCAGACTTTCAGTAAATCCCTTTCTGTCCTTATGAAGACTACTTATAATGAAGTGTGTTGAATGAAAAATGATACCAACATACACCACAGTTGAAAGAAAAGCCTGGATGGGGTCAACAGTGTTATCAGAAGCACATACCAACCAGTTCTCTGACTCCTCTAGAGACAATAGGGATCTGTGTTTTCAAAAGGCAAGCAGCGTGAATGCCAAAACACTGGCTTTAGAGATAAAAGAATAATTTGTGACCTTGAGTAAATCATTTTATTCCTTCACTTGCATATTGTGTAGGCATCTAAGTGGTGTAGTGAATAGAACACTGGTCCTGAAGTCAAGAAAATTCTGGATTCAAATCTGACCTCAGACACTTAAAATCTGACCGGCCTTGGGCACATCACTTAACCACTTTTTTGCCTCAATTTCTTCAACAGGAAAATGATAGCACTGATTTCCCAGCATTGTTGTGAAAATAAAAGGAGATAATATTTGTAAAGCACTTAGCACAGTGCCTGGCATTTAATAGGTGCTACATTAATATTATATCACCATTTTATTGTTATCAAATCACTACTGGGTGTTTCCTTCTATCAGGGAATCCCCTCATTTCAAATTTTCTTCATGACTTCAATTTTTTTTTAATTTTTTAATTTGGAGTTCTAAATTCTCTCCCTTCCCCATCCCCTCCTTTACTCATTGAGAAGGCAGGCAACAATATACCAATTATACATGTGAAGTCATATAAAACTTATTTCCATATTAGCCATTTTTTAAAAAAAAGCAAAAGAAAGTTAAAATATGCTTTAATCTGAACTCAGTACATCACTTCTCTCTCTAAGTCTGCATAGCATTTTTTATTATGAGTCCTTTGCAACTGTCATGATTTCAGTCTTGAGGACGATGTGGTATCATAAGTTCACCATAACCTACTTTTATCAAATTATTCTTTAAAACAAGACTTAAGTTCTTTAAATTACAGTTACAAAGAAAATGAAGTAAAATGTTTCCCATGGATTTATGTCAAGTTTTTTTAGTAGAGAAATCCAATTCAATTGAATTTTATTGTGTGTAAAACATTATGTTAGGTGAAGGGCAATATAGAGTGTTTAGATAATACTTGGTTTATGTCCACAGGTGTTCAAAGTCAAGTGTTTGGGGGTAGGGAGTATGGTATGATATAATTTTAAGACAAAATGAGGGGATAATTACTAGATCTGAAATTTCATTGGTACAAAAAACTTGCGTGTGGCAACTCCCTCTACTAATGGAGAGAAGAATCATTTCTACAGCTTTGTCAGAAAATTGCCTAGAACATTGAGAAGTTAGGTGACCTGAACAAGATCATGCAGCCAGTATGCTTCAGAGGCATTCTTCCTGATTGTGAGCACAGTTTTCTATTATCATATGCTATGTATATGATATATGCTAAATATATCAGAAATGCAAGTAATGTGCTTTGTAAAGTCCTTGGAGGAAAAAGGTCATTCATTAGCAACAGAAGGAATCAGAGTATACTTCTTGAAGGAAGCATAGCTGGGTTTTATCTTGTTTTATTATATTTATTTATATATTATTAATTATATTATATTTTATTATAAAAATATTATACATTTTATTCTGTAGGTAGAAGTGGATGGTGATAAAATTCCAGGCATAGGAAATAGTATGAGTAAAGGTGAAGAGATGGAAAAATATTTGAGGGGGGCGGAATGTAGGAAAGAATGTTAAGTAGTTTTTTTGGAAGGAGCATAGAGTATATAAAGGAAAGCATTGGAATGGCACCAGATTTTGGAGTACATTTTTTACTTTTCTTTATTGAAATATTAAAAGATATTGATGAGATGAATGACCACCTTATCTTGAAGTTAAAAGATGAGTGAAAATCCTTATATGTACAAAAATGGTTATAGCAATAATTTTGATAGAAAACAATTGGAAAGAAAGTAGATACTGATCAGTTGAGAAATATTAATAGAAATAATAATACATAACATTCATATAGCACTTATTATGTGCCAGAAACTATGCTAAGTGCTTGCCAATTATCTCATTTGATCTTCACACAACTTGGAAGGTAGTTGCTATTATTTTTCCCATTTTACAGATGAGGAAACTGAAGAAAACAGAGGTTAAGTGAATTCTCCCGGGTCACATAGCTAAAAAATATGTATGGCTACATTTGAACTCAGGTCTTCCTGACGCCAGGTCTGGCATTCTATACCACCTAGATTGCCCAAAAACAAAGAATGGTATATCAATATTATAGAATAATTGTGTGATAATTGAGACAATGAAAAATTCAGAGAAGCTTTAGAAATCTTTATGAAGGAATGCAAAACAATGTAAAAGTAATCAGGATATGAAGTAACATGTTGTTCACATAATACAAAGGAAAACAAAACTGAAAAATTTTAAAGTTCTGCCTAGTGAAGTTGCCAGTTGAGACTTAAGAAGACTTGATGGTGAAACATGTTATATATCACTTGGCAGAGTTGTAGAATGAGGCATATATTTTCAGACATTACTAATAGGTCAATTTGTTTCATTTGACTGAAATTATTTGTTAGAGGCTTCTCTTCAGTGGCAAAAATCACTAGGAAGTGGGGCAGAGCCAAGATGGCGGAGTAGAAGCACGACCTTCCCTCAGCTCCAGCTTCCACCCTCCCAATCCATGTAAAAAGGGGACTCTAAACAAACTTTGGAGCTGCAGAACCCACAAAATGATGCAGAGAAGCTAACCTCCCGCTGAGGACAGCCCGGCAGGCCGGCAGGAATCCAGCACAGCACTCTAGGAGCCGAGCCCAGCCCCATGCCGAGGCTTTAGCCCCAGGGCGGGCCTGACCAGCCGTGGCCAGAAGGACTCCAGATCAGCAGCAGCTGTGGCCGTTTCCAGATTTTTTTCAACACATAGACACAAAGGACAATGTGAGAGGTCAGTGCAGTCTAGACTTTGGGACCAGTAAGTGGGAGTGCATGGCTTTTACCCCCAGGGCGAAAAGCCGCTGAGACTCTGGCACAGCCAGCCAGCACCAAGTGGAGGCTTCAGCTCTTGCCCTGCAGAGTGTAGGGGGACCAAGCACCAGTCTGAGGGGTAATCGCTCTTGCTTTAACCTGGTTGGATCTGGATTGCAGTCTAGGGTGGAGGTTCTGGGGTGTGTGTCCAGCTTGCCAGAGCATATGGAGACCTCAGAGAAGGCACCCATATAATACCTCCAGCAGCTGAGAAAACCCCAGCATTTGGAATGAGAGCTCCCCTGTCTAGTGGCAGAGTCTTACTGTGGCAAAAAGCCCAAAAGTCAAGTAATTGAGTGGCAAAATGTGCAGGCAAAGGAAACAAAGCAGACAGAAGAGTCCAACAATACACTTTTATTTTGGGGACAAAAAGGAGAAAAGCATGGAACAGGAGGAAAACAGTGAAGTCAGAACTCCTGCACCAAAACTTCAAAGGAAAATACAAGCTGGTTACAGGCCATAGAGGACATTAAGAAAGATTTTGAAAACCAAATAAGAAGTGGAGGAAAAATTGGGAAGAGAAATGAGAACAATGCAAGAAAATTATGAAATGAGAGTCAATAGCCTGAATGAGGAAAATAATACCTTAAAAAACAGACTGACTCAAATGGCAAAGGAGGCCCAGAAAGGCAATGAGGAGAAGAATGCCTTAAAAAGCCAAATTTGCCAGATGGAAAAAGAATCTCAAAAGCTCAATGAGGAGAATCATTGCTTCAGAATTAGACTGGAGCAAATGGAAGCTAATGACTTTATGAGAAATCTTGATGCTGTTAAACAGATCCAAAAAAATGAAAGAATAGAAGGCAATGTGAAATATCTCATGGGAAAAAGCACTGACCTGGAAAATAGATCCAGGAGAGATAATTTAAAAATTATTGGACTGCCTGAAAGCCATGTCCAAAGTAAGAACCTGGAAATCATCCTCCAGGAAGTTCTAAAAGAAAACTGCCCTGATGTTTTAGTAACAGAGGGCAAAATAGAGGTTGAAAGAATCTGCCGATCACCTCCTGAAAAAGATCCCCAAAAGAAAACTCTTAGGAATATTATAGCCAGGTTCCGGAATTCCCAGATTAAGGAGAGAATATTACAAGCAGCCAGGAAGAAACAATTTGAATACTGTGGAAACACAATCAGGATAACCCAGGATCTGGCAGCTTCTACACTGAGGGATTGAAGGGCTTGGAATATGATATTCCAGAGGTCAAAGGAGCTGGGATTAAAACCAAGAGTCACCTACCCAGCAAAACTGAGTATCATGTTTCAGGGGAAAATATGGTCATTCAGTGGAATAGAGGACTTTCAAGCATTCTTGCTGAAAAAACCAGAGTTGAATAGAAAATTTGACATTCAGATACAAGAAGCAAGAGAAGAATGAGAAGGTAAATGGTAAAAGGAATCAGAAGGAACTTCTCAAAGTTTAACTATTAACATTCCTACATGGAAAAACAATAATTGTAACTTATGAAATTTTTCTCAGTAGTTGAAGGGATTAGAAATATATATATATATATATGTCTATATATGAGGGTATATGGGCATATGAATACATATGTGAATGTGTGTATATATGTTTACAGGTATACATAGATAGAGGGCACAGGACCAATTAGCAGGAAGGAATGATACTTAAAAGGTGAAATTAAGAGGTGAGAGGAATATAATGAGAGGAGATGGGGAGAGACAGTTTGGGGTAAACTTATCTCATACAGAAGAGGCAAGGGAAAATGGTTACAATGGAGGGGAAGAATAGGAAGGCAAAAGGGAATGGATCAACCTTATTCCCATTGATTTTGGCTTGAGGAGGGAGTGAAATACACACTAAATAGGGTATCTCACCCTCCAGGAGAATAGGGGGGGGAAGGGGATGAGAGGGGGGATGATAGAAGGGAGGGTAGGCTGGGGGGAGGGGAGTTGGAAGCACTCAATTTTGAAAATAGACAAGATCAAAGTAGAGAATAGAACAAGTGGGAGGTGGGATAGGAGAGAGGGAAATATAGTCAGTCTTTTACAATATATCTTCAATGTTATTGTTTTGCATTAGCCACACATGTACAACCGATACTGAACTGCTTATCTTCCCAGTAAGGGTGGGTGACAAGGAAGGAAGGGAATGAATCTGGAATTGAAATTTTTAAAATCAAATATTCAAATATATATACATATGTATATATGTACATATTCATATATATATACTATTATTAATACCATCTTACATGTAATTGGGAAATAAGATATACAGGCACTGAGGCATAGAGATCCACTGGATAAGTAGAAAGGGGTATGGGAGAAAATATGGGAGAGAGCAGAATGGAGGAGGGGATATCTGCTATTTTGGGGCAGTAGGTAGGGGGAAAATGGGGAGAAAATTTGTAACTCAAAATCTGGTGGAAACGAATCATGTAAATCAGAAGTTAATAAAGCATTAAAAAAAAGAAAAAAGTTAAAAAAGAAAAAAAAAAGAAAAATCACTAGGAAATACCAGTTGTATGAAAAAGGGGGAGGCATCAATACAATATTTTAACAGAAAAACAGAAATAAACAGATTTATAAATATGGATGATTTATCTTGTTGCAGTGTAAATGATAGATTGGAAGAAGAAGAAGATGGATGTGGGGAGTTCATTAAGAAGACTACAGCAATAGTCAAGGTAGGTAGTGATGAGTTGGTTGCAGTGAGAATAAAAAGGAGAAATTAGCAGGAAATGAGGGAAAGGGAAAAGTCATAGTAACACCACTGATAGAAACAGCAGAGTATGAAGGAGGTGGATTTGGGGCCAAGGTGAGAAGACCTGTTTTGGATATAATGAAGTTGAGTTCTACTAAGATGTCCAGGAAGAGATGTGCAGGAGGCAGTTGGAAAAATATTTCTGGGGCTCAGGACAGAAGTCAGTTGTTGGAATCTGGATTTCAAAGTTTCAAAATTGCTAAAAGGGACTTTAGAGATCATTAAAATCAATCCCATAATTTTGCCGGTTGAGGAAACTATGACCCAAAGAAATTAAGGAACTTGCCCAATGTCATATGGTAAATAATAGAGCCTGATTTTAAACTAGGTGGATCATCTGACTCCCTACTCTGGCAGACTTTCTAATATCATGTTGTTTCCTCAGAGCAAAGGTAATAGATAGTTGAAGCCATGTGGGTGGATTAGATTGCCAAAGGGAAAAGACTGGGAGGGGCAGAGAATAGGACTGAGAATATAGTCTTGGGGAATATCACAACAAAAGGGCTAAGGAAGAAAGTGAGAAGGCATTGAAAGAAAGGTTTTAGGGCTGTGAGAAGCCCGGTGATGTCTCAGTAGCTGAGAGGGCAAAAAGATACTTAATAGCGTGAAATGCTACAAAAATTCTTAGGGAATGAAGGCAAAGAAGAGGACATTAACATTGATCACTGGTGTGACCTTTGAGAAAATAGCTTCAATAAAGTGAAGTAGAGATGGGGGTGATAGAAGCCAGAATTCATGGAGGAGATCATATCAATCTCCTTGAGTCAAGGGCAGCCTATTTGAGATGATTTGGTCTGAGTTCTTAAAGCTCTCAAAGACTTGTCTGGGAACTTTTTGCTCTTACTGCTAGGTGATTATTGTCTACATACTGAAATTTTCTGACTGCTTTTTGTTCCTTTTTTTTCTTTTAATACATAATGAAAGAGAATGAACAAATAAAACAAGAAAATGATCTAACAAATTTGGTTTGAGGCAAAACTTGAGAGGATTTAGAGGAGAACAAGCAAAATCTATGAGCAGGTTTAAAAATTGGGATTATTTATGTGGAGAAGAGAGGTGAAAGATTGTATTAATTATTGAATCTGTATAATTTTTACTAGATTTTGTATGATATTTAAAATAAATATAATAAAAAGAAGTAAATGACCAGGGTGATTTTTAAATGATCAAAAAGTTAAAAGATTTAAAGTATATCTTCTTAACTTCCATTCCTTATCCTTAGCGAACAGCATAGACAATCATTTACCATGGCTACTTTAGCCCCATTCAAGAGGCTTGCACCATGAGACCCCTGGAAGTGGCTCTTAGCTCTGGACAGTAGCTTTTCTTTTCTTTCCCACCTCTCTCTAATTTTTCATTCATCCATTCCAGTTCTATATCAGCAGCAGAAGTATCTTGCCAGCATCCTAAATTCAATATATGCCAAAGCAGGCTCATCAGCTTATCCCCCAAACTGACATCTCCTCCCAAATTTCCTGTTTCTATCAATGGCACTACCATCCTGGCAGTTACCCAAGCTCAAAATCTGGGTATCATGTTTGACTCCTTCTTCCTTACCCCACACATTTAATTAGTTGCCAAATCCTGTCTATTCTACCTTGGCAGTGTCTTTTGTATCCATTCTTCCTTTCTATTTATGCTGACACCACCTTATTCAGGTCCTCATTATCTCTTGCTTGGATTAATATAATAGATTTCTTTCTAACTGATCTCCCAACCACATCCCAAGTCATTCTTCACACAACTGCCAAAATAATCTTCCTTTTTCCACAGGTACAATCATGTTACTTTCCTGCTCCCAAAGAACTTCTGTGGCCCCCATCATTTATAGAATAAAAAACAAATTTTTCAGCCTAGCATTTCAGGCAGCTCAAATAGGGCTACAACTTATATCTGCAACCTTGTTTCACTAAACATTCTTCCTAGTTCAGATACCTAGGCAGATAGAGTATGGAACCTGGAGTCAGGAAAACTTGAGTTCGAATCCATCACTGCTAGCTTTATGATCATGGATAGGTTCTTTAACCTCTGTTTATCTCAGTTTTCTCTACTATAAAATGGTAACAATAGTACCCAACTCCTCCAGCTGTTGGGAGGATCAAATGAGATCTTATTTGTAAATCATTTAGCATAAAGCCTGGCACATAGCAGGTGCTATAAAAATGCTAGCAAGCTCTTTGCTATTTTTATTTCTTGTGAGATTGAACTAGAAGCTGCTACTTGAACTTGACGTTTTATCTTCTGTCTGTTCCACATTTACACACACAGAGCATTTGACATACCTGCAACGCACTCCCTCCATATCTCTATTAAAATTAAATGCCAATTAAACCCCTTTGCCCTCAAGGTCTAACTCAGTAACAACTTCCTCATGAAAATCTTTTCTGAACTTCACCTCATGCTGAAAGTGATTTCCCTCTTCTCAAATTCATATAATATATTATCTGAAGCTCCCTCATTATTCTCATTACAATCTTTTATATCACACTTATTTATATGCATGCCTTACTGCCTTTACTATTGGATTATGAGCTCTTTAAAGAGACTTCCTCAACCCCAGATGAGCACAGTGCCTTGTATACAGTAGGCATATTATAAATGAATGATAAATTGAATTCTGCTGAATTAAAACATTTCCATTACTTTCCTATCAGTTCACAGCACAGATTTCGGTCCCTCCAGGGTTTGGTGTCTGACACTTTTCAGGGCCACCAAATAGGAGTGAGCACAAAAGACGCTTAAATGAATGAGCCTTTTCTTTAATCAGATGTGTCACCTGGCTCCAGACAGAAGACAGTCACACCTTATTGGGACTTGTGAAATAGACCTATAAAATTAGAGGAAATTGTATAATGTGCTATTATATGTCATTTCTTTTAAGAATTCACTCCTTGATAATTATTCTTATTATGTAGGTGGACAGTCTCTTAATATAGATAAAGACCTTTGCAGCTGCTCTCATCACAGGCCTCATGTTTAATATGCACTTTGTAATTAGCTTGGATGTAAAGCCCCACATTTGCAGTCAGCCTCCCTTTCTGTCAGATCATTTTTAATCTAAGCTGTGTTCAGCTGCTAAGGGCTGATAAGCATTTCTGAAATCTCGGTACATGACAAACAGCACTTTAATCTCATCTTCCAATTTCCAGTGCACTCATTACACAAATTCAGCTCAAAGAACCCCAATGTATGAAAAGTAGCCACCTTCCTGGATGTCAGACAATTTCTTCTAACCTGTCTTAGGGCCCTAGGTCAGCTTCTCCAAATCAGCCATCTTTGAGGAAGGTTGGTGGAAACTCCATATAAAATAGACAGACATTGCCCCCAAGGCCTATGCACCCAAATGATGAGCTTAAACTCTGTTGTTTGTTTTAGTTGAGGATGAGAGAAATGATTTCTTCAATTTCAAACTAATTTTCAGAGAATAAACATCATCACATAAAGGTAAATTATATTTCCATGTATTAAGTTCCTACGCAGCATCTTAGACTATCCCAGCTGTCAGGCTTCACTTGCTCATTTAAACCTCAAGCCAATTAGCAGCAATTTTCAATCAATTATGCAAGTATTAACCTGTTCCTCCCTATCTACTATCAGGGAACTTCCAGAGAGAATATGAAATTCTGAAAGTGTCAAATGGTTTTCCCTAATATGTGCTTGGGTTTTATTTGCACAGCTCCGTAAACTATGCCTGCAAGTAAACCAAGTTAAAAATGTGTGAAATAGCTTCTGATATGTGCTGCTCCATAAAGAAGGGGGCTGGGAAAGGTTGGTTGTTACCCGTTACTGAGATTCACACCCATAAAAGGTGGGGGAGGCTTTTACAATAAAGCAGGAACCAATTTACCTGCTCATTTGGCACCGCACACACACGCTACCCCCGAAACACAAATCATTTCTTGCAGAGGACAAAAGATACCCAGCGTATTTAACCCTGTTTGGATTATTAAAAGTGAATAGTGCTTCAAAATCTCTATGAGGAAAATGACAGTTTATTGTCTCGGCAAATTAATGCTTTAACACAAGCTTCAAACACATGTGATGAGAATGTCTTGGGGAATGACTGAAGGGCTTTTTCTCTAGTTTTTATGAGGATGTGGAACAAAGGGAAAGACACAAAGCATCTCGCTCAGTGGCAGGGATCCTCCCAGAGCCCCCCCTGCTAGAAGGCGGCCTCCTACACACCATCAGGCACACCTCCTCCAGCGAGCTAATAATGGGCAATGGCAAAGGAGTAGAGGGAGTCTCCTCAATGCAAATAGAAACTTGCAACAACAATGTTTTATGTTCGGAGGGTGCCTTGAGCTACTCAGGGGCAAGGTGTCTCCTCAGGACAAAAGAAGATGAACATTTGTGCTTTGAGAGGGTACCCAGAGATTGAGGTGAAGCCTTCTCCTCTAAACACCTAAGTAGAATATTATATAACCAGAGGACAGTGGGTCTGCCTATAATCCAAGCCTTATTGCTGAAGACAAAATTATTATTTGAAGATTAAGTTAAAAATGTATTTGCCTTATATTACAAGTTCCAACAGTTATTAGGAAGATTTTTCCCCACCATCCTGAGCACTTTGCAACAGGAAACCTAGAAGGCTGCATGGGGCAGGGGAAAGAGCACTAAATTTAAAGTCAGTGGAGCTGGGTTCAAATCCAAGTACTATCAGTCAATGTCAATAAGACTTTGGAAAAGTCACTGTACTTTTCTGGGGCCTCTGTCTTTTCATGTATAAAATGAGGGAGAAGGTCCAAATGATTATTAAGATCCCTGCCAACTCTAAACCTTGATTAAACTTTCCCTGAAGACCCCCCACCCACCCCTATACTAGAAGTATCATATATTTTGAGGGACCAGACGGGCCATCAAGTTTAATCCTTTCATTTTATAAATGAGGAAACAAGGTCTGAGGTTGAGATTTACTCAAGGTCACCCAGATCATAATCATCAGAGGCAGGATTTGAGCTTGGATCCTCTGACTTCAGAACTTTGTGGCCCACCATGCTCTACCCTGGCCTGTGATTATTAGAGTGCATCATATGTTGCATGGAATCAAAGAATATCAGGTCAACCTGTATAGGAACAACAATTTCCTCTACAATATAGCTGAGAAATGATTATTTAGCACCTTCTTGGAGATGCCCAATGATGAAAAGAAAAAAAATGATCCATAGGATAAAATGTAAATATTTCTGTTAAGTATTTAATACCCTTCTCTTGGACATAGAAAGAGCTTAATAAATACTTGCTGTTGTTGATGATTTAAATGAAGAACTTTCTGTATCCCCAGATTGCCTGTTATACTTTTGGATAAATATTAGGAAGTTTTTTCCACCCTCGTATTAGGAAGAAAACAAATAAGCATTTATTTAGTGCATACTATGTACTTTACAATATTATATATTAAGTACTTAACAAATATTATACCATTTGATCCTTAACAATACAACCCTGGAGGGTGGGCACAATTATTATACCCATGTTATTGTTTGAGGCCAACATAGTTAAGTGATTTGACTAGGGTCAGTTAATAATTTTCTAAGGTCAGATTTAAATTCACATTTTCCTTCCTCCAGGCCCAGAACTCTACCCACTGTACCATCTAGCTGCCTGAAATATACTTCTCCATCTATTTCCCATTCTGATCATTGCTAGTATTCCTTTCTGGGACCAAGCAAAATAATTAGAATCTCTCTTGAACTTGATTTCCTTTAACATACAAGTCAATTCACATGTTCTAAGGCTTTGTTTCTTCAGGCTGAGTATTCTCAAGTTTTTCAATCAATTCCCATATATCATGGCCACAAGTCCCTTAACCACACTGGTTGTACTTCTCTGCACCTACTCTAGCTCTTCAATAGAACTAGAACTTGGTTAAATACAGGAGGCAGAGTCAAGATGGAGGAGTAGAAGCAGGACATCCTTGTGGTTCCAGCTTCCACCTTCCCCAACCAATGTAAAAAGGGGACTCTGAACAAACTCTGGAGCTGCAGAACCCACAAAATGACACATAGAAGCTAACCTCCTGCTGAGGACAGCCCGGCAGGCCAGCAGGAATAGGCCAGCGCAAGGCTCTGGGAGCTGAGCCCAGCCCCACACCTAGGCTTTAGCCCCAGGGCAAGTCTGACCAGCCCCTGGCTGGAGGGACTCCAGATCAGCAGCAGCAGTGGCCATTTCCAGAATTATCAATACACAGATGCGAAGGACAAAGTGAGAGGTCAGTGCAGGCTGGACTTTGGGACCCAATAAGTGGGAGTACGTTGGCTTTTGCCCCTGGGGCGAAAAGCCGCTGAGTCGCCTGGCACAGCCAGCCAGTGCCATGTGGCAGCTTCAGCTCCTGGCCTGTAGAGTGTAGGGGGACCAAGTGACCAGTCTGAGGGGTAATCGCTCTTACTTTAACCTGTTTGGATATGGATTGCAGTCTAGGGTGGAGGTCCTGGGGCGTATGTCCAGCTTGCCAGAGCGTGTGGAGGCCCCAGAGAGAGCACCCATCTAATACCTCCAGCAGCTGAGAAAACCCCAGTGTTTGGGACGAAAGCTCCCCTGTCTAGTGGCAGAGTCCTACTGTGGCAAAAAGCCCAGGGGTCAAGTGACTGAGGGGCTACATGACCAGGCAAAGGAAACAAAGCAGACAGAAGATTCCAACTATTTTGTCCCCCTATTTTGGGGACAAAAAGGAGCAAAGCATGGAACAGGAGGAAGACAGTGAAGTCAGAATTCCTGCACCAAAAGCTTCAAAGGAAAATACGAGCTGGTAATAGGCCATAGAGGACCTTAAGAAGCAGATAAGAGAAGTGGAGGAAAAATTGGGATGAGAAATGAGAACGATACAAGAAAATTATGAAATGAGAGTCAACAGCTTGACTGAG
The DNA here is from genome assembly GCF_028583685.1 of Petaurus breviceps papuanus. NCBI lineage: Eukaryota > Metazoa > Chordata > Mammalia > Diprotodontia > Petauridae > Petaurus > Petaurus breviceps. Next base: position 73,476,189 of record NW_027187419.1, read on the forward strand.
GAAAATAACACCTTAAAAAACAGACTAACTCAAATGGCAAAGGAGACTCAAAAAGGCAATTAGGAGAAGAATACCTTAAAAAGCTGAATTTGCCAGATGGAAAAAGAATCCCAAAAGCTCACTGAGGAGAATTATTGCTTCAGAATTAGATTGGAGCAAATGGAAGGTAATGACTTCATGAGAAATCAAGATGCTGTTAAACAGATCCAAACAAATGAAAGAATAGAAGGCAATGTGAAATATCTCATGGGAAAAAGCACTGACCTGGAAAATAGATCCAGGAAAGATAATTTAAAAATTATTGGACTACCTGAAAGCCATGATCAAAGTAAGAACCTAGAAATCATCCTCCAGGAAGTTCTCAAAGAAAACTGCCCTGATGTTTTAGTACCAGAAGGCAAAATAGAGGTTGAAAGAATTCACCGATCACCTCCTGAAAAAAATCCCCAAAAGAAAACTCCTAGGATTATTATAGCCAGGTTCTGGAATTCCCAGATTAAGGAGAGAATATTACAAGTAGCCAGGAAGAAATCAGGATAACTCAGGATCTGGCAACTTCTACACTGAGTGATCAAAGGGCTTGGAATATGATATTCTGGAGGGCAAAGGAGCTGGGATTAAAACCAAGAATCACCTACCCAGCAAAACTGGGTATCATGTTTCAGGGGAAAATATGGTCATTCAGTGGAATAGAGGACTTTCAAGCATTCTTGCTGAAAAAACCAGAATTGAACAGAAAATTTGACATTCAGACACAAGAAGCAAGAGAAGCATGAGAAGGTAAACAAGGGAAAAGAAATCATAAGGAACTTATCAAAGTTGAACTATTAACATTCCTACATGGAAAAACAATAATTGTAACTTATGAAACTTTTCTCAGTATGAAAATGGTTGAATATATGTCTACATATGAGGGTATATGGGCACATGAATACATATGTGAATGTGTGTATATATATTTACAGATATACATAGAGGGTACAGGACCAATTTAATAGGAAGGGATGATACTTAAAAGGTGAAATTAAGAGGTGAGAGAGGAATATAATGAGAGGAGATGGGGAGAAACAGAATAGGGTAAACTATCTCACATAAAGAGGAAAGGGAAAATGGTTGCAATGGAGAGGAAGACTAGGAAGGCAAAAGAGAATGAGTCAACCTTATTCCCATTGAATTTGGCTGGGGGAGGGAATGAAATACACATTAAATAGGGTATCTCACCCTACAGGAGAGTAGGAGGGAAGGGGATGAAAGGGGGGATAATGGAAGGGAGGGAAGGCTGGGGGGGAGGGAAGTTGGAATCATCCACTATTGAAAAGGGACGTGATCAAAGCAGAAAATAGAACAAGTGGGAGGTGTGATAGGAGGGAGAGAAATACAGTCAAGCTTTTACAATACATCTACTATGTTCTTGTTTTGCATTAGCTACACATGTACAACCTATACTGAACTGCTTATCTTCCCAGTAAGGGTGGGTGACAAGAGAGTAAGGGAATGAATCTTTAATTCAAAGTTTTAAAATCAAATGTTTAAATATATATATACCATGCCCTACTGGAAAAGTCAAAAGGGATATGGGAGAGAGCAGATTGAAGAAGGGGACACCCTGTGGGACTGCTATTTTGGGGTGGTGGGTAGGGGAAAAATGGGGAGAAAATTTTTAACTCAAAATCTGGCGGAAATGAATGATGTACATCAGAAGTTAAGCATTTGAAAAATGAAAAGAAAAAATAGAACTAAAACTTGGTTCTAGATGCTGTAGAATGTGGCACCTAGAACCAAACTCAAAATTCCAGACATGTAGGCTTTTCTAGGATAGAGTACTGTGGGATTAAATATCACCTTCTTTGTTTCCTAGACAGTCCTGTCCCTCTCTGTACTACTTTTTTTTTTTTACAGGACATTATATTCATCTGTAATAAATGTAACCTTTTTAGATTCAATCCAAAGTACTGCACTCGAGCTATTTTTGTATCCTGATTATATAAAAACATACTAGGTAGTCCTCCTAACTTCATATTCTCCACAAATTAGATAAACATATTATCTCTTCCATGACTCAAGTCAATAATGCACATAGTGAACAACATAGCACCATGCCCAAGATCTGGGATGCAATCTATCCCTCCAGACTGACTTTAACTTAGTTTTATTTTATTTATTTATTACTTTATTATCCATTAATCATAAATCTTTGAGTTTCATCACTCAACTAGCTTAAATTCCTCGTAATTGTACCGTTATTTAATCCAAATGTGTCACAGGCCACATATGGCTCACAACGTTCCTGAGGCTAAAATGTAACTGAAAAATATTTAACAAATGAAATAAAACTGCTAGAGAACATATATTATGTTAATAATGTGGTTTTCTAGGTCAATAGGTGACTTTCTGGGATCCTTACATATGGTGTAGTGGCCCCTGTTTCTATATGAGTTTGACACCTATGATTTAATCCAGGTCTCTCCACCTCATCCACAAGTATGTTATGAGAGACTGAGGAGGAAGTGCTAAAACCCACGTATACCATGTTAGGGCATTGTTCTGCTATGTCACCAGTCTAATAATCCTGTCAAAAAAACAAAAAAAAGAAGTGTGACTCTGGCAAGGCTTGCTCTTGATCAGCTCAAACTCAGTTCATAGATCTTTCCCTTTCATGAGACTGAGGCAGGGCCTGTCTGCCTGACTCCCATCCTGCAGTGCCTCTTCTGTGGTTCACGAATGTTCAAAGATGGCTGGTTGCAGTTCAGCAATTGAATCTGCATGTTCTTTCAGTCCCCAGAATGTAGTTTATCTTGGCCTGGTGTTATAAGTGAGGACAAGTTCATTAGTTTCATATCATCCCATTTGTCTTGGGCTTCATGTCCCTATTATTTTGTTCCATACTTTCAAGGATGAAGATTATTTTTAGTAGAAAATATTATACAGAAGCAAAATTTGGCATTGATTGTTCTGTTGATCTCAGTCATATACCAGTCCTATACTGTCATCATTCTATCTATTCCCTAAAGTTGTCTTTCTTTTCTCTTCCTCTTGATCCCAATATAAATAATTCTATTTTTTTCCATTACAGTTACTTGCAATACACTCCCCCAAGGCTCTGTTCTGGGGTTCCTTCATGTTGTTTTTCTTTGTACTATCTCACTTGGTGATCTTATCAGCAGTCATGGGTTCAATTTTCATCTCTGTGGAGAGGATTCCCAGATCTAAAGGCCAAGCCTTTCTCACTTCAAGGGGGCTGGGCTTGAGGACATCAATCATCCCACCCTCATACTTGCATACATCCCCATCTTCCTGTAACCTTAGTTCAGGTCCTTCATCCTCAGAATCCTCCCACAGTCTCCTAATGGGTCTCCATCCCTGCAGTCTCTACCCACTCCATTCCATCCTCTGCTCAACAGCTAATGAGATTTTTTCTAAAGCAAAGGCCAGAATATGCTGCCCCAATTCCCGTCCCATCCCTATTGAAGAAGCTCCAGTGGCTCCCTATTATATCCAGATCAAAAATAAAGTCCTGGGGCAGCTAGGTGGTGCAGTGAATAGAGCCAGCCCTGGAGTCAGGAGGACCTGAGTTCAAATCCAGCCTCAGACACTTAACATTTACTAGTCATGTGACCTTGGGCAAGTCACTTAACCCCAATTGCCCTGACCTCCAAAAAACAAACAAAAAAAGTCTTGTGTTTGGCATTTAAAGCTGTTCAAAACTTGTCCCCTGACTATGTTTCCAGTTTTCTTTTGTTTTTACTGTCCTCCATAGACTCCTTGATCAATACACTGGCCTACTTGCAGTTACTCACACATGACATTCTATGTCCCATCTATGATTTTCTAATGGTTGTCTCCAATGTCTGTAAAGTTCGCCCGCCTTCTTTTGGTTTCCCTGACTTCCTTCAGGATTTATCTAAAATTCCTCCACTTGCAGGAGACCTTTCCCAACGCTTCCATTTGTTAATGTTTTCCCTTTTCAGATTATCTTCATCTACTCTGGGTAGTTAAGTGGTACAGGGCACCAGGCCTAGAATCAGGAAGACCTGAGCTCAAATCCAGTCTCAGACATTCATGACTTGTGTGACCCCAGGCAAGTCAATTAACCCTATTTGTCTCAGTTGCCTCATCGGTAAAAGGAGCTGGAGAAGAAAATGACAAGCCACTCTCAAATAGGATCACAAAGATTTAGAAAAAAATGGAAACAACAACACTCTTGTGTGTGTGTGTATATATATATATATGTATATATATACACATATATAGTACATACATCTACATACATCTTCATCTATGTATGTATGTGGTTGTTTATATTTTGTCTCCTCTATCAGAAAGTACACTTCTTAAGAGAAAGGACTTTATTTTTTCCTTTGAATCAACAGTGCCTTGTACATAATAAGTCATTGAAATGTCTGTTGATTGACTGACAAACTGTCAGACTTTTTGAAGACTCAGGACAGAGCCTTTGTTGATGCTTCTGGTTACAGGGTGGGAGGGAGAAAGTGGTACCAATGAAGGAGACAGAGGAAAGGTCAGAGAGATAGAATAAGTCATTGAAAGAAGATGTTATGGAAATCAGGGAGGAGAAAGCAGAGAGAATAGAAGTGCCACTAGTATGAAATATTCAGATAGGTGAGGACAAAGACAAAGGTCATTTGACCTGGCAATGAGATCACTGATCTCTGAGAGATCACTTGCAATAATGTGGTAACAGTGAAAATAAGATTGCAAGGGTTTAAAAAGTGAATGGTGAAGAAACATAAGCATATAGGATATAAAATTCACTTTCTAGAATTTTAGCAGTGATTAAGAGGAGAGAAATGGGATAAATCAAGCCTGCAACAAGATGTTATTTTTGGATGAGGGAAAACTTGGAATCTTTCTAGGGAAGGGAAGAGAATCTATGAAGAGCGAGATGGTAGGTGCAAGGGAGGGAAAATGATTGATGGAACCAGATCTGCAGGAGCCCAGTTGAGATCAGATCAGCTTTCCTTCAACTCCTATTTACACATCCAGGCTTTTCTGGGGCCCCTGGAAATTAGAATTGGTTGACTGGATGGTTCCTCTCATAACTTCCATTTAGGGAGGGCTTGCAGGCCAGCTGTCTCCTCATTTCTTACCAGACTGCACTGCTGACTTCTCAATCATGCCCTTTGATGCCCAGTACCTCTTCCTTTCCACCCCCACCCCAACTTTTGAAGAATCCTTTTATGTGTTTTCTTCTACCATTACAATATAAGCTCCTTGAGGGTAGGGAATAATCTTTCTGCTTGAATTTGTGTTCTCAGCACAGTGCATGGCACACAGTAAGTGTTTCATAAATGCCTATTAGTTTCATTGCATGTTTATTGTAATTACTACAATATTTTGAGATCTTGGGTTGATGAGCAATGTAAAAATTCTCTCCACTGACACATGTCCCAAGTCCTCCTATGCTTTAGTAACAGTCTTCAATAACTGTAGCAACACCTGCTCCCAGACCCCTGCAAAAAAAAAAATCAATAGCTGATGGGCAATTCATAAAAATGATTCTCCCTATACTCAGACTGGTTATCATATAACAATGTTTTTGTTTTTCCACATATATATGTGTATATGTATATGTATGTATATATATTATGTATGTATGTGTGTGTATTCCAAACCTTTCTAGACTGTTAGAACATGGCAGAGATCATACTATGTTGGCATAACTTTTCTAAATCCAAAGTCAATCATCTCTAAACAGAGTACCTTCAGAAGAGGATTTAATGGGGTACATAGATCTTAGTATTGGGTATAGCACTTAAAGAATAGAACTTTATTGAGTAAGTAGCTTTAGATGTGTTATAACAAGACTTCAAAGAAAATTTTAAAAATTCTATCTGACACACATACACTTACAGACACAGACATGCACATTAAGCAACCCATAACAGTCAGTCTCCCTAACTTGAATTTGAGGTCATCTTAAATTGTCCATTTCTCTAAATTCTATAAATTTTGGGAAAGCCATTTGGAATGATAGTGGATTTTATTTATTCTGCGCAGATCTATGATTTGATCCAGTCATTCTGGAAAACAATTTGAAATTACACTAAGAAAATGACTAAAATACTCATACCTTCTGATCCAGAGATCCCACTACCACGCTCCAGATTCTATCTTTTGCTTTTTGGGATAGCAGACATTTGATATTCTCCACTACTTTAGAGCAATAGTTGCCAAATTTTGTGTTATCCAGACTATAGTTTCTCTGCATTTGAACTCTTTCATTCTTGGCTACTTTAACCTAGACATTCTGGGTTTTGCGTATGATGTTTCTGAAAGTTTTCCTTTTAGAAGTTCTGTCACAAGGAGATCAGTGGGTTTTTCTATTTCATTGTCTTCTCGCTCTATTGTGTCTGAGCAGTTTTTTTTGTCTTATTTTGTTTTGTTTTTCACTAGCACTCATTGCATTGGCCTATCATTTTTGTCTCTTAAAAAAATACCAAAATACCTCTTGCTTCATTTTTTTTGGAATTCTAATTGATCTTGTGAGCAAGCTGTGTGTCCCTTCCATGCTTTGCTTATAAGGTGTTTTGTAGTTATTTCCTTTTGGGTTTTTGCCTTAGGCATCTTCAAATCATAATGGCTCTTTATCTTTTTGTTTTTTTACTCATTTTTCCAGCTTCACTTCCTGTATTGAGATATTGCATTAGGGTTAGGTGCTGTGCACTTATGGTGGGACTAACGTGGCCTTGCAGTGTCCTGGTCTGTCTTATTTGGTATCCTGCCCTGATGTTCTCTGGGCATTACAGTCTGTGTTCTTCATGGATCATAGGGGTGTCTCAGGTAAAGATGCTGCAAACAATCAGTGGGCCTACGTAGTCCAATCAATAAGAATGGTCTGATAGTTGTCCTGCCCTGACAATTAACAGAGATGCAGACTTGGCCCTGGATGGAACTGCAGTAGATAGTTATAGGCTCAGCTGTATCTCTCACCTGTGACTCTAAGAAGCTATAGCATGCACAGCAGCCAGGCCCCAGTAAAATCATCTCAGCAGATGGGCTAAACCAGGTTGAGGATAACCAACAGGCCTCAAACCTGTCAGTGAGTTAGGGGGATGTCTACTACAAGCATGTGAAGACTTCCCCACAGTGGAATGGGTAGATGAAAACAATTTATTCCAACATCCATGAAGGTGCCTCTATGGAGCACTTGGAGCTTGGCCAAGGGATGGAAGACACCAAGATCATCGACTGTATCCTGGGCCACGCCAGTCATCTAGACTTTGTCCTGCCTCTGAATTTCTGGGAGAGAGCCTGAGGCTTACAACTTTGTGCAACTGTCTCACTTAAACCCAATGTACATGTAAGTTATCGCCTTGTGATGCCATTGGTTTTCTTCAAAGACAACAACAGCAAAAGAGCAGCAGTAAGTCCCAGCCCCTGTCACCTAGCTGGGAATGTCTTCAGGTTCACAGCTACAGTCTTGACTTTTTGTCTGTTTTCTTCCCCTGTGGTATGTCTGAGACCACCTTTCTGCATCTGAGGGAATGTGCATAAGCTTCTATTTTGTATCCCGTGCTAAGTTTGTGATTATCTCCCTGGAGCCAGAGCAATAACCCTGTAGTTTCTGCTGAGCTTGTCCTCCCTTTTCTGAGTCACAGAGTCAACTCTGAGACCCTGTTCTCAGCCTAGGGCTAGGTCTGGGATCAACTCTCTGGGTCAAGTGACTGTTCTGCTTCTGGGGTCTGGCTCTGTGATCCCAGGCCAACCTTGTTCCCTAGTTCCTTCCCTGATCATCTTCCTATGAGTTAAATTTGTGATCTTGTGCTGGAAAGATGTGGTTTCTCTTTCTATTTCCCAATCATTACTCAATCTGGCTATTTTCTAAGATTTTTGTCGTAGTAGTTATGGGAGGAACTAGACTATACTGCTTTCTAATACTCCATAATCTTGTCTAGTCTCTCCAAATATATGCTTTCTCATTTTGTCAGGTGCATTGAGAGTCCCCAAATAGTAAAATTTAAATAATCCCTGTACTAGGAGAATTCCATTTGTGCTAATGTTTAGAAATTATAGGAAAGGAAGAAGTACTTAAATAGTTGGGTCAATCTTACTCTCAATATTAAAGAAAGTGAAAATTTACTGACCTAGAATGGCGGGTTCCTGAGTGCTGTGATTATAATGGATGCCTGAAATTCCTGGGGAACTAGAACCACATTCTTCTTCTGTAAACTGCGCAGAGTTTAGTCATAGAAATTCTTTGACTTAAAATATGCCAAATATGATAGGAAATACTTTAGAAATCTTATAGTACATCTCAAGTTCTTTAATTAGCAATGAGATAAAGTAGATAATAGAAAGCCTTGGTGTAGTATAGGAGCATAAGGTAATGGAAAAGCTCGATTTGATGAGAAGAGTAGATTCCTTTTGACTGTTACAAAATGAACCCTTCAGTAAGATTCAAAAGCTTCATTATTTATCTACTGATCCCAAGGATGTATTTATAACTTCACTAATTTTAAACTGTATATTTTCTTTATCCCCCTTCAACCAGTTCCAAATAAATAAGTCATTGTTGCGTGACTAATACTCTCTGTAATACATTTGTGGTCATAAATCTTCCCCCATGATTAATATTTATTCTACTAATACATAATACCAACATTTTTTGGTTGTATTATGTGGTTGAAAGTCATGGAAAACTACAGTGTCTGAATAACTGAAAATTAATATCACACAGAGGGCAAGGGAGCAGTGAGTGGAGATATGAAGAGGCTTTAACAAGGAATTACAAAGTAGAAGTATTTAAATGCAGAGAAGCCAAACATACTGCCTCGAGTCCAACCTCAACCAGATTAAAATGTAACTGGGAAGGGGCGGCCAGGTGGCTCAGCAAGTAAGAGCACCAGCTCCAGTGTCGGGATGACCTGGGGATCAAATCTGGGCTCAGATACTTAGCACCACACCCAGAAATAACTGGCCATGTAACCTTGAGCAAGTTACTTAACCTTGATTGCTTAAAAAAAAAATTGTAACTGGGAAATATTTAACAAAACTACAACAAAACAAAGATGGTATTATTATGTGGTTTTCTAAATCAATATGAGGCCCAGGAGTAGATATAATTTAATGGCTATGTGTTTCTATTTGAGTTTGATGTCATGGGTTTAAGGATATCATCAAAGAACTGGATGATAGAGGAGATGGCCTGGACATATGGCAAGACTGATAACCCATGCACAATCTGTACGTTCCATTGGTATCTCACAGATAAACTACTACTTTGATAACAAATGGGACAGACTTCATATCTGCACGAATCATAAAATGATTATTTCAGGTTTTATCACTTATCCATAAAATATCAGTGTCTATACACAAGGAAAGCAGAGTGAAGAGTAATGGTCTTAGATTGAAGAAGACTGGGTTCAAGTGATACCCTTTATATGTGTTAGGTAAATGACCAAGAGCAAGTCAATTCACCTCTCATTATCCCAGGTAATTAATTCTCTATTATTACAAATTATAGATAAGTTTTGATCTATCTAAGGGGGCAAAGTTACAACTAAGCTAAGTTTCCAAGAAATATACTGGTATACTAACAAATGTTTAACAACTGACTCTGAAAAAAAAGTACACGACACACTTTTAATTTTAATATGCATTACCAACATTTTTTTCGTCACTTTCTTAAGTCTAAGCAATCAATAAAACAAATCAAGCCCTGACTTATAACATTACCAATTTTCAAGGCAGAAATGCTAGTGCCAAACAGTTAACAACCAGCTCTCAAGAGCTAGTTTGAAGTGGCCAAAAATTACTAGCTAGCACAATCCTGGAAGTTCCCAAACTGAAGGAATCTGGAATATAGAAAGATTTTATAGATTGGTAGATAGAGAGATAGACAGATACACATATAGAGATAGGTAAATAGGCAGATAGGAAAACAGATAGAAAGGTAAGACACATATGTATGTATATACATATATACACATACTATATGTGTATATACATATTATATACATGTACACACACACATATATATTTATGCATGTACTATGTGGTACTACAGTTTAGCTCTATACATGCAGCACTCTTTTTTAAAAAGGCAATTATTTGTAACATTTTAAGATGTCCATCCCTCATCTGGTGAGTTTTAAATTCCATTTGCTACTCTTCTCTGGTTATATTTGATCATTGCAATGCTCATTGGTATCTCCATGAGACAGAAAGAAAAGAAGAAGAAAGAAAATCTAGAACTTGATTTTGTTTTTCATTTGTAAGTGGGGAGCAGGGCAGGAATATCTGGACTTGTGTAAAAGTCAGGTTACAAAAGCTCATTTATGATAGTTTCTCTCGCATGTAAAAGTCATGACATAGAAACTCTCCTCACTGTTGAAGATCTGTAACTCTTCTATAATTCACAGCCTTCTGGAGTTATTCGGGGAATTGCTGGGTTAAGTAAATTGGCCACAGTCACACAGACATTATATTTCAGAAACAAGACTTTAATGTTGGTTTTCCTGGCTCCCAGGCTAGTTCCCTCCATCTTGCCTCTTTACTTGTTATTAACTCTGAAAAAAACAGTTTAAATGGTAGGATAGTGAAATTACTAGCCAAAATATTTTTACACTAGCTTGGGACTCAATTTATTCCTGTATTTTTGCCTTCTTTACTATGGATAATGTTAATTTATGTATGTCCAATTTTATGTATGTTTCATTCTTAGGTTCTGTCTATATAATGGCAAAACAACAGCTTTGATTGATTTTTTGCTTCCTGGGTTGACTGATCTGACCTTTTCCTTTGGCAGAAAGAAAAAGGCATGAACATTTCAGCAGAGTGACAGAGGCAGGGGATGAGATACACCATAAGATTTTTTTATTGTCTCATATGGTAATTAAACTGATACCTGTAGTTCATGGGCTCTTGATAATCAATCGGTCAGTCAATAAACATTTATTGAGCACTTGCTATGTACCAAGCTTAGGCAGCTAGGTGGCACAGTGGATCGAGCACTGAGCCTGGAATCAGGAAGACCCAAATTCAAATCCAGCCTTAAACACTTACTAGCTGTGTGACCCTAGGCAAGTTTGCCTTAATTTTTTTTGCATCAATCCACTTGAGAAGGAAATGTAAAACCATTTGAGCACCTTTGCCAAGAAAATCCCAAAGGGGTCATGAAGAGTTGGATACTATCCAGAATGACTCCTTGGTTGTAAACCTTGGGAGTGGACAGACGGTGTTGCTCTCTAGTAATAGAGAAGGTAGGAAGAGAGGAGAGTTTAGTAGGAAAAATAATTAGTTTTGTTTTGGACGTATTGAGTTTAAAATATCTAGTTGACATCTAGTTTGAAACATCTGAAGGGAAGTTAGAGAATTTAGATTGCAGGTCAGCTGAGAGACTAGGGTAGGAAAAGTAGATTTGAGACCCATCAGCATAGTGATGATAATTAAATCCATGAGAGTAGATGAGACTAATAAGTGAAATCGTGTAGAGAGAAAAAAAGAAGGCCCAAGTTAGAATCCTGAGATGTCACGCTCGTCAAAAAGATTCAGCAAGTGCCAGATTCTCTGTGATTCTCAGAGAGTGGACAAGTTTCTATCCCATAGTTCCATTTCCCTCTGCAGGGTAGTGAAGATGCATTGTCAAGAAGAAGATGAATTTGCAGGTTTACCTTCTTAGTACATATCTCTTGAGGCCCAACCCACTAGCAAAGACTTCTTGATTGCACTATAATTCAGTCAGCCCTCATCATGTGACCTTTGCAAAATGGAGACTACTTTTCACTGAAGCAAAAAGAATTAAATATTGCTGTTTACATAATTGAAAGATTTCTTGATCAGAACAGAATTGATAAGCAAATAAACTATATATGATACTAAGAGAATGTAAAATAAATATTTCCAAAGAAGTTACAAACTTGCTGTTCTCCTAAACCAGCTCCAGCTCCCAGTCTACTGATGGTCCCTTGAATGCAACACTGAATTTTCTGACTCTGTGTCTTGTTGGTGGCTTTGGCCCATGCTTAGCCCACTTTCATTCCTCATGTCAAGACAAAAGTTTCCTAGACTAGAGGTGGCAAACATGTAGCACACTTCTGAGTGTGTCCCAAACTAGGTTAAAATGCAATTGGGAAATATTGAACAAAATAAATAAAAATACAATAAAACATGGATAACATTGAATTTTAAAATTAAGTCAATATTTGAACCATTAGGTTCCTTATGTACAATTTAGTTGAGAGAAATAATTGTTTCTCTCTCATGTTAATAGCCAATTATTAAAACTGGAGAGACCCCAGCCTTTTATCCCTGTCCTATTTCCTTGTCCAGTCCCTCAAGGATAGGGCTGATAAGGATAGGATTAACAGTCTCCTCTGAGTATCACTACTCCACCTACCTAGGCTTGGATGGAGGATCTAGATTCTTTGTCTAGATTGTCCAAAGCTGGAGGTAGTCTGACCAGAGAGAGAGTATCTCTGTCCAAAAGTGACATGATGTCACTCTCAGCCCCTCATTGGAGTGAGCGCGCTTCTTTTTGTAAAGTCTACTTCTCAGTAATTGTTAACCAGTTGAAGATGATTGCCACCCTCAGGAATACTCCTCTTCCAAAGGCCTATAAGCCATGGGATCATGGCCATGAGGGTCTTTGGCATTCGAGATTGTCACTGACTTTTTATTAAAAATACTGGTGTTATTAATAAAATGATTAGATTGCCCATAAATTATGTCTCTTGAACTTTTTAAATGCTACATAGTGGTCCCATTTCTATTTGAATTTGATGCATACCACTGTCTATGACCACAGGAATCTTCACACATTTAGAATAGATTTAAACCCCAAAGTTCTAGGAAATGTGATGTTTGAGTTCATTTTGTTCCATACTGCTTCTCTGCTTTGAGGAGGTACTCAATACTCTACTCACACTTCTAATAGGGCTGATCTTTTGATAAAGAGACAGAAACTCAATTCTTTGTTTCCAGGACCCTTTTACACTCTTAAAAGCTGTTGAGGATACTAAAAGCTTTTGTTTGTGTGTGTTAGTTGCCATATTAATATTTACCATATTAGAAATTAAAATGACTCAGTCTCATTATGAAAATAATTTTGACATCACAGACACCACTAATAAGATCTTATGGGGACCCTGGAAGTCTTCAAGCTACACTTTGAAAACCATTGCTATAGAGGAATTCTAGACCTGGGACTCATGGCAGAGAGAAAGGATGTTTGTTGTGGATAGACTTAGGAGAAGAAAAAATTCCTACACTTGGTTGTATTTTCCACAGTGCTACTCATATTCATACATCCATGCATATATACATACATTCACTAGCAAGTCATATAGCGCTTATGTTCATATTTAAATAGTTCCATGTCATTAAAATATTAATATATATATATATTACTAAAAATAACATTTGTGCAAGTATATAAGATATTCTAAGGGACATTTGTGGATAGAAAAGGAAATGGCTGAGTTATGTGGTAAGAATGAGTAACAATAGACCTATCATCTCAGTGTTACATTGGCACTCCTAAAAATTAAGACCCAAAGGAGGTTTTCAGCATTTTGGCTAGGTCTTTCTACAGAAGATTTACGAAAGTCCATAGAAGAAAACTCCTTAAGATGGAAGGATTTAGAGAGATTGTGAGCTATATCTGTGATCTAGGAAGGAGAAGCCCTAGAGATAGAATCACAGATTTAGTCATTAATGTTTCAACTTTGCAAGGGTCAAGTCGCCGACATACATACATGCATATATATGGGTTAATACACACAGAAGGATATTATAAATGTAAAACATATGCATGCATATGTATGTGCATGTAGTTATGCATGTGTGAATATGTGCATATAAACACACATATAGATTCACCCCAAACATCTCTCTTTTCTAATTCCAAGCCTATTTGTCTAACACCATGCCCTAATGTTTCTTTTAAAATTTTTGCTTTTTTTTTGGAGGGGGGAAGGTAGGGCAATTGGGGTTAAGTGACTTGCCTAAGGTCACATGGCTAATTTTTGTGTTAAGTGTCTGAGGCCGGATTTGAACTCAGATCCTCCTGACTCCAGGGCCAGTGCTCTATTCACTGTGCCACCTAGGCACCCCTTCTTTTTAAATTAAAAAAAAATGAACACAATATCAGTTTTTATGAACAAAATAAACTATCTACTTTTCCTGTTGTTGTTTTATTGTACTTTATCCCCCTTTATACACTCTATGATCCAGCTCCCTCAGTCTGCTGACAGTTACTTGAATTCAACACTGAATTCTCTGACTGTGTCAGTGGCTGTGCCCCATGCTTAGCCCACTTTCATTCCTCATGTCAAGACAAAAGTCTCTGGCCATGCTGGCTTTGTTTAAGACTGCTCAAATCCTATCATTTATAGGAGACTTTTCCTGGTCCCCCCCAAATATTAGTGGGACTACTTTCTATTTGCACTTTATATATCTTGCATGTATGCATTTCTTTGCATGTTGCCTTATATCAGGCCTGTACAATGTAAGGCATGTGGACTACTTGTGGCCCATCAAAGAGGCCCATGGGCCTGATGTTGTACAGGCCTATTTTACATTCTCAACATTTTTCTGGGCAGCAGAAATCTTTTGGTGAGCGCAAGCAGCCCTATGTTGTGCAGACCTGCCCTAAGGAAACTTTGCATAGTCAATTATGCTGAGGGATATGCATTTTCTGCAGCTGCCTGAAATCCTTCAGCAGGCTGCAAATAGTGTGTGGGCTATAAGTGACTCACAATCCTATACAGGTCTTCTTTGTGTTCTGATTTATATATGTTGTCTTCCCCATTGTAATGTCAGATCCTTGAGTGCTGTGAGAGAAATTACTATTTCTCTCTGATATCAACGATCAATTATTGAATTAGGACTGGGATTTTTTCAGAAACTTGTAGGTTGTTTAGTTTATGAAAGACATTTTTGATGGATGAGATTCCCCAAATCTCCAGAGTACATGATTTTTTTTTTATCTTGGGTGGGAGACCCCACTCAAATAGAGAATGTTATAAAGAATTTAATCTAAGGTAAAATCTGGCCTATTGTATTTTAGTAAGCCAGGTCTGAGTAGAGGTGGACCCTATTTTGTCTAGATTTCCCTGGCTGGGTGCCTGGATAAGGGACAAGTCTCTTGTTCCAAGACTAGTGATCAGTTATGTTCTCTAGTCCTTCATTAGAATAAACCCATCTCTCATTATAATAGTCATTCTTCTCATTAATTGTTAACAAATCAGAATTTATTGTCACCCTCAGGAACACCCCCTCTTCCAGTGGCATATAAGCATTGTTGAGTGGGTTCTATTAGGGGTCTTTGGCATGTCAGAATGCTACTGATCTTTTTTCTTAATTATCTGCTAGCAATAATTAATAAAATGATTAATTACCCAGAAGCTGTGTCTCAAAATTTTTATGTCACAGATGGAACCATGGTTTGGAATTTCTTTCTGTAATAGGGCTTGACACATGGCCATACCACTTATAATGGCATCACTCACATGGGAGACACTGGGGATCTAGTCCTGGGAGACAGGAGAATTGTGGAAATCAGCCACCCCCCCTCCCGGCCCCTACACTGGCTACTTAGCCTGAACTAAATTTTAAAATCTATCCAAGCACAGTCATGGCAGTGGAGTGGCACAATGGATATAGTGCTTGATCCTGACTTCAAATCTGGTTCAAATCTCAGATTCTTAATAAATGTGTGACTCTGGACAAGTCACTTAACCCTATTTGCTTCATTACCCTCATCTGTAAAATTAGCTGGAGAAGGAAATTGCAAACCATTCTAGTGGAGTCAGATCAGGAGGAGAGTGAGCTGACTTCATTTCAGACCCCATCACTTTGGGAGCCCAGCCTAAGTTATCTTTAAGAAAGTCTAGGGATGGCTAGGTGGTACAGTGAATAGAGCACCAGCCCTGGAGTCAGGAGGACCTGAGTTCAAACCCAGCCTCAGACACTTAACACAAAAACTAGCCATGTGATCTTGGGCAAGTCACTTAACCCCAATTACCCTCCCAAAAAAAAGCAAAAAAAAAGAGAGAGAGAGAGAGAGATTATGGAGTAAACATAACACTCAATATCACCAAGAAGGAAACAGAACAACTCAAGAGGACAAAAATTCAGCCCAGGTACTCCCCGCAGAAGTGCACAGACCCCAGCCCTAACATGGAGTTCAAATTAAAGAAATGGGTTGGAAGAATGAGCAAACAAAAAAGGAATCCCAGTATATAGAGCTACAGGCATCAGAGAATCAAATAATAAACCCAGAATAAAAGAATGAATTCAAAACTACATGCAAAGACTCAAAGAAAATCCATCTTGGGCACATGTATAAAACCTAATTCCTAGAAGAAATAAGTCAAGATTTTTATTAAGAACTAAAAATTGTTTTAAAAGTCAAACAAGAGCACTAGAGAAAAAAAATAGAAAATAAATGAGACCTAGAGAAGAAAGATGATGAAAGACAATGAATATCCTGGAACAAGAAGTACAAAACCTTATCTCACTCCCACCCCAAAAATAACTCCCTTATATTAGAGTTGACCAAATGGAAGCTGTAAAGCCACGCATGAGCAGCTTTCCAGAAGACTGCTGCTGTGAACAGCTTTTCAAGATCCTGATTACATAATATAGTGAACTCTCTATTTATTTAGTAACAAAGACAAAACATTCAAAGAAAAGTCAAGGTACAGCATTCACAATGTTATAATTTAACAACTTATCACTAAAATGGACACATAGTTTTCACCAAAGTAGTCATATGGTTTTAAATAAAGTACAATCATTCAATAACTCAATCATTTAGTAATTCAATCATTCAATCATCCTTAAGGAGGCTTCCTCCTTAAGGGACACAAAGTACAAAAGTCAAAGTCCTCCACTTATGGGATACAATTAAGTTACAACTTCAACAGTCACTGCTCATACCCTCTTAAGGGGTAGTGGAAAGTACAAAAGCCATCCGCCCCTAGGTCACAAGAAAATTACCATTTCATCAGTCACTACTCAGTATCCATGGAGAAGTCTTTTCATCTTGACTTGAGGCAGGTAGCTCCTACCTGAATCCACCAAACTGTCACCTGGATTCAAAGGCAAACAGCTCCCAGTTCCTTGTCTGGCTCTTCATGCAGTTCCTGCTCCATACTGAAGTTCACAGTGTCCAGTCCACCTCAAATCTCTCACAGTCTCTGTTCCTGGGAAGACAAGGCTTAACAAAGCCACAACAATATTCGTGCAGAGTACTGGCACTACAGTCATGTTTCCTCAGCAGCTCTGGCTGGACCTCAGAAGTCTTTGGCAGCTCCAACACTACAAGTTTGAGTCCTGCCACCACAAGTTGTAGTTTTGCCACCACAAGTTCTTTTCTCAAAATCAAAATCACTTTATCCAGCTCCATTCTCAAAATCAAAATCACTTTATCCAGCCTCCATGGGGCTTGCTTTAAGAAATTCTGTCTCCATTCTCCATTCTCATTTTTCTTCTCAGTTCTTCTCAATTCTCAGTTCAGTCTTCAGTCCAGCAGTAGCAGCCCAGCCTCAAATGTTCAGTGTGAGAAATTCTCTCTCTCTCTCTCTCTCTCTCTCTCTCTCTCTCTCTCTCTCTGTCTCTCTGTCTCTCTCTCTCTCTCTGTCTCTCTCTCTCTCTCTCTCTCTCTCTCTCTCTCTGTCTCTCTCTCTCTCTCTCCCTCCCCCCCCCTACCAGTAGCTGCTCTGCCTCTGTTGCTTGCCCTAAGGAGTTCTGATTCTCCCAGCTGGGGCTTTTCCTTATATATTGTATTAGCTCCTCCCTTTTCAGCCCCTTCCTGTTATATCATCAACAGGGGTTCATACCTTCTGTTTCTTTAAGAGAGGCTTGATATAATTAGCTTGACACTAAGTGCTTAAGTACCCATTAGCTTGGCAATACAAAGAGATCTTCAAATTTCATTGCTATTACAAAAGCTAATGATTCCAAGAGACATCAAAAAATGTTCAAATAAAGCCAAAGGATTTTTTTTAAATAGAAGAACATGGAAGATATTTTATAATGAAACAAGTGACCCAGAAAATATATCAAGAAGAGACAATTCAAAAATGATTATACTACCTGAAAGTCATGATAATAATAATAATAATAATAATAAGAGAACCTAAACATCATATTTCAAGACATCAAAAATTTTCAGAATTATTAGAACCAGAGGGCTAAAAAGAGATACTAAGAATCTGCCACATTAGTTACCTTGCAAAAGAAATACCAAAATGAAAACTTCCAGGAGTATTATAGCCAAAATCCAGAGTTCCTAAAGGTCAGAGAAAAGATAATACAAGCAACCAGAAAGAAATAATTCAAGTACCGGGGAGACATAGTCAGGATCAAACAAAATTTAGTAATCATCACCATAAAAGAGTAAAAAACTTGGAATATGCTATTCTAGCAGGCAAGATATCTAAACTTATAACCAAGAGTAACTTACCTATCAAAAGTGAGTATAATCCTACAGGGAGAAAAATGAATTTTTGATGAAGTAGAGAACTTTTAGACATGCTTGATAGAAAAACAAGAGTTGTGTCAAAAATTTTACTTTCAAACACAGATATCAAGAGAAGCATAAAAACATGGTCAAGTAATCATAAGGGAATAAACAAGGATAAACCATTTACATTCCTATATGGGAAGGTTATATATACATCTATCTCTTCTGAGCTCTACTAGCATCAGAGGTGACAGAGAGTTTAATTATACCAAAGCTATGGGAGTAGTTTCATTATGTTTTGAGGACCTTAAAAGATAAATGGAATTGGAGAAAGGGAATATACCACGGGGGAGGTGGAGAAGGTGAAGAATGGATTAAATTATCTCTTCATAGTTGGGTTGCACAAGTAGAAGTCTATGGAACAAGGATGGGGGGTTAGGGGAGTCCAGGAGACACCTGAACCTCACTCTCAAATGAACCAAAGAAAGAAAGAAAATGCATGCAAAAATAGAGCTGGGTACAGAAACACATTTCATCCAATAAGTAAATTGAAAGGAAAGAAGTTAAGGGAAAAGAGAGAAATAAAAAGGAGAGTATATTAAGGGAGAAATCAGAAGCAAAACAAAAACTTAAAGAAAGGGTAAAAAACAAAGATAAGGGAAAGTATACAAGAATAAAAGGAAATATACATTTAATGATCATACTTATGAATAGGAATAGGATGAACTCATTTATAAAGTGAAAAAAGCAGAAAGGACTAGAAAACAGAATCTAAAAATATGTTGTTTGTAAGGCAGGGGCAGCAATCATGAAAAGTAACAGCAAAAATAGACCTAATAAAAGAGATAGAGAAACTACATTTCTCAGAAAGGTACTATTTGCACTGAATTAATATCAATACCAAACATGCTCCAAATTGCTAGCATCTAAATTCTTAAAAGAAGAGTTAAGCAATATACAGAGAAAAATGTTTTAAAAAAAACTATAATAGTGAAAACCTCAATTTACCTCTTTGGACTTAGAAAAATCCAAGAAAAGAGAAATGAAAGATCTGAACAAAATTTTCGAAAAGTTAGATGTGATAGACTTCTGAAGAATATTGAAATGGAAGAGAAAGTAGTATACCTATATCTATGTTATACATGGCACCTTTAATTAACTCTGTGTTAGGGCTAAACCTCACTAACAAATTCAGAAAAGCAGAAACATTAATTTATCTTTATCTTTTGTGGACTACATTGAAATTAAATTACATTTTAAAAAAAGTGTGGTAAAGATTAAAATTAATTTTATATTAAATAACTTAATCCTAAAGAAAGGATACAGACATATGTACACACATATGCACATACACTTGAATACATTCAATATGTGTATGTGTACACATATGTTACCTAGCCAACATAATAATTTTTGCTTGATCATACATGTTTGTAGTAGGTTTTATTTTTCTTGCTTTCTTAATGGAGAAAAAGGAAGGTAGGAAGTAGAAAATGTAAGCCTAGAAATGTAATAAAATTGATTTTTAAAAGAGAAAATACTTTGACATTCCATATTTTAATGGAAATTTTTCTGTTCTTTTCTTTAAGAAGAAAGTATCTAGATTCTTAGGAGTGGGAGCGACCTTGTTGTCCAAAAAACTACTGCTCATCATTGTGACAAGATGATCAGAAATCTATTCCAAATGTGTCTTTAGGAGATATAGTCAAGGCTGACAAGATAGCAGCATACTAGAAGTCCTTCTTACAGAGGCAAGTAAAAGATATAATTTTAGTACATGGTAGTAAATATGGCAGCCAAGTATAAGTTTCTCTTGAAAAAACTGTTGGAAATTAAAATCTAGAAATACAATGGCATAGAGAAAGTTTAGTTCAAGGAGACCTGGAACTGGGGTGGGCATAGAGTGATTTCAGAAAACCAAGTTCTACCTGGGAGTTTCAATCATTGTGGTAATGGGGTTGAGAGGAGATAGTGGAGGAAAGACATGGAAGTTGGAATTAAGCAACTCAATTATGGCCAAATACCAAATGCATCTGAAATGTTCATGTTAAGTTGTTCATATAAATGACTCTGACCTCTGCTTTTTAAAAGTCATTTAGGCCTATGTCGTGTGTGTGAGGAGGCTAGTGGGGACTGTGAATTTGTGCTGTTAGTAAGCTAGGCAATACCCGATGTAGGAATCCTGCCTCCAACACATGTGAAAGTCATATAGCCTCTTTGCTTTGAATATTTCCAGTGGCTAAAGATCAATTTCTCTCATTCTTGGAAAATTTTGCTTCCCTGTTTTCTGCCCTTTCCACATCCTGATCACTTTTTTATTTATTGTATTTTGTTAATTTATTTGTTAATTTGATGTATTTTTTAATATCTCTGTTAAAACAAAAACTGAACACATTGATTAGCCTACGAGACCTGAAAACCTGAGCTTAGTTTCTCAGATTGTACCAATCATTTCTTTTTGGCAACTTTATAATACTGTTTACTTATGATAGATTAGATAAGATAAGATAGATAGATAGATAGATAGATAGATAGATAGATAGATAGATAGATAGATAGATAGATAGATAGATAGATAGATGGATAGATAGATGGATAGATAGAAGGATAGATAGATGGATAGATAGAAGGATAGATAGATAGATAGATAGATAGATAGATAGATAGATAGATAGATAGATAGATAGATAGATAGATAGATAGATAGATAGATAGATAGATAATTATATCACTCTGGCATATTGGGAAGTGCTCGAGTCTGGGAGTCAGGAAAGATCTAGGTTTGATTCCCTCTGCTGACAATTATTAGCTATGACCAGGGGCAAGTGCCTTAAATTTTCTGAGGCTTAGTTTTCACATTGACAAAAAGGGATTGATGATACACATCTTGCCTAGTCACTTGTTTCCTTATTTCCAGGATTAAATGGGAGAAAGAATGAATTCTATAAACTTTAGAGCATAATATGCTTATTAGTCAATATTTTTAAATGAGTAGATTTACAGCATTCCCCTCTCAGTCATTCAAATTACTATACATTATTGTTCCCCTCTATTTCTGATTCTGGCAGACAGGCTCAGTCACATCCTAGGAAACAATTCTGACATTCCAGGAAGTACAACCTTCTCTGACTTAGTTTCCCCATCTGGAAAATATGGAAGGAAGAATCATTTTAGAATGATGAGCATTTATTCAGATTACAAGGATATTAGATGACAGTAATTATTTTCTTAGTTATATAATTCGTGCTTGAATTTTTCTTCTGCTGACTCATAAAAGAAACACATGAATTTTAACACTTTTTTGTGCTTAATTAGATTGAGTCCTCAATCAGATTTCCTATGGCTGCCTTTATTTTTTTCTACATTTTCCCTCATTTCAATTAGAAACTTGTTCCTTGAAAAAGAGAGGATTAGTAGTTAACAGTATTGACAGAGGAGAGAAAAAAAGATAAATGCCAAAAGAAAAAACCTACCAGAAGTTGGTATCTGTACTTAATGTGGACAAATGGTTTCAATTTTATCCCTGAATCTTGGCTCAAGTAACATTGGAAATCCATTCTTCACCCTCCAAAACACTTTGTTTCTTCTGGAAATAGTAAACACCTTGTAAGATTTGTCTCCTGTCAATTGTGCCACAGAGGAGCCTGTTTTGATTTTTTTTTTTAAAGGACATAAAAAATAAATAAAACCCCCACATCTTACTGTGATAGGTAGGCAGCTCACTCCATTATCATGTTCTAGGATGTGAGGCTGAAGAACCAAAGGCAAAGAATGAGCCTATCTTTTTGTAGCTGCTAACATAAGGTAACTCTGTTTTAGGGGGCCTGGTCAGAGGGCATGAAGCTCTCCCAGTGCATTAAGGGATAGTACTATAATATCACTGAGTCGTAATTGTATGGCTGGTTCCCTTTAGGAGTGACACCTATGGAGAATCTCCACCCTCCCACACAGAAACATTATGCGAAAAAAGTGAGTCCTTGAGTCAGGGGAAGGTACAATAAATATGAGTCTGGGGTGGGGTAATTTGTTCTGGGGAAGGACACCATTGGCATGCATCAATCAAAATGTATTCTATGAGTACCTCTTATGTGCTAAAAGAAAAACCTACCAGAAGTTGCTATGTATACTTAATGTGGACAAATGGTTTCAATTTTATCCCTGAATTAGTTTCTCAGATTGTACCAATCATTTCTTTTTGGCAACTTTATAATACTGTTTACTTATATGTAATTGCAACAATCTGACATATCAGGAAGTGCTCTAGTCTTGGAGTCAGGAGTTAGCTATGACCAGGAGCAAATCCCTTAAATTTTCTGAAGCTTAGTTTTTACATCAGTAAAATGTGGCTGATGGGGCAGCTAGGTGGCACAATGAATAAATAGAACACTGGCCCTGGAGTCAGGAGTATCTGAGTTCAAATCCAGACTCATGCACTTAACACAAAAATTAGCCATGTGACCTTGGGCAAGTCACTGAACCCCAATTGCCCTACCTTCCTCCCTCCAAAAAGCAAAAAAAAAAAATGTGGTTGATGATACATATCTTGGCTAGTTAACAGGGTCATAACTTTGAAATCCATTAATCAATCATTGAGTCGTATATTTAATACTGATTAATCACCTACTATGTGGACTAAGGAAATATAATTACTATGGTAGGCCTGACAACAAGGAGCTTACAACCTAATAAGATATGATGCAGGTGATAAAAATATACATTAAAAAAAGAAACCTCTCTAGTTCTCTTCTAGACCCCTCATTACTCAAGTCTGATGCGAAATAATTCAATCACCCATTGATTAATTCATTCATTTCACCTTTATCCATTAGTCTTATCCTCACCCCTCATTCAGAGAACCCAGGTATGATACAAAGCTGTCCTTACATTGTCCCTAAAGCCCTCTTGGTGTCAGCTTAAATACCTTTCTCTAACCCTCTCTTGAATGAAAATGGGGAACAGTTGATGACCATCTTTAATTAAACCAAGCTCCTTAAGTTTCACTCCCTTACACAGATGCAGCTACAGAGACAGCATCCAGTCTGAATGATAAGATTTATCCCAGAGTGGTAATGGTGTGCTCTCTCAACTGCAGTGATTAGTTCCAGAGGAAATAATTACAAGCTACAGAATAGTCAGGATGGAAGGTGCAATATTGGAGCTTTGCAGGAATCAGCAAAATAATAAAAGGAATCATCTGTATTTCTGTGATGTGTATATTAGCTGAATTTACATTTTCCCTTTGAAAGGGACAACTGTCTCCACCTAAGACCCTAGTTGAAAAAACTCAATTACACAATGGATAAATAAGGCAAAGAAAAATTATATGCATGGCGAAAAAAAAATTAAATCATACCAAATAATTCTGCTCTTAACAAGGACTCTCTTTGTTTTCAGCACACACATTTTCATGGTTTTCACATTTTATATTTTTTTCAAATAGGGCAACTGTCAATTTGAATTACTGTACCCTGTTTTGCATAAAAATTTACATATCTATCCTCCAAGAACACTCTGATAAAGAAAACTATCCCATGAGGGATGAAAAGGAGTCTGGATTCTGAAATGCATTTTTGCATTCTTGAATAGCAAACCTTCCTTTCCAATCATCCTTTCCAATAATGGAACTATAACATTTGGAAATATAATAGACCGGATCAAGGTTTCATAGTTAAATTTCTTCTCTTGGAACTCTCTTGTGTATAATTACTCTGGGCTGTATTTCCCCCCCTGTGGGCATCCCTATTAAAGACAGTTTTTGATGATTAAATGCATAATCCAATACTCCAGTTGACCTTTGATCTTATCAATGTGGGAACTTCCTCCAAAGATAGGGGTCAACACCCATCCTATCCCACTCTGGTCTACGTCCTCCCACTTGGGAATCTGCCCAATACACTAGGAATCTCACTTTTGTTCTCTTGACAGAAGGATACAAATTAAAATTATTTAAAATATACTTCTCCTAAGACAAATTGCAATGGATTGTAGGCAATAAGGCTAAGCTACATTACATACTTACTTAAGCCACAATGATATACTTTAAGTTAGTACTCTTTTACACTGAACAAGTTGAAGGGCTACTTATACTCGACTTATTTATTACTAAGAAGTTGAGTTATTTGGGGAGGGCATCCTGTGGTGTTAGATTTGTGCATAGAGCTCAGTTTCACATTAGCAGCTATAAAGAGAAGTTCCTAGGTTTTTATTATTTCTTCAGTTATGAAATTAGTTAAAAGAACTGAGAGAATGAATAGCTTAGCAGAAAGAACAATGGACTTGAAGTCAGAAAGACAGGGGTTCACATCTCACCTCAGATACTTATTAGCTGTGAACTGTTTCCTCAGCTTATAAAATGAGGTGTGACATAGCTCCCCAATATTGGGTGTGGGGCATGCTTGCCGCGCCCCCCCCACACACACACTTAATGGTCTCTTAGGTCCCTTCCAACTGTAAATCTATGATACTATGAACCCTTCTGTAGGTCCTACTACCACCTTGTTGCTTTCTGGTTTTCCAGTTATACTTTATGTTACTTATCCTCTCAGGCATCTACCTATACTTGAGATTTTTCTGTTACCTATTCTCATTCAAGTTACCAGCCTTGCTCCCTAGTTCCTAGTTCCCAGTTCTTAGAACACGGCTCTATTCGTTAATCTAAGAACCTTATGAGAATGAGTTAATGGTGAACAGAAGGAGTACACCTCCCAAGTAACATATTTACACAAGCTGTGAGAGAGGGAACAAATCAAATTCTGTCATTGCCTCTTACTCTGCCTGTGAATTAGCCTGGAACATAGGAACACCTACAGATCTTTCCTTAAAATAAATAAATAAACAGATAGATAAATAGAACTCTAAATTTCCAGCCTCAGAAAATATCTGAGAATTTTCTTTGATAGAAGAGGAAAAGGTGAAATGCTTGCAATACTCCATTGCAAATTCTGTTTCTCAGACAAATTTGGCAGTAACACAAACAGACCCTAATCTATCATGTCTCTGATTTTGTCCCAGCTATTCTGTATGCCTTCAATGTCTTCTTGGTTCCCTTTCCTATGCAAGAATTTCTACTCATCCTTTACAAATGCTGCCTCTTCCAGGAACCTACCCCCAATTTCTTTTCCTTTTTTACTTATTGCATAATATTTTGTATTATAATTACCTGGCATAGCCCTCCAATAGTAACCCACATTAATTTAGGACTTGCAAGATTCATTTCTCACAATGACCTAATGGTAGGTGGTAGATGAATTATTGTTCCCATTTTACATATGAGAAATTTCAAGCTCCAGAAGATAAAGTGATTTGTTCATCCCCATATAACATGTGAGAGTTGGAGGCGGAACTCAAATTTAATCCCTCTGACAGATCTACTGTTTTCCCTCTCAATACCACTCAGGGCTATACTGATAAATATTTTAACAACTGGCTCTCCAAAAAGCACACAACACAATTTCAATTTTGATCTGCATTATTCATCATTTTATTAGTTCTAGAGCAGGAGTGGAGAACCTCCAGCCTTGAGGCCACATGTGGCCTTCTAGATCCTTAGGAGCAGCCTTTTGACTGAATACAAATTTTGTAGAACAAATTCTCTAGACAATCAACAAAACAATAAACCAGGCCCTGAATTGTAGTATTTGATTATTTCTGTTGTGTAAATGCTTACACTGAAAATTTAACAACCAGCTCTTTTTTTTTTTTTTTAAAGCAATTGGGGTTAAGTAACTTGCTCAAGGTTACACGGCCAGTTATTCCTGGGTGTGGTGCTGAGTATCTGAGCCCAGATTTGATCCAGATCATCCCAACACTGGAGTAGGTGCTCTTACTGGCTGAGCCACCTGGCCGCCCCTAAGCAATTGAATTGGGGTTAAGTAACTTGCTCAAGGTTACACGGCCAGGTGTTTCTGGGTGGGTGCTAAGTGTCTGAGCCCAGGATTCTATCTCTAGGTCTTCTCAACACTGGAGCCGGTGCTCTTACTTGCTGTGCTACCTGGCCACCCCAACAACCAGATCTTTAGAGCCAGTAAGAGCTGCCTCTAAAATACTCCTGATACCACCCCATCTACTATCTATTATCTAAATTTTATCTCTCCCAGTGTTTAGAACTATATTCCGGGTACCACATAGTTGTTGCATTTAAATTCGGAGTCCTCAGTATTCAAGTGCCAAGAGAGTGAGAGTGAGGCTAATGACTTTGGGCAGCTTTGCCTCACTTAAATCCAATTCACTGGCAAGTCAAGACATCACCCTTGAAGAATTGCAACAACAATCCCTTCATTATCCTCCATGAATTAAAAATCACATTCAGACAAAATCTCAGGCTTCTTCTGGGCATGAAATTGCTAACCTATAAGCAGCACCTCTGCCCGTGAACTTCCATGGGCCTAACCAAGCCATACTTTCTAAAATGCAAAAATTTCTCACCTCTTCTTTGCTGTGGTTAAAGTTGTCTCTAAGGTATTGCAAATCAGGTCGGTTGACCTAGGACCAAAATGTACATGGTGGGGGAAAGAGGGGAGGTTTTTTGGCAGTTGGACAGTAATTCAAGGAGAAGGAGGTCACAGTGACCCCACTAAGCTGATGGTTAAAAAAGCACTTCAGGATTTTGCACAGGCATACCGGTTTATATCTGAACCCCTAGTCAAAGTAAAGCAGCCTCACAAGCCCTCTCCCCTTTCTATACAACCAACTGCCTTTTTTAAATTCTTTTCACTTTCAGGCTACCCTTGCCCTTGATGACCATTTTAAACTTGTTTCTATTATTTATATATATATGTATATGTACATATATATATATATATAGTTGATTTTTACATAGATTTTATGTATTAAAAAAAAAAGACAAATTGTAATCATGGAGGAATATATTGCCCTTCCATAGGGGAGAGATATTCTGTTGATCTTTATGGGAAACACTATGCCGGCTGATATATTTCTAGTGAGGAAGCCAAGGGGCCTGTTTTTCTGACTTTCTTTAATAACCATGTCTAAAGAAAGCTGGAACCTGGTGCCTAACAGCTCTGTGAAGATTTGAATGTTGTACTTCCCTGACGAGGCACTTAGACAGTTGAATATGTGTTGTAAAAACCAAGGAAATTATCCAGTGGGCTGTAATTATGGTGACTCATTGACACAATTGCAGAGAGGCAGATGTGGCATAAATAATGACAGGACACAAAGAAGGCTCTTTCTTATCCGGCTCGGGCTTCATCTTCTCAAAGCTTCTGGCTGTCAGTTAGCCAAGTCCACAGAAGCCATCAGTGAAACCTCTGTTTTCCCTGTGCTCCCATTGGGAGACTATTCCCAAGCCTGGAGAGCTACACAGCACATATCAGAGACCCTACCTCAACTCTCAGGGAGAAGCTGAAAGCAAACATCAGCTGTTCCCCAAGATTGCTAACTGTGTGGCGTCAAACACAATGAGAACCAGCATATGGATCGAATAAATAGGGCATGGTAAGGGAATGTGCCAAAACCACGATAGCAAAAAAGAAACTAAGCCCAAATCATGACTCAAAGAAATGTGAGATTCTGAGCCCTGCAGAGAGAGGAAAAATGTGGTCAATCTGATCTCCCCTTAGAGTTCCTGGGAGGGGCAATGAGCCTGCCCTCCCCTCTACCACTAAGTCTACTGGAGATGGAGAGAGTTTTAGGGCATAAAGATGGTCTAATGATGGTGCAATGTGTGTCCTCCCTCTCTCCTCTCCACTTAGCTTTGCTCCCCTTTCCATCTCCCCTATCCCACATGCGGCTTAAGGAATTTGGATTTAACTCCCAGCTTTGCCACTTACTACCCATTGTTACCCTGGGACAATCACTTGTCCTCTATAGATCTTCATTTCTTCTGTAAAATGAGGTGGTTGAACTAAATGACATCTAAGAATGCATTGGATTAAAAAAAAATAATCATTGATGTATTTTGTTTTTACATTATAAACATTCACAGATTACCCCACTGCAAGAGAGGTTTCTTGTAACAAAATAACATAATTAGATAAAACCAAGCAAAACGATGACCTCATCTGAAAGTGTATATGACATTCCACATCTGTAGTGCCTCCCCACCTATCTGTTTTAAATGATGTTTAAAATAAAAATAAATCTGTTTTCTACCCTTCCAAACCCCACCCCACCCTACTGATGAAAAAAGAGAAAAGAAAAACATATTCCTTAAAACAAATATGCATAGTCAAGCTATAAAAGTTCTCTCAGTGGAGATACACATACAAGTATATATACCTACATTATCTATCTTTCTATCTATCTATCTATCTATCTATCTATCTATCTATCTATCTATCTATCTATCTATCTATCTATCTATCATATGTAAAGTTCTGAAAATTCCTTAACTCTCTGCCAGGAGGTAAATAATATATGTTTTCTCATCAGTCCTCTAGAATTATGAATGGTCATTGTATTGCTTATAGCTTGTAGATCATATGAAGTTATTTGTCCTTACAATGCTTTTCTTATTACATACATTGTTCTCCTGGTTTTGCTCATTTCTGCAATGGATCTAAATCAATATCTCTGTCACTTGTCCTAGGCATATGAAATTCTCACCTTAGCAAATAATTTGTTCCTCTTTACTAGAGACATTGGCCCTTCTGGAGCTACTTGTTAGCATGAAATTTTGTTAGCTTGGCTAATGTCATTATCAAGCATTAACAGCTTGGTCAGAATTCAGACAATCAGATTAGAAAAAAGCAACTCCGGGCAGGCAAGTTTGTTGGGAGCAAGTGGAAGAGAAAGGTCTTGAGAGCAGTGAGCATTGTCCCAATGGGGAAAAACCTGGTAGAACATAACAAGGAAAGATGTTAACTCTCCAGAAGGTATCTTGCGGGCCCTGGGCCTCTAGGGAAAAGAGGTATGAAAGGGAAAAAGAAATGGATCTCATTGAGCTTATATAGCAGCCCTAAAAAGGTCCTGATATTAATAATTCCCTCACAAGTGTTATTGCTTATGACAAATGATTGTTTAGTTAAATGATATCCATAAATAATGAGAAATATTAGATTTTTTTTGTTGGAGGATATGTGCTATGTTGTGTGGTGTGTGTATGTGTATGTGATCCACGATCTTGATTTGGATCTGATTCCTCTTCTCCAAAAGGGAATTGCTTCTTTTCAGCATCAATATTTACCCTCATCCCTAGAATGCAGTGTTTCTTTCCACTGATACCTATTCCTTACAAAAGTGAAATATAACAGCTGCATCACAACATTGGCATCACATCAACTACCCATGTGCTCCATATTTCAATGGGAACTTAGCCTTCCAATAATCATTAACAAATAGTTTTTCATAAATCTGGCCTCTTTAGCTTCCCATCACCACCACCACCACCACTTGATCCTGTTAGTTTGATCATAAACACTAAAAAGACTTGTATCTTAGGATTCGTCACTTAAACTGTCCTTTTGGAAAATTAGGGAGAAGAAAGGAAATTTCCTTTATGTTCCTCTACTTTTTATTACTTTGATTGTGTAACATAGGGGTATGGATAAAGGAAAGGTCATTCAAATGTAGTGAAGGTAAGTTTATTTTCTTTCTCTTGAATACTTTTTCTTTAGAAGTATGAAATAAAATTTAAAAAAAGAGGGAAGAACCATGACTTTTCTAAAGAGTTCAAACCTTGTTATGAAGGCTTGTGATCATATATTCCTAATGCCAGAGCTGATGTCAGTTCTAAAATTGAGTCTCCAAAGCCTGAACAGCAGCCATGACTGATGTGAATAGGGAGTATTAAATCAGTTAGGAAAACATTGAATATATGAATATAGATATGAATGTAGAAATGAGCACATCAGGCTTTTCTGCAGTTTGCTCATATATGCAATTGGTACATTAATGTATGAAATTGTAAGGTGCCAGCTGCTTTTTCAGGTTTCCATCTCTCCCTATGGCTGCAAATAAACATCTGGGAGTCCTTGGCTGTCAGCTATATGAAGAAGGGTATAGAGAAACTCCCTCAGTCCTGGGGTCAGAACTCACTCTGCTTTCTTATTTGTTGGGTGGCACTATTGTTACTGTCACTTCTCAGATTCTGGATCCTGACTGCCTGAACCTAAATTACCTGCTTGGCCCTTTCTTCCGAAGCTGGCTGCTTTATATAAAGACTCTTGTCTACCTAGACCAATAGTACCCACCAAAATCCACTCAGGCCCATGATCTCCTTTGGAATTCAAACAACTGTTTTTGTATTTTAAATCTATGCTATGTACTGGAATCATCCTGTCAGGGAAATACATGACCTTGGACAAGTACACCTCTAGACCTCAGGTGTCTCACCTCTAAAATGAAGACTAACTGTCTTCTGAGATCTCCTTAAGCTCTACATTACAAACCTCCTCTTCAGCTCAGGGAGCAATGAAGAGCCAAGACAATTAATTTGACCTAACATCCATTCTCTTAGTGAACACGGGACATAGAACCTCAGGGGAATCAAGGTCTGAATCCTCTATCTGCCCACCTAGTGACCACCTTAACTTAAGGGGGATTTCATTTTTCTGTTTGTAAAATAAGGGGGTTGTATTTGATGGCCACTAAATGTCCAGTTAGTCCATGCCTAAGAAAGTTTAAAGCACTTGACTGAGATCATGTAAACTCATGTTCAACACAAACACTTATTTCCCTGCTTCTGCATGTACATCTCACTGCCTCCCACATACTCCCTGAGGACCCTTCCACTGTGTTTCACAACTTACTCTGAGAAATGTATTGATAACAAAACCACCACTGCCTCTGGACACAGTGTATTAGTGGACCACCTTATTGTTCTATTCACTTGCCTTATGTGACTTCCCAGGCCCAAACACCTTTCCCTCGTCTCACTGCTTGATATGTATTATTTCCTCCATTAGAATATAATATAATTTAATATATTAATATTTAATATACTTTTAAAAGTTAACTTATTTATTTTTTGTTTTTAACATTCACTTCCATAAATGTTGTGGTGGTTTTTTTTTTTATTTTTGGAGGGCAGTTGGGGTTAAGTGACTTGCCCAAGGTTCCACAGCTTGTTTTTTGTGTTAAGTGTCTGAGGCCGTGTTTAAACTCAGGTCCTCCTGACTCCAGGGCTGGTGCTTTATTCATTGTGCCACCTAGTCACCCCACTTCCATAAGTTTTAAATTTTCTCCTCCTTCCCCAAAATGGCATGCAATCTGATACAGACTCTACACATACATTCCTATTAAACATTCACATTAGTCATGTTGTGTAGAAGAATCAGAACAAGTAGGAGGAACCATGAGAAAGAAAAAAAAATAATAAAACAATAAAAAAGGAATACTGTCTGCTTTGTCCTGTATTCAGACTCATAGTTCTTTCTCTGGATGTGGATGGCATTTTCCATCATGATTCCTTTGGAATTGTTTCAAGTGCTTGCATTGCTAAAAAGGGTTAAGTCAATCAAAGTCAGTGATCACACACTGTGGCTATTACTGTGTACAGTGTTCTCCTGGTTCTGCTGCTCATTTCACTCAGCATCAGTTCATATAAGTCCTTCCAGGTTTTTCTGAAGTCCACCTGTTCATCATTTCTTATAGCACAATAGTATCCCATTACATTCATATGTCACTCCTATCAGCTCACAACTCTACCAGTGATGAATTAGTGTTCCAACTTCCCTACATCTTTTCTAATGTTTATCATTTTCCTGTTTGGTTATGCTAGTCAGTATGCTAGGCATGATGTGGAACCTCAGAGTTGTTTTGATTTGTATTTCTCTAATTAATAGTGATTTAGAGCATTTTTTTCATATGACTATAGATAGTTTTAATTTCTTCCTCTGAAAACTGCCTTAATAGTGATTTAGAGCATTTTTTTCATATAGATGATATGAATATAGATAGCTTTAATTTCTTCCTCTGAAAACTGCCCATTCATATCCTTTGATCATTTATCAATTGGGGAGTGGCTTGTATTATTGTAAATTTAACTCAATTCTTTATATATTTTAGAAATGAGGCCTTTATCAAAGAAACTAGTTGTAAAAATTCTTTCCCAGTTTTATGCTTCCCTCCTAATCTTGGTTGCAATGACTTTGTTTGCACAAAACCTTTTCAATTTAATGTAATCAAAATTACCTATTTTGCATTTTAGAATGTTCTCTATCTCTTGTTTGTTCTTAAATCCATTCTCCATAAATCTGACAGGTAAACTATTCCTTGCTCCCTTATTTTTTTTTATACTATCAACCTTTATATCTAAATTGTGTACCCATTGGGACTTTATTTTGGTAAATGGTATCAGATGTTGATCTAAAGCCCAGTTTCTGCCATACTATTTTCCAGTTTTCACAGCAGTTTTTGTCAAATAGTGAGTTCTTATTGCAGAAGCTGGGGTCTTTAGGTTTATCAAACAGCAGATTGCTATAATCATTGGCTACTCTGTCTTGTGTACCTAATCTAATCCACTGATCTACCACTCTGTTTCTTAGCCAGTACCAGGTAGCTTTGATGATTGATGCTTTATAATACAATATAGGATCTGGCATGGCTAGGCCATCTTCCCTAGTATTTCTTTTCATTAATTCCCTTGATATTCTGGACCTTTGTTCTTCCAGATGAATTTTTATATTTTTTCTAGCTCTATAAAATAACTTTTGGTAGTTTGATTGGCATGGTACTGAATAAGTAAATTAATTTAGGTATTGTCATTTTTATTATATTACCCTGACCTACCCATGAGCAACTTATGTTTTTTCTAGTTATTTAGATCTGACTTTATTTGTGTGAAAAGTGTTTTGTAAATGTGTTCACTTAGTCCCTAGGTTTGTTTTGGGAGGTAGACTCACAAATATTTTATAATGTCTACAGTAACTTTAAATGGAATTTCTCTTTCTATCTCTTGCTGTTGGATTTCATTTAGAGATATATAGGAATGCCAAGGACTTATGTGGGTTTATTTTATATTATGGAACTTTGCTAAAGTTGTTTATAATTTGAAGTAGTTTTTTTACTTGATTCTCTAGGATTCTCTAAGTATCTCATCATATCATCTGCAAAGAGTGATAACTTAGTTTCTTCTTTACCTATTCTAATCCCTTCAATTTCTTTTTCTTCTCTTATTGCTAAAACTAACATTTCTAGTACCATATTGAATAACAGCGGTGATAATGGACATCTCTATTTCACCCCCAGTCTTATTGGAAACTCACCTAGCTCTATCCCCATTATATATAAGGCTTGCTGATGGTTTCAGGTAGAAGCTACTTATCATTTTAAGGAAGGCTCCATTTATTCCTTTGTCTCTAGTGTTTTTAATACAAATGATGTTGTATTTTGTCAAAAGCTTTTTCTGCATCTATTGAGATAATCATACAGTTTTTAGGGTTTTTTTTGTTGTGATATGATCAATTATGCTGATACATATCCTAATATTGAAGCAGCCCTGCATTCCTGGTATAAATCCTAGCTGATCAAAATGATAAGTTGCTGTAATCTTTTTGCTAATATTTCATTTAAAATTTTAGCATCTATATTGATTAGGGAAATTGATCTATAATTTTCTTTCTCTGTTTTGACCTTTCCTGATTTAGGTATCAGTACCATATTTGTATCATAAAAAAGAATTTTGTAGAAATCCTTCTTCACCGATTTTCCCAATTAATGTGTATAGTATTGGAATTAATTGTTCTATATATGTTTGATAGAATTCACTTGTAAATCCATCTGACCCTGGAGATTTTTTCCTAGGGAGTTCATCGAGGGCTTATTCAATTCCATTTTCTGAGATAGGGTTAAGTATTTTACTTCCTCTTCTGTTAATCTTGTCAATTTATATCCTTGTAAATATTTATCCATTTCACTAAGATAGACAAATTTATGGGCACACAGTTGGGCAAAATAATTCCTAATTAAAGTTTTAATTTCCTCTTCATTGGTGGTGAATTCACCAATTTGGTTTCCTTCTTTCTTTTTTTTAAATCAAATTAACCAAAGGTTTATCAATTTTATTGGTTTTTCGATAAAACCATTTCTTGGTTTTATGGATTAGTTCAATAGTTTCTTAATTTAAATTTTATTAATTTCTCCTTTGGTTTTCAGTATTTCTAATTTGGTATTTAGTTGAGGATTTTTAATTTGTTCTTTTTCTAGCTTCTTCAGTAGTATGCCCAATTCATTGTTCTCCTCTTTCTCTATTTTATTCATGTAAGCATTCAGAGATATAAAACTTCCCCTAAGAACTGCTTTCACTGCATATTGTAAGTTTTGGTATGTTGTCTCATTAATGTCATTCTCTTGAATGAAGTTATTGATTCTTTCCATGATTTGTTGTTTGACTCTCTCATTCTTTAGGATTAGATTATTTAGTTTCCAATTAATTTTAGTCCATCTTTCCATGGTCCTTTATTATGTATAATTTTTATTGAATCATGATCTGAAAAGAATACATTTAATATTTCTGCCTTTCTGCACTGGATTGTGAGGTTTTATATGCCCTAGTACATGGTCCATTTTGTGTGTGTATGTGCCATGTACCACTAAGAAAAAGGTATATTTCTTTCTATCCCCACTTATTTTTCTCCATGGGTGTGATAGTAATGGCAATTAAAGATTCCCCTGTATTGGCTTGGTTTTCAAATTGATTGTATTAAAACCCAGAGTTTGTTAATCCCACCTGTGGGATGGGCTTGTTGATGTGAAAAGAAAGTCCTGAAGTGGGAGGAGCTGGTGATGTAGATTTGGAGAGACAGGAGAGAGGCGGAAGATCTTTTTGGAAGCAGCACCTCGTGGAGAGAGAGAGA
>NW_027187419.1:73511778-73528278 GCF_028583685.1 Petaurus breviceps papuanus
AATTCATGAAGGGACTGGCAATGTATCTTATGGCCTTGCTAAGCCTTGTCTCCCCAGGAACTAAGATTGCTGAGAACTTGCCTCGTGTCAAGATGAAGAAAAGACCTCCATTTGGATATTAAGTGCTGTGTTTAAACTTGATGTAACTCTGGGGTAGATTCAATTGTGATCCAGGGGTGGGGAACTTTTGACCTTATTGTGCTCTGTGATTGACAAATGAAGGTAGTTTACTTATGTTTGGAAACTAATCTCCATTTGAGAAGAGGGGCTTTGTGGTGGACCAAATGAAGGTATAGCCTAGGGGTGGAGAAGTATTTAGAACAGAGACTTTGTAATTGATTGAATGATTGGAAGATCCTGGGGTGGGGTAGTACTTGGAGATTATTTAATCACACTTAGTAAATGCTGTATTTGGAATGATGTCATGTTTTGATCTTCTCTGTTCTTGGTTTGTCACTAAATAAAATAGAGAGCACCTATGCTGGTATTTTGAACCTGGGAAGTTGCCTTTGCTTGGTATTACATTACAATGGGTCTACCATATCTACCATTTCTAAAATTCTATTCACCTCCTTAACTTATTTCTCATTTATTTTCAGGTTAGATTTATCAAGTTCTGAGAGGGGGAGATTGAGGTCCACCACTAGTATAGTTTTGCTGTCTATTTCTTCCTGTAACTCTCTTAACTTCTCCTTCAAAAATCTGGATGCTATACTGCTTGCTGCATATATGTTTAGTAATGATATTACTTCATTGTCTATGGTGCCTTTTAGCAGGATATAGTTTCGTTCCTTATCTCTTTTGATTAGATCTATTTTTTCTTTTGTTTTGTCTGAGATTTGGATTGCCACCCCTGCTTTTTATAAATTCAGCTGAAGCATAATATATTCTATTCCAGCCTTTTACCTTTACTCTGTGTGTATCCCCCTCTTTCAAATGTGTTTCTTATAAACAACGTATTGTAGGATTATGGCTTTTAATCCATTTTGCTGTTTCCATTTTATGAGAGAGTTTACCCCATTCACATTCACAGTTATGATTACTGTGTCTTTCTCTCCATCCTATTTCATCCCCCTACCTCCTTCCCTCCTCAAAAGAGTTTTGCTTTTGACCACATCTTTCCTCAATCTTCCCTCCCTTCTATCAGTCCACCTCCCTTTTCTTTCCCTTTTCCCTTACTACTTCTTCCCTCCATTCTAACCATCCCCTCCTTTTTCTTTCTCCTTTTCCCTCCTACTGCCTGTAGGGCAAGTTTAACTAAGTATGTTATTTCCTCCTCAAACCATTTCTGACTGAAAGTAAAGTTCCAACAATGCTCATCTCCCTCCCTTCCTCCTCTCTACTTCATGTGATATAATTTTCCTGGGGCAATATTCTCTGGGTTTTTCAAGGTCAACAAGGTAGGGCAAGAGGGACTTAAAGTTTACTGTGCCATCTTGGCTCCCCTAGAATATAAGATTCTTGAAGGAAGTGTCTGTGTTGCTGTATTTGTATTGCCAGCATTTGGTGTAGTAATTGCCATATAGTAAACACTTCATAAATCTTTTCTCATTCATTCATTCACTGGTATGATTTAACAGTGGAAATAACATTATAAAAGATGCATTGCCATCTGCTTTGGTGCTGCACCTTAAGGACTATGGGAACTCTCAAATTGCAACTGAAAGTTTTTTATGTGTTGTCTCCTGAATTTAAATGTGAACTCATTGAGAACAGGAACTGTTTTATTCTTCTATTTATATCCCCTGTACTTTAGTAAAGTATTTTGTACTGAGTAATCTTTTAACAAATATGTTTTTAACCATTCGGTTCTAAATCTATGAGCCTATGGTCTTCAATGGAGACTTACTTAATTATCTCCTCACTGTTCTTCCATCCTCCATAGACAGACTCTTGAACTACCCATCTAGACCAGTTTTCTTATTCCCCATCTCTTTAATCATGCTGAACATCTGCTAACTCACTTCACAGAAAGCTAGCTCCAATCACACTCCTTTTCCATTCATCTTTGCTCTTTCACCACAGGAGTGAGGTAGTCTCCACCACCATGTCTTCTAACAATATCACTGAGAGTTAATGTAGCACTTCCTTAACAGATAAGGAAATAACTGATTACTTTTTGTGGCTTGCCTATTCCTGAGGTCTTGAGAATAGACTTTTTCACTCATACTAGAAATTCCAGGGTCTAACACCTCCTGCTTAGTCAGACATACAGCCACAGCAATAACAGCTGACATTTATATAGTGTTTTATATATATAAAATCATCTCATCAAGGTCCTCTGCTATTCAAATATTCCTTGCTGCCACACTTGTCCCACAGTAAATAGTATCTTGAAAAGGTTCTATATTTTTATAATGTTAGATTCATTTTTTCAAGATGGAATTAAGAAAATGACTTGATTTTCAAGACAGTGACTAAGGCATTTGACCAAGTTATTGCAAAAACTCTGGAATGAATATTGAAGTCCAGGTTTCTATTCCAATAAGTAGGCTGAGACATTTCAGAAATTTTAAACACATCCAAGAATTCCTTATCTGAATTTTCCAATTCAAAGTTGTAAGTCATTGTATTGGATAGCTGGAGGAGCGTTATGTGTATGTATGTGCCCATTAATATGAAACCATAGTGGAATCAGAATCTTGGCACA
Source organism: Petaurus breviceps papuanus (assembly GCF_028583685.1). NCBI lineage: Eukaryota > Metazoa > Chordata > Mammalia > Diprotodontia > Petauridae > Petaurus > Petaurus breviceps. Next base: position 73,514,429 of record NW_027187419.1, read on the forward strand.
TAATAAAGCTCTGGGTATATTGTCACTATGTCTTTTTGTCTTCACTTTTAGAATATAAACATTCACTTCATTCATTATATTTGTAGTCTTGTTGCCTAGCACACAGTAGGTATTTAATATATGCTTGTTGATTGGTTGGTTGGAGTTAGATGGATAGATGAACAAACATCTGCAGAGAAAAAAAATTGAGGTTCAGTGGCTGGGTTGACTCAAATCAATTAATGACTTTGAGTAGATATTCATTATGTTCATTCTAGTAGTGTTTAAGGGGAGATACAAAAAGAAATGGTAGACATGATCCCTTCTCTTTTCTGCTAACAGAGTAAATATGACAAAGAGATATTTTCATATGTTTTGTTCTTTGAACACATTCAAAGGATGTTTATAAACAACATCCCTCCCTCCCCCACTAAAAAGTGACCAGGTCAATCATTTGAGGCATGTCCAGCAGATTAGAATATGCTGTCTGATAGATTCAATTGATTTGCATATAGTTCAATAAATTCTTATTGAATTTTGTGACAGTAGATGCTGAATAAAGTTGTAGAAGTAAAATTCAAAGTGCTCTGTGTTTGCCTGATATCTGTCACCAATGAAATAGGATTGATTTGTGAGATGAGCTCCCAATTCCCTTCTCCTCTTAAGAAACTGGTAAATTCTTCTGAAATAGTTTGCCTGAAATCCAGGCAACTGCAGCAAGAGAAAATTGATGGTAAGTTTAGGGGAATTCTTCCTCAATGGTTAGGCTCTTTCCCTAGGGATTTATCATATACAATACTTAGCCTGAGAGCATCTTCCCTAAATAACAGAAAATGAATTTGCCATGGAGGATTTCATTTGTGGTTCACAAATCTGCAGAACATATTGTCATTATTAGTCATATTCTCTCTTTGACCTAGTCTGTGTCCTGGTTCCAGAGCAGCACAGACCAAAATTCCAGATTTAAGGTGGTGGTAGATGTAGGGTAATTGCAGATGTGAACAATACCACTTCCTTTTCCAGAGGGTAAACAAAACAGCCTGAACCTAGCTTAAATATTGTATATTCTCCAAACCAAATGTGGGTGTAGATTTTGAATAAAAACAGCAACTATCATCATCATCAAGCACCTACTGTGTTCCAGGCACTATAATAAATACTTTGCAAATGTTATGCCACTTGTAAAACTCATTCATAGTGTATGGCCCAACATGTATTTCTCTGCCTTTCATCTAACTTCTGGCTATTGATGTATGAATGGATTTTGTTTTTTCTTTTAAAATACTAATATGCATATTGACTTAAAATTGATTATTTACATTTATATAACAATATTAAAATAAAGTTCTATTTGACAAATATATTTAAAGAAATTTAAGGCCAAATAATATCAACACCTTCTTTATAATTTGTTATCAAGTTTTAGCTAATGAAATTTTGCCTTCTATCACAATTTCACTTTTTAAAAAAATGTAAATTCTCTCTCTTAAATTGCTTCCAGATATTATAATCATCTCACAAGGAAGGAAAACTGGTTGGCTCTTTTAGATTTCAATTCCTCAGTTACCATCTATTTTATCTTGTGGTAATGGACAACCAATGATGGCACAGAATCATACTCAAGTAGCTGATTCTCATCACTTAAGAAATATCTTATTTCTGGGGCGGCTAGGTGGCACGGTGAGTAAGAGTGCTAGCCCTGGAGTCAGGAGGTCCCGGGATCAGTTCCGGCCTCAAATACTTAACACCCACACAAAATAACTGGTTGTGTAACCTTGGGCAAGTTACTTAACCCCAATTGCTTTAAAAAAAATAACTTATTTCAAATCATTTTCCAAAATATGCCTTTCCCTTTACCCAGTCTTTCCTCGTCCAGAAAAAAGTACCAAATAATCATTTGACTTTTTTATTCCCATCTACTTTAGCCTTTGTGATTTCTTTCTTTCAATTAAGACATGACTATCTGGGTCACTAATTTGTGAATGTAGAGGTCTTCTATTCTTTGCCCCCCTCCATTTCTTGCTCCTCTCACTTTCCAATGAATGCAGTGAAATTTGAAACACCCATCTTTTTTAAGTTCCCTTAGTCCTCTGCTAGAAATATACAATAAAAATTCTAACTCCTTTTAAGAATTTTTTGAACATATAAAACGTAAAAATGTTTAAACTTAATTATATAATTGTTTCTTTACAAATAGGTTGGGTTAATCCTATATTGAAATAGCATAAACAGTGAAGGCCCTTGGACATTGCTTTTTGGATTGACAATTTCTTTTGATGTGTAAAAGAAGGGGAATCTAGAAAAGACCATCTTAGTCAGGGAGTCATCCTCAAATTCCTGATGTCAGAAACAACTCTTTTTTCTCTTCTTAATTGAAAAATTATCTCTTGACTTTATATTACCTAACCTTCCCAATATATTATTGCCCCTGCCCCACAGCCATCCTTTACAACAAAGAATAGAACAAGGAGAAAAAAACCTCAGCAAAACTAAACAATACTTCAACCAAATACAAATTATATGTAGATTTAAACTCTTATCTCCACCCACCTCTGCAAAGAATGAAAGTATATTTTTAAATTATCTTTTAGGAGTAAGCTTGGTCACATGATTAAGTAGCATTCAGTTTCCATCATATTGTTTATATTTTCACATACATCATCATGACATTGTTGGCCTGGTTCTATCTATTTCATTCTATACAACTTTATATATGTCTTCCTATATATGTCTGAATTTATCATATTCATCGTTTCTTATAGCACAATAATATTCAGTTACATTCATATACCACAGTATGATCAGCCATTTTCTAATTGATGGGTACCTACTTTGTTTCCAGTCTTTTTCTGCTTTTAAAAAAAATGCTACTCTAAATATTTTCGTGTGTATGAGAACTTCCTTTCCAACTTTTATCTCCATAGGGCATATGCATAAGACTGGAAGTTCTGAGTCAAAGAGAACAAACATTTAATTCATGTATTTCCATAATTCCAACTTGCTTTCCAGAATGATTGAGTTCATTCACCATTTCACCACTAATGCCAGGAAAATATTTTAAAATTTATTTATATTTCACATAATACCTACCTAGCATAGTGCTGAGTACATAGAGACAATAAATAAATGATTAGTTAAAGATTAAGGGCAGCATTTCAAAATGAAAAATACGGAGCTGAAAATCAGGTGATGTGTAGGTTTTAATTCTGGCCCTATTATACCCTATGAGTCTGATCTTAACTTTGTATCTCCATCAGCAAAGTAGTTTTTTTGTACAATAAGCACCTAATAAAATGTTTATTGAAACACATTCAATCAATTTGACATTACTCAAGTCATTTCATCTTTCTGGGTCTCAGTTTCCTTATCTGTGATATGAAGGGATTAGAAAGATGATCTTTAAGTAGTTTATAGCTCAAAGAATTTATATCTGCATTAAAAAAAACATAGCTATTAATTCTGTATCTTCACAATCTCAGTCTCCATGAACTTCCAAAGCAGCTGACAATTTTTATGAATTGTGTGGCATTTGAAAAATCATGAAGTAAGCAATTTCAAACAAGCTCTAGAAATTAATTCTTTAAAAGAACAATTTACTATAATGATATATGTTAATTTCAGGGTGATGCGTGCAATTAGTTTGGAAGAAATGTTTAATATTTTTAATTTCTTTCCTCATAATGGAGGAGAATAATATTATAGTGGAAGGAATGAAAAAAACTAATTATATTCAGCAGCTGTAAGTCTTCAATGACAGTTGCCATTCATTAGTTTTTGCTGTCCCACTAAGATAATTTCAGGGAAGTAAATGCATCCTGTTAATTGCCTAACTGCTTAAAATAAATAGGGTTGGGGGGAAGTATAGATTGAATTAATCTAACTTCTCTGAAGACAATTTTAATTGTCGTTGCTTTGTCCCCCAAAGGACAGTAATGAAGGTCATAAAGTACCTTAGCTCAAAGATTCCTGTGAGTTGTGTGGTGAATTTAGTTCATTCTAATTTCCCTGTTCATTAAATCAATGTGTTTGTTTATTATCATTAGTAGGATATACGGTTAGGTGTAAAGTTGTTGCCAATGTAAAGTTCAACTTATTTCCTACTTGTAAATAATGTATTCAATTATTTTATGCAACATTTTCACCTCATCTATCATGCTGTTGACATTTACAAATGACAGCAAAGACATCTTTGTGGTGATTTTCAATGTGAACACTGTTTCACAAAGGGGAATTTCATATTATTTGGAGCCATGTGGTGTAGTTCATGGATGGCTAAGATTGGAATTAGGAAGAGGAGGGTTCAAGTCATAGCTCTGACACTGAAACTGTCTGACTTACATTTTAGATCCCTAATAAGATTCCCTAAAACTATAAATTACCTATCTATATCAGTGGAGTGAAATTTTACACTAGGAGTTCCCTACAAGTGAAATCAGATCCTTATATTTTTAATTTTTTTAAACCCTAAAATATGTGTTTAAATTACATATGTCTTTAAAGCTACAAAAATCAAATAATTAAGATATGAATAAGCTAACAAACAATGAAAATTTCATCTTTTCTTTAACTGGAATATGAAAATTAGAATCACTATCAATTATAATGGTTAATGGGCAGATGTAAAAACGGACTCTATCCAGTGAGACCTGAAGGACTTCTGGGCAAGGAATCAGTTTCAGTTTGGATTGTTTTTTTCATCTTTTCAACCAAATCACATAATCTATTTGGCAAGTGCATATTATTATATTATTGTACATTATTGTTACAAATCATGTTTAAAATAACAATGGCAAATGTCAATGTGGTGCCAGTCTAGACCCTAGTCAGTATTCTGATAAATTTCATTTACAGTGATCATCTCTCTTCACCAAATACACTCAAATATTCTCTCCAGCTGATGATCTGTGGTTGGGACTATTTGGGAAAATGAATTAAATGTGTTCATGAATTGTCAAGCATATGTCTTATCAATTCAAGAAAATTTCTTAAGCTCTTACTTTGGAAGGAGAAGATATGAGGCATGTTGTAGATATAGAATGGTCAAGATTGGAAACCACAAGTAAGCAGAAACAGGAAAACAAAATATACAATGACTATAACAATGTAAAAGGAAACAACAACAAAACAAAATAGGTATAATATTCTGTGCAATTATACTGATCAAGCTTGGTCCAAACCAACCAGTCACTCAAAAAGCACTGACTATGGACCACACACCGTGCTAATCACTAGGCATACAAGAGAGGCAAGAACAATCCCTTCCCTTAATGAGTTCACGTTCTACTGGGGGTAAATAATATTTAAATAATTAGGTACATACAAAATATATACATAGCAGATGAAAGGTATTCTCAGATAAATGCACTTATAGCTAGAGGAATGGGAAGGAAAGATTTGAAGGGAGCTTAAGGGAAGCCAGTAAAGCTCAGACACAGAAGTGAGAAATGAAAACATTTCAGGAATAATGAACAGTCAGTGCAAATGCACAGAAACAGGGGATACAATGTCATGTATGAGGAATAGCAAATAGGCAGGTATAGCTGGATCCTAGAGGGTATAGAAAGAAATAAAGTCTAAGAATTCTGGAAAGATATAAAAGGGAGAAATTATAAGAAGTTTTACATACCAGAGAGAGGATTTTATATTTGAAGCTAAATGTAATAGGGAACTACTTGAGTTTATTGGGAAATATGATATGATCTTAAATTTAGAAGAATCACTTCGGCAATTGAATGGAAGATGAATGAAGGGTCAGAGAAAGACTTGAGGCAGGGACAGCAAATAAAAATCTATTATGAAAGGGCATCAAGGTGGTACAGTGGATAGAACAGTGGGTCTAGAGTCAGGAAGATCTTAGGTCGTCTGACCTCAGAGACTTATTAGCTGTGTGACCCTGGGAAAGTCACTTAACATCTTTTTGTCAGTTACTCAAATGTAAAATGGAGATACTCTGAAGAAAGAATTGGCAAGCTACTCTGGTATCTTTGCCAAGAAAATCCAATGGACAATGTCCATGTTGTCATCTAGAGTTAGACAACCTCACAATCAAATACAGAAAGTCAACATAGTAAATACATCCTTTTCAGATCATAATGCAATAAAAATTATATTCAATAGTGGACAATGGGAAGAATAATTAAGAATTAATTGGAAATGAAATAATCTATCCTAAAAACAAGGGGGCCAAAAAAGAAATCATAGAAACAATCAATAATTTCATTAAAGAAAAGGATAACAGTGAAGGAACATACCAAAATGTATGGGATGCAACCAAAGCAGTTATTAGGTGAAATTTTCTATCTCTAATTACTTATATCAATAAAATAGAGAAAAAGTAGATCAATGAATTGGTCATGCAACTAAAAAAAAACTAGAACAAAGAACAAATTTAAAATCCCCAATTAAATACCAAGTTGGAAATTCTGAAAATCAATGGAGAGATTAATAAAATTAAAAGTAAGAAAACCTTTGAAATAAATAAAACTGGAAGGTGGTTTTATGGGGGGGGGAATCCAGTGAAATAGATAAACCACTGGATAAGTTGATTTTTGAAAAGGAAAAAAGAAAATCAAATTACTAGTGTCAAAATTGAAAGGGGTGAACCAATGAAGGAGAAATCAAAACAATTTTAGGAGCTATTTTGCCCAATTATATGCCAAAATTTGACAAGCTAAATAAATTGAATGAATATCTATAGAAATATAAATGACTCAGATTAACATAAGAAGAAATAAAATATTTAAATAACCCAGTCTTAGAAAAGGAAATTGAAAAAGTCATCAATGAACTTCCTAAGAAGAAATTCCTAGGAGCAGATGGATTCACAGGTGAATTCTACCAAACACATAAAGAATGATTAATCCCAATACTACATAAATGATTTGGGAAAATAGGTGAAGAGTCCTACCAAATTCCTTTTATAACATAAACATGGTGCTGATACCCAAACTAGGAAGAGTCAAAACAGAGACAGAAAATTATAGACCAACTTCCCTAATGAACATTGATGCAAAAATTTTAAATAAAATACTAGCAAAGAGATTACAGCAATATATCACAAGGATTATACTCTATTATAACCAGGTGGGATTTATACAAGGAATGTAGGACTGGTTCAATATTTAGGAAAACTATAGGTATAATTGATCATATCAATAACAAAACCAACAGAAGTCATACAATTATCTCAATAGATGCAGAAAATGCTTTGACAGAATACATCACCTATTCCTATTAAAAACACTAGAGAGCATAGGAATAAATGAAACTTGCCTTAAAATAGTAAATAATATTTATCTAAAACCATCAGCAAGCATTATCTATATTGGGGAGAAGCTAGATGCCTTCCTAATACAATCAGGGGTGAAGCAAGGATGCCTATTATTACCTCTATTATTTAATATTGTACTAGAAGGGGTGTTACTGGAAATGTTAGCTATAGCAATAAGAGAAGAAAAATAAATTAAAGGAATTAGAATAGGCAATGAGGAAACAAATTTATTACTCTATGCAGACAATATGATGTTATACTTTGAAAATCCTAGAGAATCAACTAAAACACTACTTGAAATTATTAAATTTGCTAAGTTGCAGTTTACAAAATAAACCCACATAAATCATCAGTATTTCTAAATATTACCAAAAAAAAGTACAGCAGCAAGAAAAGGAAAGAGAAATTCCATTTAAAATAATTGTAGACAATATAAAATACTTGGGAGTCTACCTGACAAGACAAACCAAGGAACTATATGAACACAACTATAAAACATCCATATGAACTATATGAACACAACTATAAAACATCTATATGAACTATATGAACACAATTATGTCATATCTAAACAATTGGAAAAATATTAATTCCTAATGAGTAAGTCAAGTCAATAAAACAAAAATGACAATGCTACCTAAATCAATTTATTCAGTGCCATACCAATCAAACTATCAAAAGATTATTTTATAGAGCTATAAAATGACAAAATTCACCTGAAAGAACAAAAGCTCAAGGATATCAAGGGAATCAATGAAAAAAAAAAAGTGAAAGAAGGGGGCTAACCATACCAGATCTCAAACTGCATTATAAAGCAAAAGACTGGAGTGATAACGTCACTTTCTAGAGTAGTAGGTAAGGGAGGGAGTTTAGAGGTACAGATAATGGATTCTGCTTTAGAAATATTGTTTAAAATGTCTATCAGACATCCTATTTGAGATGTTTGGAAGGCAGTTGGAGAGGCAAGATTGGAAGTAAGCAGAGAGATAGGGGTATGAAAGGAAGATTTGAGAATTATCAGCATAGTGATGGAAATTAAACCCTTGGGAGTTGATGAAATCAACAAATGAAGTAGGACACAGGGATAAAAGAAGGCCCAAAACAAAATTCTGAGAGATATCTATGGTTAGAGGACATGATTTGTAGAAGGAACAAGGAAAGAGAATAGAGAAAAAGAGGTTAGATAAGTAGGGGGAAACCAGGAGGGAATGGTAACATGAAATCCTAGAAAGAAGTACCAAGGTTTAGAGAACGATCATGTGTCAAAGGCTTCAGAGAAGTCAAGGAGAAGGAGGAATGAGAAAAGGTTATTGCATTTTGCAAGTAAGAGGTCATTAGTTACTTTGGAGAGAGCAGTTTTGGTGGAATGGTAGAGTGGTAGAATTGAAAACCAAATCATAAGAGAGTAAGAGGAAAGAAATTGGAGGAACAGTTTTAGGTGGAATTATTTTTTTTACAAATTTAGCTACAAAGGACAGGAGATATAGGATGATAGGTACAGGGAATGAAAGAGTCAAATGAGAATTTTTTTTTCATGATAGGAGAGACAGAAGCATCCTTGTGGGCAGTAGAAAATTAACGATTATATAGGGAGAGATTGAAAGTAAGTGAAAGAGTATAAATGACAGAGCAGGTAATCTGTAAAAGGGAATAGGATGGAATGAGATTGCTTAAGCAATTAAAAGGGGTTAACTTTGGTAAGTAATAAGGCAACTTCATCATGAGAGACAGGGAGGAAGAAGGAAAGAGTGGCAAAAGACATCTGAGTGATAAGAGATGAGGAAAATGGGAGAACAATGAGTTCATGGCAAATGCTTTCAATTTTTTCTGTAAAACATGAGGCAGGGATCTCAGCTGAGTGAATCAGGGGACTGAGAGTCATGGGAGATTAGAAGAGGGATGAAAAGGTTTGGAAGAGGCACTGTGGTGAATGGGAGAGTGAATTAATAAGGGAAGTATAGTAGGATTGGCTAGCAGTAGTGAGGTCTCAATTGAGGCTATGTAATACAAATTTATATTAGACCTACTCAGAACAGTTGCATGATTTTCTCCACCTTTGTTCAGTAGCAAAGGCAATAAATGGTGGTAGTGATCAAAAACTGAGGCTTGGTTGGGTATATTCAAGAATATGAAAAGGGGCTAAGGATTCAAGAGGGAACAGAAGAGAGCTAAGTTGGTTCACAAAGAAGTCAAGATGAGAAGAGGAGAGAGTGGTTAGTGCAGGAAAGATTGCCAGAGAGAAAACTGGTTAAGGGATTAGAGGTCATAGTGCTAACGAAGAATAGGTTATTAAGAGAAAGTAAAGGAGAGGTGAAAAATAGATTATGGTTAGATAAGGGGATTTCAGAATTTTTGAACATGGAAGTGGTACATTTGTGGGTGATGGCAAGAACAAGGGTATGACCATCTTTGTATGTGATTGAGGTATAGCTCCTGGGAGGTGAGTAGATTGGGGAACTGACCCAAGTTTAGATCTGTTGCCATGCCCCTGTCCAGGAGTTTCTTTTTTTTAATTTATATTTATTTTATTTTTAATTTGTGAAATAAAAATAAAATTATTTTCATAATTTTGTAGAATAAGAAAGAAATGACTGCACATGAAACTGCAAATTTATTAGGTACAACTTACTATTCCTTTTAAATATAAAATAAAGTTATAATGTAACTTTTTCCCTTTTTTTCTTTCCTTCCCCCCCACCCAAGAGATGATTACCATTAGACACAAATATGTGTATATGTGTGTATATATACATATATATATATATACACACACACATATAGTATATTCATATATAGATACACACATATAGATACATATGTAAAATCATTCTATACATATGTCAGTGGGGGGCAGTTCAATTCTTTCTCTGGATGCAAATAGTGTTTTCCTTCATAGGTCCTTTGTAGTTCATTAGGATACTTATAATAATAGCCAAAATGACTTAATCACTCAAAGTTGTTCTTAAAGCAATATTGCTGTTACCATGTACAACAATCTCTTGGTTTTGTTCATTCCACTCTTTATTATTCCATGTAAGTCTATCCATATTTTCTAAAATCAACAAGCTCACCATTTTTTATTGCCCAGTAGTATTCCATCATGATCATACACTACAACTTGTTCAGCCATTACCCCATGAAGGAATTTCAAAAGATTGCTGCCAGACTCAGCCACTATTAATTAATCTGAGGGTTCAGAGAAGTTGAACTGCAGACTCCCCTTTGGTCTAGGACTCTTGCCCTGGTAATTCCATTTCAGACTTACATGCTAGGCTAATAAGGATAGAACTGAGCTGCCACTCTGCTCTTGAGGAAAGAAGTACACAGCTACATTTACAGAACTTGGTCCTGGCTCAGCACATAACTAGGGCTGACATTCATAACCACTCTTCTCCACCCTTTGTCTGTGACCCAGAACTGTGTAATGGTCAACAGAGCTGCCAGATGGCACCCATTCCTGCATTCTGTGCTAGTTGAGATCTTTTTGCCATATCTTTCTGCCCTGGTACCTTGTTTAGGCCCCTTTTCAGTCCCTTGGTGTTGCAATGTTCCATGCCATTTACACTCCTGGCCAGACCCTATCACCTGTGTCCTATCTGTCTTGCTAATCCACTTTGGACTAGAAAAAAAAATGACTCACTGACTATTTCTTGGCTTTCCCACTCAGAACTGAGTCTGGTGTATTTTGTAAATCTTTGTGGAGAAGGTTTAATGGGGAGCTAGGCTGTATTGTTTTCTTTTACTCTGCCATCATGATTTTCCCCCCAATTGGCTTTTAAAACCCTCCACAATCTAGATGCCGCCTATCTTTCAAAGCTTATCACACATTACTCTCCTTCAAGCACCCTATCCTATAGTCAAATTGGCCTGTTTTCTTTTCTGCAGCCATGAAATTCCATCTCCCCTTTTCGAAGTGTATCCCTCTGTAATGGGAATGCAAATTTGGAAGATCTTCCCTGCCCCTAGGCTAAAGTGCACCTGGAGCCTGGGGTGGGAGGCTTGTTTTTCAGTAGATACTTTCTGATTGGCCAGTGGGTCCAAAAAGGTTGTTACATTCTCTGAGCCAGGAGAAGGCTATATAAGCCCTGATGTGAGGCTTTGTTTTGGGGGCTCACTTTGAGAAGTGTTCTGTGATTTGATCTGTATTCTGGGAAGCTGTTGTCCAGGGCCCCCCCGGCTTTGAAAAACCCAGATGTGGAAACCCAGATGTTGACTGGGTATGGATGTAATGGTTGGACAGTTTGGAAATCTGTCTACTTGATCTGTTTCTGTCTTGATAATTCTGCCTGTATACTTTGAAGTTCGGGGTGCTGACCTTTTCCCCTGAACAAGGTAAACAATATATGTCTGACTGATTAAAGTAAGCTTGTTAACCCATTTTGAGTTGCTTTCCTTTAACAAAGCAGATCCAAGAACCTGTGTGAGCAGCCACCCTGCTGATGCTAGGGTGCTTGCTGCTACACCCTCATGTCCAGAAAGTACTCCCTTCTCTACTCCATGTAGTGGGATCTCTAACTCTATCAAAGCTCAAGTCAAATGCTATTTTGTACAACCTTATGTTCATCCCACATTCTAGTTGCTAGTGCCCTTTTTCCAGAAATTATTTTGTCTATATTTTATATTTAATCCTCTCTGTTTATTGTTTATATTATATTATACTCCATTGCCCTATACCAACAGAAAAAACATAGCATAAGCTGCTTAAAGTGGAGGGACTGTTCCTCTTTTGTCCTATTAATGTTTTTGGTATCCCTAAGACCCCTAGCACAGTGCCAGGGTTCAGAAATGGTTTAATAAATGCTAGTTGAATTGATAGCATTGAGAGTAGTACTTGTTGAACTAATTAATTATATGTCAAAACCAAAGGTAAGAAAGAATGTAAAGACAAAGTGTACTGATAAATTAGGAAAATGGTTTACTAACATTTGTCACAATATTTTTAGTTATTTCCACTTAAAATGAAAGAATTGAAAGGTGGAGGGTTAAAATATCCTGATAACCACCTTATTTTTCTTTTAGTTCCCTTTGATTTCCATGGCATTGAAACTTAAGAGAGGGTTTCTTATTATTTGATTTCCCACCTTGGGTGGGGGGGAAGGGGACTAACAAGAAAGAGTATCAGACCACTGGACCTGGAGTCAGGGAGACCTAATTCCAAAGCTGACATTAGGAGTTGTGTGACCCTGGGCAAGTCACTTAACCTCTGTTTGCCTCAGTTTCCTCATCTGTGTAATGCCAAGAAAAGGCAACTTCCCAAGGTTCAAAATACCAGCATAGGTGCTCTCCATTTTATTCAGTGACAAATTAATAACAGAGAGAATCAACATACAGCATAATTCAAAATATAGCATTTACCAAGTGTGATTTAATCAAGTACTACCCCTCCCCTGGACATTACATTCATTTAATCAATCACAAAGTCCCTCTTCTAAATACTACTCCACCCCTAGAGTGTACATTCATTTATTCCATCACAAAATCCCTCTTCTCATTGGAGATTAGTTTCCAATCATAAGTAAAGTACATTCATTTGTTCAATCACAGAGCACAAAAAGGTCAAAAGTTCTCCATCCCTGGATCACAATTGAATCTACCCCAGAGTTACAACAAGATTAAGCACAGCATTTAATACCCAAATGGAGGTCTTTTCTTCATCTTGACACAAGGCAAGTTCTCAGCAATCTTTGCTCCTGGGGAGACAAAGATTAGCAAGGCCACAAGATACATTGCCAGTGTCTTCATTAATTCATTCCCTGTCTGCAGAACAGTCCTAGGACCCCTAAAAACATTAGCAAAACCCTCTTCTAATATTTCTGTAAACATACAACAAGAAAATCCTTCTTCAGGGCTTCTGAACCAACAGCAAGGTTCCAAGCCCTCTGCAACAACAGCACTGTCCTTCACCAGTGGACAGAATTCACTCTCTGTCTGCAGAACAGTCTCAGTAGCTCTGAAGCAACAGCAAAGTTCCAAGACTTCTGCAACAACAGGACTGTCTTTCACCAGTGGACAAATCTGGAAAAACAACATCAAAACAGACAAAGTATCAGCATAACAGCCATGTCTCCTCAGTCCTTGGAAGCTCTGGGTGGTGTAATGTAATGCCAAAAGAAGGCAACTTCCCAGGTTCAAAATACCAGCATAGGTGCTCTCTATTTTATTCAGTGACAAACCAAGAACAGAGAAGATCAAAACATGACATCATTCAAAATACAGTATTTACTAAGTGTGATTAAATAATCTCCAAGGACTACCCCACCCCAGGACCTTCCAATCATTCAATCAATTACAAAGTCCCTGTTCTAAATACTTCTCCACCCCTAAGCTATACCTTAATTAAGTCCACCACAAAGCCCCTCTTCACAAATGGAGATTAGTTTCAAAACATAAGGTCAAAAGTTCCCCACCCCTGGATCACAATTGAATCTACCCCAGAGTTACATCAAGTTTAAACACAGCACTTAATACCCAAATGGAGGTCTTTTCTTCATCTTGACAGGAGGCAAGTTCTCAGCAATCTTAGTTCCTGGGGAGACAAGGCTTAGCAAAGCCACAAGATACATTGCCAGTCCCTTCATGAATTTATCCTCTGTCTGTAGAA
>NW_027187419.1:73528678-73589977 GCF_028583685.1 Petaurus breviceps papuanus
CAGCTCAGGGGGCAGGTCTCAAAAGTCCAGGGCAATTCAAAGCGGCCCCCAGCAATTCTCTTAGTTTCTCTCTCTCCACGAGGTGCTGCTTCCAAAAAAAAGATCTTCCGCCTCTCTCTTGTGTCTCTCCAAATCTACATCACCAGCTCCTCCCAGTTCAGGACTTTCTTTTCACATCAACAAGCCCATCCCACAGGTGGGATTAACAAACTCTGGGTTTTAACACAATCAATTTGAAAACCAAGCCAATACAGGGGAATCTTTAATTGCCATTACTATCACAGGTGGCAGGTCTCAAAAGTCCTGGGCAATTCAAAGTGGCCCTCAGCAATCCTCTCAGTCTCTCTCTGGCTCCAAGGTGCTGCTTCCAAAAAGTTCTTCTGCCTCTCTCTTTTCCCGTGTCTCTCTAAATTTACATCACCAGCTCCTCCCAGTTCAGCCCTCTCTTTTCATGTCAACAAATCCATCCCACAAGTGGGATTCACAAACTCTGGGTTTTAACACAATCAAACCAAAAACCAAACAAATACAGGAGGATCTTTAAATTCTATTACTATTACATATAGGCAGCATCACATAGTGGTAAGAAAGTTAGCTTCTGAGCCAGGTTCAAGTCCTGCCTCAGGGTCATATTGCCCATGTCACTTAACCTCTTAGTGATCTAAACCAGGGGGTCAAATTCCAATAGAGTTCATCCAATTCATCCATAAGGATCCCTTTGAACCACACATTGACTTAGTTCTGAGAATGTAGTGTTATCTATGTTTTATTGTATTTTTTAATTTGTTTTGTTAAATATTACCCAAGTACATTTTAATATAGTTCAGGTACACTCTGAAGTATGGTGGACATATGGCCCTTTGGTGGGTTGTATGTTTGATACCTCTGCTCTAAGACCCTCTCTTGTCCCTAAGTTGAAGGTAAAGTGTTGACCTGCAGTGGAAGATGGATTTTCCTCTTCAGCTCATCTGGGAGGAATGAAATCACAGATCTAATCTCTACTCTTTCTCTCTCTGAGAAAGAGAGAAATGTGTGTATTTTTACATGTTTGTGTATTTGTACATTTACATATGAATGCACTTATATACACATGTGTATATAAGTGTATGTATGCATCTATTTATGGTTAAAGTATTCCAATTAATCCTTAAAGGTGGACCTTCAGTGCAAGTTATCCGGATATTTGCTATAGTTCTCTACCTCATTCTGGTTGTGTACACATGAAGCACAACAATAGCTTTTGCTTCCATTATACTAATTAGGTTCAAAAAGTTCTCTTGAGAAAAAATAAATATATGTCTTACAACATATTAAAATTATTCTTTTTTTTTTACACAAAACCAGTGCTGTGCTGGTAAATGTTCAACAACCAGTTCTTCCCCCAAAAAATTATGAGTACAACACGCCGTAAAGTTTAAACTTCATTATTAACATTTTCTCTATCACTTTCTTAAGTCTAGACAATCAACAAAAACATAAATGTATTTACAGCCTTTGTTGGTTTTCTAGTTATAAATGCTCACAGTGAAAATTTAACAATTGGCTCTCAGGAACCCATTCAAGCTGACTTCAACCTATCCCTGCACAGAACTCAATTATTCCAATCATATTCAGCAAACTCATTGCTCGCTCTAATCTGAGCTATGGCACTTCCCAATACTTCCACATTGAAGAAGTAGGAGAGGAAGAATTTATTGGGTTCTATGAACTACAGCATGAACTTTCCCTTTCTGACTTCACCAAGCACTTTGTTTTGTCCTTCTTTGATGCACTCATCATATCATTTTATGTCATAAGTGCCCATGTAATATAACCCAATTGGATTATAGTCTGCCAAAGACAATATCTTAAACTTGGTATTTTCTCCTACACCTAGCAATTCTCTGGATCTGAAGATTTTAGTGTACTACAAACAATATGAGTGAGCAAAAGAAATTTTAAAATGCTAAGGAGATCATAGACTGCATTAAAAGAGGCATAGTCTTTGGGAATAGGGAAATAAGGATAGGCCAGTTGCTCTCTTCCTTAGTCAGGTCACATCTCAATTCTTTTTTACTATCTGCTTCTTCCCATAACTTATTTAACTGGTCCTTCAAGAATTTGGATGCTATATAATTTTATGCATATATTTTCAGTATTGATATTAATTTATAGTCAATGGTACCTTTTAGCAAAATGTAGTATCCCTGATTATCTCTTTTAATTAAGTCTATTTTTGTTTTTGCTTTGATAAAATCCTGATTGAACTTCTGCCTTTTTTACTTCAGCTAAAGCATAATAGAGTCTGCTTCAGCCTCTTTTTTCAACTCTGTGTGTCTTTCTGTTCAAGTGTGTCTCTTGTAGATCAAAGAAAAAGGAAAAATTTTGTATATGTATATGAAAATATTTGCATAAAAATATAGCAGCTCTTTTTGTGGGGGCAAACATTTGTAAATTTAAGAGATGCCCATCTATTGGCGAATGGTTGAACAAGTTGTGGTATGTGATTGTGACAGAATAATATTGTGCTATAAGAAATGATGAACAAAATGTTTCAGAAAAACCTGGGAAGACTTATGTGAACTGATATAAAGTGAAGTGCGCAGAACCAGGAAAAACATTATCCATAGTTACTACAATATTGTAAGGATGGCCAACTGTGAAAGAATTAGCTATTCTGATTAAGATAACGATCAAAGACAATTTCAAAGGACCCATAAGGGAAAAAATAATATCTACCTCTAGAGAGATCACTGATGGACTCTGAATGCAGATTGAAGCATACTTTTTAAATTTTATTTTGCCTATGTTCTTTTACAACATGGTTAATATGAAAATATGTTTTGTATGAATTCACATGCATAAACAATATCAAATTGCTTGCCTTCTCAAGGATGAGGTAGGGGTAAGAGGGAGGGAAAGGTTTTGGAACTCAAAATTTTAAAACATAAATGTTAAGAAATTTACATATATTTGGGAAATATTTAACAAAATAAATATAAATATGTGTGTGTATATATAGAGATAGATATACCGTGTTTCCCTGATAATAAGACCTATCCTGAAAATAAGCCCTCCCCTTACTGTGTAAGATTCCTCTAAAATAAGCCCTCCCCCGAAAATAAGCCATATTGAGATTGCTACTGTACTGAAGGTGATCCCCTGTGCTACACGCTACATTACGGTACCCTCTGTATGCACTGTCTCCCCCCCCCGGGTGAAACGCACGCCGCGCTCCGAGCTGCATCCAATCAGAGCTGCAGCAGTGAGCGCGTCATCCTGTTCTTCCCCAGTGATTTGCTTGCTGGCACCATTGAGAGCAGTGCCGTGGAGGAGAGCTGAGGCAGGACAACATAAGCCCTCCCCTGAAAATAAGCCCTCTGGTGTTTTTCTTTCCAAAAAAATTAATAAGACAGTGTCTTATTATCGGGGAAACATGGTATGTATACACACATATTTAAAAGTATATCTCTTATAAACAACATACTGTTGCATTCTGATTTCTAATTCATTCAGATATTATCTTCTGCTTTATAGGGGAGTCCATCCCATTCACATCATCAGTTATGACTGCTAATTGTGTATTTCCCTTCATCTTATTCTCTATTTATCCTTCTTTTTTTACCTTGTCCCTTCCTCAAAAGTATGTTTTACTTCTTATCACTGCTTCCCTTAATCTATCCTCCCTATTATCACCCTCCCCCCTTTCTCTTTGCTTCTTCTTTTCCTATTTCCTGGATAAGATGAAGGCCTGTTAGCTTATTTATCATTGGTTGGTCAGTAGTTAGTGTTGGTGATGGCAAGGAAGTTAGGTCCCTGCTCCACAAGAATTGCTACCCTCATTGATGGCTATAGGGATTAGGCTGGAAACCCAGTGGATCAAGGCAAAGTACGTATCGCCTACACAAGGAGCAGTAAGATCCAGAGAAAGACAGTTTCTAATACAGTCCCTAACAAGGGCTGAGGTTGGGGTTATATCATCTGAAGTTCAGCAGTAATAAAGGGAAAAGTAGGCACTGGAGCCAGGGCCTTGGTATTTGCCTTGGCCACCATTTTCCCTGGTACTTGGTGTTCACAAAGAGCTAAGGCATTGTGGTTTTTCTCAGATAGTAATGGTGCCCATATGGTCAGAGTAGCAATAGAAGCAAGAAGGCCTCCAAACCCAATCCTAGAGACAAGCTAGAGCTGAGGCACAGTCTTACTCCCACTCTCTGACTTCTAGTCATTAGTAGAAGCACTCACTGTCCAATTAGGACTTGTATTAAAATTTTGGAAGTGATATCGAGTTTTATTTCACCTTCAGGGATTGACCATATTTGCAGTTTTGCTTTCAGCTATTTTCTAAATAATTCTTTCCACAGGAACTTGCCTTAATTTCTGAGCTAGAAGGGGAAAAAAGTCTATTTCAACATCAAAGAATTCAGATGCAGCTGCATGGATTGTGCACAGATGTCTTACACAAGTGAACCAGAGAGTTGAAAGGCTGAAATTAAAATGAGGAAAAATAAACATAAAAACATCATCTCTAAATGTTGTGGAGTAAGAAAAGGAATAGATAGGAGAAAGTTCAAACTGGGTTAGATCAAGATTTCCCTGCAAAAGGTGCAGAGCTCAGTAAATCCAAGTTATATTGAATGAATACTACTGGATGGATGGAAAGAATAGATGGAAGGTGATAGAATGTCTTCTGCCTCCTGGCTTTGTGGAAGGCAACAAGGTATCTGACATCATTTGGATATGGGAAGGACACCAAAAAACTCCCTCACCAAATATACCTTTCCTAAGCTGCTCTGTTGGGCAATTACTTCTTTGGATTAAGACATTAGGCCCCTTTTAAAATATATGATGAATTCCTATTCCAGCTGAATGATCTATAAGTACCTCCAATTCAACAAATTCAAAATTGAATCTTTATCTCCCCCACCTCCAACTCTGCAGAGAGCAGCACTGTCCTTCCAGCCATGCAAATTTAAAACTTTGAAGTCACTCTTACCTTTTCATTCTCCCTCATGTGCCTCTGGCAATCTGTTGCTACGTCTTGTTGAGACTATCTCCACAGTGTCTCTATATTTGTCCATTTCTCTCTGAGAGATGTATGAGTGCACCCTATTGTGGAGGACTTTAAATGACATGCTGAGGAGTTTGCTTTTTTTAAAATTTATTCTAGAGGACATAAAAAAACATTAGAGCAAGAGATTGACATGGTCAAACTTGTGCCTGAGAAAGATTATTCTGGAAGGTGTGGGCAGGAGGTGAGAGACTAGACTGAGGAAAAATAATTAGGAGACTATTGTAAGTAAAGTCAAGAAGCAATAAGTCTGAACTAGGGAGTCGCTGCATGAGTGGAGCAAACTGAAAGAATGTAAGAAATGTTATAGAGAAGAAATTGAGGTAAATGATTGAACATCGGAGATGAGGGAGAAGGAAAAGTCAAGGATGATTCCAAGGTTATGAATTTAGGTAATTGAAAAAAAAAGATGGTGCCCTCAACAGAAATAAGGAGGTTTGAAGGAGGGACAATGTTAGTGGAAAGCTTTAAAAAATTGGTTTTGGATGCATTGCTGGAGAAGAATTTCTATTTGCAGTTATAGATTGCTGAAATACATTAAGTGTGAATTCCATGAATTGTCTCATGGTCGATGATGTCCTGTGGAGCATGACTTTGTATTATTCTATGTTTTGTTTTAGCAGTGCCATAAATATAAATAATTGCACCTGGGGCAAGAAGTAGGAAATGTACCTGAAGTGGCTATGCCACAACAGGAAAGGTCCTATGAGGTGGAAAGACATTGGGAGCTTCTGACTGTGGAGAGAGGAGAATGGAAGGGGTCAGATGATGATAGGATATCCACTCTGGCCTTTCATAGCTCTGTGAGGTTCTTGGAGGGTCCTGCTACTCCTTGGGTCCTTTAGTTGATCCCATAACCTGAACCTAAACTTCTATCAAGTGCAGGGTTGGCATGTGTGAGGAATGGGTGGGGTTGAGGTGGGGTAATGAATAGAATCTCATGGTTCAATTTGGGTCTGAGACTGGAGGGACAGGGTAACAGATGGTCAAGATTTCATTCTGGAGTTTGATTTGTTATGAGGCTCACCTCCCTGCTTCTCTTTTATTCTCCTTTGCATAGTTATTCGGCTTCTCTTATGGAAGACATTTTAAGATAGGCTTCTATCCCCTATCCCTCTTCTATTCTTTTTTTTTTTCTTTTTGGAGGGTAGTTGGGGTTAAGTGACTTGCCCAAGGTCACATGGCTAGTAAGTATGTCAATTGTCTGAGGCCAGATTTGAACTCAGGTCCTCCTGACTCCAGGCCGGTGCTCTATTCACTGTGCCACCTAGCTGCCCCACCCCCTTCTATTCTTAACTTGGATAGGAGGAACCCATGGGTATCAAGGCCAAAGGAAGAGGAGATTCCTATTTCTGATCTCCCCAGTACCTGGATGGGGGTGAATGAACTAAGTTTGCCAAAGAAGAATGAAGTGTTGACAGTCCTAGCCATACTGAATTACCTTCCCTTGTAGTAGATCCACAACTGTTCCTTGGAAGTTGTTTCATTTAGGACCAAGTTGTTGGAGGATTTTAAATTCACCCACACTGGGGTTTTGGGTCACTTGCCCCACCTTGGTATGTTTCTATGTTTTTTAAAAATTATGTATTCACAGTATAAATGAAACTTAAGAAACATAAATACTTCTTGGATCAAATCACCCACTGTGAGTCAGACACTATTCTAAACACTGAGGATATAAATAAAGATAAAAATCAGTATCTCTTCTCAAGGAGCTCACAGTCTGAGGTAGACAGCATGCAACTATGGGCAAATGATACAAATTGGATATAAAGATATATAATATAAAATAAGGATAAATTGGAGATTATTTCAAAGGGAAAGCAGCAAAGTTTTAAAATGACTAGTAAAGATTTCTTATAGAAGGTGGGATCTCTAGCTTAGACTTGGAAAAGCTAGGGAAGTTGGGAAGCAGAGATGAGGAAGACAGTTCTGAGGGGTGGGGAAGGTTGTCATTTGACAATGGATGAGTTCTAAATATAATAAAAATTATAAATATTAAATTATTCAATTACTCAAAGTTAAAATTTGAATAACTACTTCTGGAGTAATCCCACCTCTGCTACTACAGACTAGACTTCTCTGAGTCTATTTTCACATCTGTAACACGGGAATAATTGTATTTGTACAACCTATTTCCCAGATCACCTATGTAAAGTGCTTTAAAAACTTTAAAGCACTATTAAAATGTCAATGTATCATTCATATTCAGCATGCACAACATTCTTGAGTATCAAGCATATTACTATCATAAATTCTTTAGATTAAATGTTCATGATAGAGATTTTTGCTTTTTATCTCTATGTTTCTGTCCCTCTCAATTCACACACACACGCACACACACATACACACACACTTAAAAAAGGAAATTTCCAAATCCCCACAATAGAGCTATTTTTGTATGAAAAAAAAAAAACAGAAAATCTGAGCAGTATAGAAATGTTACACTGAGTAAATGTGGATTGGGAACTTCAAAGAAGAATCTCAATACTGTCTAATTCCTTAGAAACTTGAATAGGCTCATAGCCCTGAAGGAAGTCTAAAATAATATAATAATGGAGCAAGATGGAAGGGGAAAATTCTGATATGAAAGTTTTAATTGTAAATGTCCTTGGGCTTTTAAAAGAAACCCAGTATTGAAAATTTACCTTGATGGTATTCATGAGACAGGAAACAATTCCACAAAGATTTCATTTTTACTGAGCCTTGCCTCACCCATCTTCCATTCCTAAATTGGTATCATTTAACACTTTTTAGCTTTGAAAATTTTTATATTAAAAGGAAGATGATACAAATCAGGTCTATAAGATAGAACCAAAACACCTGATCACCTGAGCTATCCCTCTATGAATATGAAGTACACCTACCTTCCTCCACCTCATTGGGTTGGATAGGACAATAAAAAAAGTAATCGTTGTGGTAGAATAAATGCCTTTTGCCTTACGTTTTACTCTTCTGAGAATGAAAAGGATGTACTAATGGTTTTTGCCAAGTGATTTATGAAATCAGAGGTCAATAGTGAAGGCTACCATCACTGTGAATACTTCCTATTCCCTAAAGAGAGAACCTTCCATTTACTCAGGAAGGCACCGCACTGCTTTCCAGCTGTCATTATGGTGCCTTACAAAGGAAAAGGCGTAAGAAACAGAGCTTTTTCAAATGGACAGACTTACTGGCCTGTGAACACAGAGCCCAAACTAAGCAGTCACAGGAATGGCTTTGTGAAATGAGGAAAGCCTGGTTATGTTCTCAGCCTCTCCTCCCACCCTTGTCCTTTACATGTCGGCTTTTTAATGAGGAACCACCTAGTGATTTGATTCTGCCAGAGAAAGAGAGAGAACATTTTCCTGAACAAGCTGTTCAAGAGGCTTAACCCAGTCCTTATTCTTAAGGAAGAAGGGAAGCTTTCAAAAACAGATGTGGTAACTCCGCCCCCACCTTGTATATCTAGGTTGCAGGGCTGGCCCTCCAAAGGCTAACTGGTGTAGTTCATATTGTGATGGGCATATCTAATGTGATTGACAGCTCTCCAGCCCTTAAGCTGTCACATTTCTCCATTAGATACCATTGGCATTGTTCTTCAGAAGAATGGAATACTGACAAGCCTCCCAACTGAGATGCTTTTTAGATCACAGATATCTTAAAAATATCACAAGAGATCTTTTACACCTTGTGACTGAGACAAGGGAATTCTACATTCTAGGATTTCACTTATATTATTCATGTTCCAAAGTGTCATATTGTTCTGCTGTATGTTATATTACTAGTGTTATAATGATATATGTAATAATCTCAATAAACATTAATAAACAGTTTGTTGCTATTCCATCATTTTCAGTCGTGTTCAACTCTTCATGACCCTGTATGGGGTTTTCTTGGCAAAGATACTGGAGTAGTTTGCCACTTCCTTCTCCATCTCATTTTACATATGAGGAAGCTGAGGCCAATAGAGTTAAGTGACTTGCCCAGGGACACACAGCTAATAAGTGTCTGAGGCCAGATTTGAACTCAGGAAGATGAGTATTCCTGAATCCAGGCCCAGTGCTCTCATCTACTGTACAACCTAGCTGCTCTAATAAATAGATACTCGTGTCAAATTAGAAGCAAACCACAAATAAAATGGTAAAATGAGAGAAACAATAAAGAAGAGAGGATAGGGTCTGTTGTTGTTAGCTCTGTTCTGTTTGATATTTTAAGTCGGTTTTGAATTAAACTATAGTTGATCTTTTGTCAAAATTGCAGATAAAATGGATATGGAAAGCAGAGCTAATATAACAGATTACACAATCATGATCCAGAAAGATATACCAGGATAGGATGATGGATTCAACCTAATATAAAACTTATTAGGAAAAAATGTAAAATCTCTCATTTGGGTTAAAAAAATCAATAATAAAAATAAAGAATGGGTAACATGGCTTGAAAGAAGTTTTAGTAAAAATGATGATATAAGGGTTTTTATGCTCAATCTTGGCATGAACCAGTCATTTGTTATGGCAGCCAAAAAAGTGAATGTAATCTTAGGATGTGTTAATAGAATAGCATCTGGAACAAGGGAGATAATAGTGTTGCCAAGGTCAGACAATAGCTATGGTACCCATTTCTGGATCCTACATTTTAGAAGGGCTACTGATGAGATGCAGTATGTCTAGAGGAAGGAGAATAAGACAGTGAAGTGTTTCGGAACCATGCAATAGAAAGATCATAGATCTAGAGAGAGACCCTCTATTTCAAATGCCTCATTTTTAGATAAGCAACTGAGGTCTGTAAAGATTAAGTGACTTTCCTAAGATTAAACATGTAATTTAAATGTAAATCCTCTTATTTTTTACATTGCCTTTCTTAGTTGAGGGAAGTAGACATGTCTAATCTAGAGAAGAAAAACTCCATGTTTTCTCAGTCCCAGAGAATGGAACAACGGGCAAAAATTATTGGGAGGCACATTTCAGACCTAATATAGCAAAATTTTTCTTAACAAGTGAAGCCAACCCCAAATATAATTGTCAGAGAAATGAGTTCTATACCACAGGTGGTCTTCAAGAGCTTGTTGGATGGCCATTTGTCAGATAAATGTGAGATACATGCTTTCAGTGAGGATTGGACTAGATATCCTCAAAAGTCCCTTTGAATTCTGAAATTCTATGATTTTTCTGATCAGGACCAGTATAAAAACGTGGATTTCTAGTCACTACTCAACAGCCTCCCTTATCTTATTCTCTATTGTTTTTAGATAGTATTCAAGAGACCATGATTCTCCATGTGGCTGTAGACTGCTTTTTATAGACAAACAATAGGCTTATCTCAGAACAGCTTAATCATAAGACTAGAAAACAGGATTTTAGAGCTGTAAGAGACCCTCAGAAACTATCTCATACAACCCAGTTGTTTCCTACGTGAATACCAGGGAGTTTAAATGACAAAAGTCTCTCTTCTTCCTAATTAATTATATCACTTATTGCCTATTAAATAGTAGAGCTTAAATCTGAATCTGTCTTCCGACTCCAAATTCAGGCCTTAGAGGACAAAGTATGCATAAATAACTTGAGGGATGAGGTCTCTAGGACAGGGGAATGTGTACATAGGTTACAGTCATGCTTAGGACTAAATATGATCCCAGAAATCTATAGCAGATATTATTGAAGAATATGGAGGAGGGGCAGCTAGGTGGCACAGTGAATAGAGCACTGGCCTTGGAGTCAGGAGGACCTGAGTTCAAATCTGATCTCAGGTGACACTTACTAGCTGTGTGATCTTGAGCAAGTCACTTAACCCCAATTGCCCTGCTTTACCCCCCTCAAAAAAAATGTATATTGTAAATTCAACACATTAGTTTAGGGGGTGGCTAGGTGGCGCAGTGAGTAAAGTGCCGGTCCCGGAGTCAGGAGGACCAGAGTTCGGTTCCGGCCTCAGACACTTAACCCACACAAAAAAACTAGCCATGTAACCTTGGGCAAGTTACTTAACCCCAATTGCCCTCCAAAAAGGCCAAAAAAAAAAATATGGGAGGTGTTTGATCCACATAACTTAACTGTCAACCTATTGACATTCCTTTCAGCTACATTCCACATGATTTCATTTAATCACCAGTATTTCGAGGTACAGTCTTGATCTGGGAATATTTGGCAAATGAGCAGATAAAGCTTTGGGACCAACTTACCTTAGGGAAAATGTGTCACTATTCTTTGCATACGTTATTACTCACTCCCTAGCTCACGGGTGGTGGGAAAGGCCATTGGGTGACTACTTGTCCTTTTCACTCTGATTAACTCTAGAAATTGGGTAATTAGAGACAGGGGCTGAAGTCTGCAGGGTCTATTTGAGAATGTGATTTGTGAGCTACTGGCATTTTTACTCAAAAACTGTTAGGTTTCCATTGTAATAAATTACATGTTTATTTTGAGGGGGGGGAAACGTGGAAAATGCCACCTCTATAGGGAGCAGTGATATTCAAAGGGCTTATAGTAACACACCCTTAAAAACATTGTAGGACTGGCAAAACATAACAAAACAAAAACCCTAGATATTTTTTGTTTATACACATATACATATAACATCCAGAAATTAATTAAAAAGGAAAAACAATAGCTCAAATTTATATAGTACTTTACATTTTGCATTTTTCTCACAATAACTCTGTAAGATAGGTAGAGTATATATACTATTTATTATCGCCATTTTACAGATGAGAAAACTGTGACTCAGAGAGGTCAAATGACTTGTCCACGATCACACGGCTTGTAGGTGGACATTGAACAAGGGCTCCTGACTGCAAATAGGAAGGAAGGTGCTAGGCCCTGTGCTAAGCACTTTACAGATATGATCCCATTTAATCTTCACAACTTTGAGAGACAGGAATCACTACTATCCCATTGGAAGAAATTAAAGGAAACAGAGGTTAGGTGACTTGCCTGGGATAGCACAGCTTCTTCTAAGTGTCTAAGTGCTTGAACTCAGGTCTTCCTGATAACAGGCCCTACATTCCATTTTACCAACTGACTGCCTCTCATGTAACACTCTATAATCCTTTGATAGAATGTGAGCTCAGAGATTTCTTTTTGACTTTGTGTCCTGAGTGCCTAGCACAGAGTAAGCACTTAATGAATGTTGGTTGACTGACTGATGCTGCAATGTCTCTCTGAAAATTTTACCTAACTTGTGAGGGAGAAGAAGTCAAATAAACTTTAAAAAGGGAAGACTGGGGACAAGATGGGTCTAGCTTAAATGGGCATGCTTCCACCTCCAGTACCTGAGGCTTATACTGCTTGCATAGAACTGAACAGGAAATTGTATTTAGTTCTATACCATCATTTAACACAGTACAGCAATTAGAGAGTGTGTAGAAATCAGAAAGGGTCTGGTTCTTCACTGGAGGGAGGCCCTGCTGTCAGAACCTGCCTTGCCTGCATTCTTCTTTGGCATGAGGAGTTGGAATAACCCAGAGGAATTCACTAATCTGAGGTAAGGTCCCTAGTCAATGACTCAGACGCTTTGACTGCCATTATGGAAGGAGACACAATTTCACGACCAAATGTTGTCTATATGTTAATTTCATTTTAAAGACCAGCCAATTTGGTGACCTACATGTTGAGATGTTAACACATGTTAAGTGTAATTGAATCTGCTGCTTTAGGGTATAATCTCAGCTCTACAGAGGTCAAGGAGGATTATCCCCAGCCTCGATGGCAGCCGCCAACCCAGCAGAGCCAAGAGAACCAGCCAAAGGCATTCCTGCTCCCTAGTGTTCCATTCTTCCCCAAAGCCTCTATTCTTCTCAGTCATTGAGGCATGTTGGTCTGAATGCAACAATGCTTTGATCAGGGCCCACCAGCCCTACTTAGGGGAAAGGTTATCCTCTAACTTTTTGGAGGGAAAAAAATGAATCACACTCTCTGGCTTGTGTCAGATACACTTTTGTAGAGACTAGGACAAGTTCCTTTCTGTTTGATTCCATCTCATTGCAGTCCTGCTTAAAAGCTCAGTAAGTTAGTTTGGGAAAATGCAAAGGATTTGGTAAGTTAAGTCATGTCAGCAAACCAAGTCACCCAGTTTCCCCTTCCTACTTTTCCTACTTGTTCAGATGTTTTTAGCCATGTCTGACTCTTTGTGACCCCATTTGGGGTTTTCTTGGCAAAGATACAGTAGTGGTTTGCTATTTCCTTTCCCATCTCATTTTACAGATGAGGAAACTGAGGCAAACAGGGCTAAGTGACTTGCCCAGGGTCACATAGCTAGTAAGTGTCTGAGGCCAGATTTGAACTCAGGAAGACTCCTGACTCCAGGACTATTACTCTATCTGCTAGGCTACCTATCTGCCCCTTCCTTTGTCCATAGATTATTCCTTTCTCCCCCCAACCCCATATCAGTGAATCAGGGCTTACATTTTAAAATTTTAGAAATGCTACAAATGAAGGAATGAATGAATGAATACTACCCTGGAGACCCAGGAGACACTTTATGTCCCTTCAGAGCATTCTTCCAAATGTAAAAAGTGGTCATGGGTCTATTGATCCATATCTTATACTTTATAGCAGTAATCGACTGAGACTTAGCAGAGGGGAGTTTGTTTACAAGGTGAATGCAATGCTCACTGCTCAGAGAGACAGAGCTACTGCTTTCTGACTAAATGAATTAGTGAGATTGCATGTGCATAGACAGGACCACCCATGGAAACATTCCTTTGTACCTATTGATCCAGATGCTTGCCACTGAGCACTATAGAATCATAGAATCTAACAGCTGGATTAGATCAGAGAGGTCATCTAAGCTCTATCTCCTACTCAATACATGGATCACTTCTAAGAGGAATGTCAGCCTACACCTGAACACCTCCAATGCCTTCTTTGCCCACCATAGAACCTTCCCTGCATGAAAAAGAAAAACAGTTCAACAAAACCAATGGCACTCTATGCAACACTCCACAGGCATAGTTTCCCATTTGTCTATCAAGAGAGGTATTTTTTCTAATGTCTCAATTTCTAATCTTTAATACTGGAGTAGCTACCATGAGTTTAGTCTGTTATGCCCTCGAAATTTACTAGAGAGCTAAGATTCTTGGCCTGGTACCTTCCAATAATTAAGCCTCTGCCTTCAAAATATAAACTGCAAAGACTTTTTTGCTTATATATTTTTTAAAAAATATATATCAGTGTGGCTTTTTTTTGCTATGGATGTTCTGATATATGATACATTGTTTCATTGCTCTTGGTCAAGATTTCCCCTTGTCTACTCTGGCTGTTCTATGCTATACTATAGTGGGTCACCTAGTGGGCTTCTCCCAGCCCAGAAATGTTTAGGATTTGGCCAAAGAACACAAGTTGGGAGGTTCTTCAGGGTGAACAGCAATGAATAACAGTAAAAAATAAAATAAAATAAAATAAAAATCTTGCTGGCGTGAAGAAGTTGGTGCTTTTCCAGTTCTTTTGGGGCCAGAACTCCCCACACTAATGACTATCAATCAGGGACCATTCACTAGGTCTGTGAAAGACTGGATAGGGGAGGAAAATAATGAGAAACTTCAACAAATCCTTATTTAGAAGTATTGCTCCAATTATCCTTTCTAGACATCACTCCTTGTTTGATTAAATTACCCTGAATGTCACTGAATTACAAAATGGATAACCAAAGTCACATAGTATATAATGAACACAAGTCAGAGATTTTTGAAGAATGGACTGTAGTTTCTGAAATTCAACATGGACCAATTTTATCAAAAACATTCAAAAAACACAAAGTAGAGACAAGTGTATGAAAGTGAAAAAGTAAAGGAATCTTACCTCATTCTTCCTTGACTGGGTGATCAATCCATTAATGAACATTTATTAAGAGAAGGGGTGGGGGGAAGAAAAAAATGTAAAAAAAGAAAGTTACATGATAACTTTATTATATATCTTAAAAGAATAGCAAGTTGTATATAACAAATTTGCAGTTTCATGAACAATCATCTTTTTTTTTTAATTTTACTGTCATGGAAATGTTTGTTTTATTTTATAAATTAAAAATAAAATAATTGTTTTTTAAAAGAGAGACTTCTATGTGCAAAGTACTGTTCTAGATGTTGGGGTTATAGAAACAAAAAATAAAATAATCCCTGCACTCAAGGATCTTATATTCTAAAGGAGATGTTAACAAGAAATACTTGGAGAAGCACCAATTTCCTCACACCATAGCAAGAGGTTTTACTGTTTTTCATTGCTACCAAATCTGGAGAACTTTCCAAACCATTCCCAGCTCTTGTGCCAACTTTTGATCATCTCTGGAGGGAAAGGGGGAAGTAGAAGACTGTCAGGTGGCTCATTATTTGTATACATCTGTACAAAATTAGCATATGTATAATATTTACAAAACAAATACTAAGGAATTTTTAGAGAATAGAGGTCTGGAAGCTGGGGTGAGGAATCAGGAAAAGTTTCCTGTAAGATGCGATGATTCAGCTAAGCTTTGAAGGAAAATAAGGATTGTAAGATGTAGAAGTGAAGATGGAGTACATTCCAGGCATAGGATACACCTTGCCCAAAAATATGGAGAGTGGAGATGGAATGTTGTATACAGGCCACATTGAGATGTCTGGTTTAGTTGAACTAAAGAGTGCATAAAGAGATGGTAGAGTAGAGCGGGGATGTAAGATGCTTTAAATTGGAATATTTCATCCTAGACTTAATAGGGAGGCACTCTAATTGTTGAGCATAAGCACAATTGTTATTGTTGTTTGTTTCCAAAGAGGACCAGTGACATCAAGGAGTGATGGCTTGACTTATGAGTGAATTAGATTTAACTAAGGCAGAGTTGCACGAAATCTGCAGACCCACTATCTCTCCAGAATCATTGAAGTTGAGTGGCAAGACAAAAGTCAAGATGACTGGTGATGGTCCAGGATTCAATGGATGGCCTTTGTGTCTTTGATGTCTAACCAAGCTCTAAGCATTCCACAATAACTATTTCATCTGCTTTCATGGCCATTGGAACACATGTTCTCATTCACCCATCACACCAGGGAAAGTTTTTACTTTAAGGTAGACATTCCCCTATTTCAACAATGGGTTTGAGGCCCATTGGTTACCCTCAATCTGGTTTAGCCCATTTGCCAAGATGGTTTACTGGGGTATAGCCACTGCACATGCTATAGCTTCTTGGAGCAACAGGTGAGAGTTGAGTGCCAGATAGACATCCTGAAAAGGGCTCAACAAACCCTCACACCAGAAGTGCTAACCCTCCCTGACTACACCACAAACCCCCCAAATACGGGAGTGGTTTGTCATTTCCTTCTCCAGTGGATTAAGGCAAATAGAGGTTAAATGGTCACAAAGCTAGTTTGTGTCTGATGCCAGATTTGAACTCAGGTTTTCTTAACTTCAGATCCAGTTCTCTATCTACTGAGCTAACAGCAAGCAAAGATTTCAGTTCTTTAATTAACACAGAAGTAGTTAACACCTTGTTTCAGTTCATGATTGTATCAAGTATTAAGATCCAGAACTTGTGAATCCAACAACTTCTGAACCCTAGAACCTGTGAACTCCTGTTGCTGATGCAACAAGAAGGGGTGGAGCTAGCAGCCATATATAAGCAGAGGCCCAGGCTGGAGAGAGCAGAATTGAGAATAGAATTTGTGGTGGCAGAATGGAAAAGAGAGAAGAACTGAGAACTGAGAAGAACTGAGAAGGGAGTTCTTGTGGTGGAGGAGAAAACTTGTGATATCTTGGCACTCTATGTTTGTCTGTTCTCTCTGTGTTGATGTTTGTTTGTGATGCTTTCTACAGAAGTCCTGGGACCTTACCAGAAACCCTGAAGGAGGATTTTCTGGTTGTCTGTTTACAGAAGTCCTAGAGGAGGGTTTTGGAGGTCCTGTGACTTTACTGATGATTTTTATTGACCTCTTGGACCCTGTTTGTGGGTCCCTATTGATTTCACAGGCAGATAGTGAATTGATGATAGTGCCGGCAATGTGCATGAATGTTATTTTGGCTCTGCTAAACTTTGTTTTCCCAGAAACAGGAACTGTGAATGACTTGAGATAGACTGAACACTATGAGCTTCAGTATGACATGGGAACTGGACAAGGAACTGGACAAAGAACTGGGAGCTGTCTGACTTTGAACCCAGGTGACAGTTGTGTAGATTCAAGCAGGCGCTGGGACCATGGAAGAGGAACCATGGAAGCTGAGAGCCAGCCTCAAGTCAAGATGAAAAGATCTCTTCTTCAGTACCTGATGCTGACTGAGAAGATTATAATTTACTGTGACCTAGGGGTAGGGAACTTTGACCTTTGTACTTTGTGTCCATTAAGGATACAAGCCTCCTTAAGGATGATGAATTAAGGACTTACTAATTGATAGAGTTACTAAATTATTGTACTTTGTTTAAAACTATGTGGCCACATTGGTGAAAACTATGTGGCCATTTTAGTGATAAATTGTTGTCATAATATTGTGAGTGCTGTACTTTGATTTCTGTGAATGTTTTGCCTTAATTTACTGCTGAATAGAGAGTTCACTATATACTATGTAATCACAACCTTGAAACTGTTCACAGCAATAGTCCTCTGCAAAGCTGCTTGTGCTTGGCTTTACACTCAGCCACTTAGCTGCCTAAAAGCAATTATACTTTAAGGAAAATCCTTTAGTAGCTATGTGGAGGACAGATTGGACAGGGGAGAGACCTGAGACAGGTGGACCAGGTAGGTGACTATTTCAGTAGTTTTGGGGCAGAGGTAGTAAAGACCATAGAAATAGCATTGGAGAAGAAAAGAGAGAAGGCTATAGATGTGAGTGATGTCATAGAAGTAGAATCAGCAAGAGTTGTTAATTGATTAAATCTGGGAAGCTATTAAGTACATCAAGGATGATTCTTGAGTTTTGAACCAGGGTGACAGAGGATTGTGGTGCCATCAAATAAAAGAGGGAAATCCAGAAAAGGGAAGGAATCTATCCACTGTGCCAAATAGATACCCACTAATGAGCATTAATTCAAGAAAGTTCTAAAAGAAAAATCTATTTAGTGACCTCCACAGTAGTGGAAATCCCCAAGAATTATTTCATGGCAATGAGTGTGATGTTTATAAATTAGTTCCTCCCTCTTCCTAGAAGACAGAAGGGACCAAGAGACCCCACTGAAGTTGCCAATATTCCATCTTGATCCAAGGAAATTCACGGGAGTTCTGGTTCTGACATTTTCCTACATGTCTCAGAGGGACACGTCAAAGAGTCTAAATCTGTAGGGATTTGGGGAAATGTCAGGGACTCCACGTGACTCAGCCATAGCAGGTATAGACCAGAGATGTACAAGTGCCTCCATTCTGCCCAAACTGGGGTTTATTTCTGGCACTCCCTTGTGTAACTCCAGAACTGTAACTGATGTGGAATGAATAATGCTTGGTCTCAGGGTGTTGATAACAGTCCCCACAATCCAGCTTGTGGTACACTAGACAAAGTACTGGGCCTAGAGTCAAGAAGACCTGAGTTCAAATCTAGCTTCCAACATATACTAGCTAGGGAAGACATGAGAAGTAACGTGGATCCTTAGCTATGATGGTCCAGTGTGTGTGTGTGACCCTCAGCAAGTCATTTAAAATACCCTCTGTTTCCCTCCTTTTCTTCAACTATAAAATGGCAGTGATAATAATAGCACCTACCTCACAGGGTTGTTGTGAGGATCACAAGAGATAATAATTTTCCCTAGCATAGTACCTGCTACATACCGTAGTAGGCATTATAAACATAAGTATTCCTTTCCCTCCTCCCCCTTTCTGCATCATAGAAATAACAGAGTTTAATAATTAGCACTAATATTTAGTTAAATAGGAAGCACCAAAAGGGGGTCCATTTCCACCCACTTCACAGTGGCTATACCCCAAACGAGTTAGTTCTCCTCCAGACTAATTTTACCAGTAGCCTTTGAGGGCACATTTGGTGCCATTTGGCCACTTGTAAAAATCGCTAGTTACTGTAGAATCAGCCAATACATTTCCTTGGAGATTAATAGTGTTATAACACCTCTGGGGAGCCGAGCTTATCTTCAACCTTACTTCACATAATGTCAGCAAAGAAGATAAACACTTTGGGTCCAGCTAATATTACACTGTTACTTACATAAAACATCTGCTTTTGTAACCCCAAATTAAACTTTATTTTTCCTATGTAGTCATCCAGGATATAGACTTTAATGAGATCTGTTTGGCATCTGCTAGAATTGCCTCTATTGTGAATTTCCTTTTTTTCCTTCCACCAAATGAACCCTAAGATGATTTCATTGCCTTATCAACAGCTCTTTGGGATTTATTATCCTTAGCTTGCTCTAATTTTTGGATTCGGAAAACTTGCTTAGTTGTCAAGCATGAAAAGCTTCCTGTCTATTTCACTGCTGCCTGTTCATCTGCTCTTTACTTTGTCCCAGAGACAGATGTGGCCCCTCCAAAAATTTATACCCTAAATGCAACCCTATTTTCATGCATATAATCTCCATGATGTAGAAATTTTATAATAAAGTGGTTAGCACTTGAATCATAAAGTTTGATACTTTATGTGATCTATGATTTCATTGTTATGGATACTCCCTTCACAAAAGAAGATTGAAACTCAATGCTTTATGGTCTTACGTAACTTGTGTCCATTACCCCTCCCCCCCCACTATAACTACTTAACAGAGGATCTGTATAGAACTTGGAAGGTTTTCTTCTATTATTATATCCCAAGGATGCCAGTGTATTATTTATATTGTGTATTTGTTTTGTATTATTCTTGTTATAATATTGGTCTACCTCCTTTTCTAAACATACATATTCTTATCAATACTATTCACTCTGATTCTTATATTACTGTTGGTAATATGGCATAGTCATATTTTCCATATATACAACCCCCCACCTTCATCTACCACTATGTGCCTTTTCGTTTCTTGTGGATTAAAAGAAGGAAAGACCTTAGGGTCCACATGGTCCAAGTCCTCCAGTATACAGATGAAAAAACTGATGTCTACAAAGGTGAAATTGCTTGTCTGAGACTGGCAAACTACCATACAATGTATTCAAATGAGTTGTCAATTCTGAAAAATAGGATGTAGGGGAAAAAAGTGAAAACATTAACTTTGGTTCCTACCATTCCAAGAAAAATTGATGCATGCAAAATCGTTGCCACAACATGGAGTCCAGAAAACACCTAGGTCATTCGTAATCTTGTATTATCAGCACAAACCAACACAAGGATCTTCTTTTCCAAAAAAGAGAATTGAATTCAGTTTAAGTGTCATATCTGGGCTCCATAGCATTATGGAATCCAACTATGGAACTACACAGAGACAAATAGGAATCATACAAATGACATACGGACTACTAACTATATCTCTGATGGAGTTGGCTGCATCATGCAACATCAGGTGAGTCTTAGAAGACCACTGGACCATCATAGCTAAGGTTCCACATTACTTCTCATGTCTTCCCTAGTTCTTTACCCTTTAGTCATCCATATGCTACATAATGAATAACATGGGCATGACCTCATTCAAAGTAAGAACCTGAAAAGGCCTTAGCCTAAAAGGGCCAGGGTCTCCCATTGCATCCTGGGCCATCTCCAGTCATCCTGATGGATATCTGGCCACTGGACCCAGATGGCTCTGGAGAAGAAAGTAAGCCTGGTTACCTTGTACAGCCCTACCTCACTTAAATCAAAGTCAATTGAGAGTCATGCACCATCTCCTTAATGTCATGGTCCTCTCCAAGAACAAAGGACAAACCACATGCATGCATGCATACACACACACACACACACACACACACAGTGAATTGCACCAAAATTTGACTATTGTGACATTTGGACAGTAACACAATACCCCCAAGAAGACCTCCATTTCAGTATGTTCTTTTTTTAACTCCTAGAATTCATTTCTAGGCAGAGTTATGTGAATTCAACACTGGGACATGACCTTAACTATATTCTTCTCCTTCTACACTTGTTGCTAACAAATATTTTTGCTAAAAAAAACATGACAGGCAGGGGTGATACTGCTTTAGAATTTAAACTTATCTGTAAAGTTCTACTAAGAAAACTGACGTACAATCGCAAGCAGTATCACCTTACAAATAAGAAAAACAAACTCAATCAGAGATGAAGAAATTAAGGCTGCAAAGAGCATGCCATGAAATAGAGCAAAACCAGATTGTCCTGAGGGCATTTAAAGAGCAAAGTGAAAATAAGAGAACAAATAGACTCAAGTTGAAATAGATCTACCAAACATTTTTTATAGAGATCTATTCTTATTAGTAATGATAGTGGAACCACTCTATTTAGACACTAATACCCCTGTTATTAGTGAATCATGGGGGGAAGCAACAATGATACTTAAAAAACTGAAATCAGAAAATATATAGAAATAAACAAACCTACAGGAGAAATCCACTTTGTAGTCTAGGAAGATGCATTGTAAATGGCAATCTTAAAAAAAAATGATTAACAAAGAACCACCAGACCAGAAGAATGCATTTATTTATAAAGAATCAAAGTATGTATCAAGCACTTACTACATAAAAAGTATTGAAACTATAAGAACAACAACAACCAAAAAAAGTCCCTGCTCACTGAAGGCTAAAGAAGTTACCCTGGATAAAGTATCCACCATAGTCTCACTCAAGGCATTGTTTTTTCAGAACCAGGGTGGAAGACAGATTAGGTGAGCTGAGTCCTCAATGACAATTCAGGAAGCTCAAGAAAGTACACTGCTTGTTGTTTAGCCATGAGATGAGGGACTCCCACTCAGATAGAAGAATATTATGGATTAGGGGCAGCCAGGTAGCACAGTGAGTAAGAGCACCGGCTCCAGTGTCAGGATGACCTGGAGATCAAATCCCAGGCTCAGACACTTAGCACCCACCCAGAAACACCTGGCCGTGTAACCTTGAGCAAGTTACTTAACCCCAATTGCTTAGGGGAGGCCAGGTGGCTCAGCGAGTAAGAGCACCAGCTCCAGTGTTGGGATGACTTGGAGATGGAATCCTGGGCTGAGACACTCAGCACCACACCCAGAAATAACTGGCTGTGTAACCTTGAGGAAGTTACTTAGCCCTGATTGCTTAAAAAAAAAAAAAAGAATATTACAGATTAGGTGATAATGGGAGAGGACAGACCCTAGAAGGTGAGTAAGTATACCAAAAATTCTGAAAACATGGCAGAAAGGAGGCCACGTAGTCAAAAGCTGATATAGTTATAACTGAGACAGTATAATTCTCTCTAGTTCTTGCGTCTTCTCCAAATAGGACCCATACGTTAAGCCCCCCAAAACTCCATGTTACCGATAAATCTAGAAGAAAGATCCATAAAATTCCAAAACCCACATAAGTAAGCTATTAGTTCCATCTTCATGGAGAAGATCATAAATCTGGGGATTTTCTTTCTGGGACAAGGAGTAGACTTCAGCTGGGGGCAAAAATATATCTATATATGCATACGTATGTATGTACATCCATACACACATATGTGTGTTTGCTTGTATAAATGTTCAGCCCCACCAGAAGTTATAAAAGTCTCCAGGTGCTAGGAAAACATCTAAATGTTTAGAACTTTAAGTGTAGGAGGTGTGATGGCACAATTCTCTTGTCTCTACTGTGTCCTTTGGATTCCAAGAGACGATGAGACAGTAATTCTCATTCTCCCTTGCCCCACATAGTCAATCTGTAGCTAAATCTTATTTCTTCTCTCTCCATAGAATTTCTTGCATAGTTCCTGTGAGGACTGGTCTGTTGGCAG
This sequence comes from Petaurus breviceps papuanus, assembly GCF_028583685.1. Taxonomy (NCBI): domain Eukaryota; kingdom Metazoa; phylum Chordata; class Mammalia; order Diprotodontia; family Petauridae; genus Petaurus; species Petaurus breviceps. The sequence goes on from NW_027187419.1 coordinate 73,551,452, forward strand.
GCCCTAGCTAACAGAAGTGACTCCATGTTTGATCACTGATCGACCTACCTATGTATCAGGAGTTCCTTTATACACAGTAACTAGTTTACTCAGCTTTGTTTAGGTAATGAATGAATAACTTGACTGATCATAAACAGCTGAACCATCTATGAAAGGTTAGCAAACTTCCCTAATTACAATATCCTTGTGATAAATAAGGGGTCACAGTTCAAGTCACTTGCCCCATAAAGTCCCCTCCTGTAATGTTAATGGAATAGGAAGATCTTCCCTGTTCATTAATAGACCTATGTCACCACGTGTCCCCTTTTCCCTTGGAATAGGAGCCATGTTCCCAGGTCTAAAGGTACATAGGTATTTTGGCTTGCTGCTTTCACAGCTGTTATGCATCCTGAGTCACACAGAGCCCATTGGAGGAGAAACTTGCCTAAATAGGAGTTTGCTTGGGGGAGGCTTGCTCAGTGGAAAGAATTTCACACTTTTTGGTACTAAGCTAATTAGGCACTGAGTCAGGAGGGTTGTGGTACCTTCTGGATCTGAGCCTATTAGTTGAAAACTATATATGCTGGGAGGTTGGCATTTTACTTTGGGGGCCAGCTCCTGAGAAGGACTTTTTGATTCCCACACAGGACTCTGGTAGCCATTTGTCAAGAACTCCTCGACTATGTTGGCACTCTCCCGATCCAGTGGTGTAGGTATGTGGTTGTATTACTTTGTTCAGACAATTGGAGCCCTATCTGTTGGATTCACTTTGGCTCTACTGGCAAATATGGGGGGGGGGGTGTAGGCATAGGGTAGCATCTAGGGGACAGAGTACTGGGTCTCTTACCATAGAACTGACTGTGGTTTTTGTGAAGCTTCACAAAGAGGTGAGGAAGATTCACAAGAGCTCAGGAAAGAAGTGGGAAGGCACATTAGCAACCACACTCGCACACAGAGTTGGTTACTAGCACAGGTTCTTTGATCTGCTTTTCTAAAGGAAAGACAGCTTTCAAGGGGTTAACAATCTTATTTTGATTAACAGACAGATAAGTATTTTGTTCAGACAGTTGAAGCCCTAACTGTTGGACTCTTTCTTTCATGCTCACTTGCTTCTGCTCATTTTTCTCTTCTGTTGTTTACTTTATTTTGCTTTGTTTTTCCTTTCTTTGTATTTCCAATGTTTAGAACAGTGCCTGGAACGTGGGTAAGCACTTAATACATACTTGTTCAATGACTGACTAGCTGTTGCAGAAGTTATGCAATGTATGTGTTCTCCACAGTTAAGCCTTGTGTGTTCATGCCTTCATTAGCCAAACAGCTCAAGGATTTAAGCACCTCTAACATACGATGAGAATTGGCTGTGATCAATCTATACCATAAGGTAGGTGAAAGTTGTGTCTCTAAGAGCTCCTTTTGAGGTTCTCCCTTTATAAATGTGCTAGTGCAATGCCATAAAACAGAAGAAGAAACTTTCCCTAAAAGACCAGTCATCATAGTTATAAAAACCCTTGAATTAAGGGTACTATAAGCCTGGGATTATTTTAAATGCTGTAAGATTAAGTAAGAGAGGGAATAAGCCCTATACTCAAGAAATATGCTGCTAATACAAGACACCATGACTCAGAATACTAAAAACTCGTCATTGAAATTGGGCTTTTCTCTTATCTCTCCAAAAAATTTTTTCTATCTTTTTCTTATTTTTTTTTCAATTTTTCCCTACCTATAGATTGAAAATTGGCTCTTTATAACATTTACATACTAGGGATTCTTAACCTTTTCTGTTTCATGGATCCTCTATGGTGGTCAGACCAGTGAAGCCTAGGGAAACCTCAGAATAATGTTTTTAAAAACTTAAAGGAAATTTCAGTTTGAAGTTAATACAAATAAAGATATATTTTTTTTCCACCCAACTTCATGGTTGGAAATCAATCCCTGTACCTCCTAGGGTCTCAAGTAGAGAACACCTATTATATAATTATATATCATGCACCTTCTAGGCAAAGGTCCAGGGGCTACAGCCAAGAGTCCTGTATGCCATGATCCATGATGCTTGCAGGGTGGCCTGGTGTCAGCGGAGGAATTTCATAGTGGTAAATTCTTGGGTAGCAGAGTCCCAAAGAAAGAGAGAAGTGAATCATTTGACAGCAAAAGGTCAATTATTGGAACTACTAGCAGAAGATCAGCAAGAAGCAAGTAGGGGCCTAACACTAGAACTTTGGATAATAGCTTTAAAGCTAAAAACCACCTTAGAAATAATTTTATCCAACTCTTATCATTTTACAGGTGAGGAAACGAAGCCTTATAGAAATGAAACAAATTTTCCAAGATTACGAAGTCCTAAATGACATTGCCAGGATTTTAATTCAGTTCCTCTGACTTCGAATCCAGCAATCTTTCCACTATACCCCATTTTTATAGTTCAAACAATAGATCAGTTATGTGGCCACTTCAGGTTCCCAAGGTCCAAAATGGAACCATGGTTTTAAGTGAAACAAGAGTCTAAGAAACCAGGTCTCCAAATCAGGTTTGAGAAGAGGTTCGTTTCTAATTTAACTCACTTGAAGTGATGACAGTGCTGGCGTCATTTTGAGCCCCAGTGTTTTGCTGCTGGTCTAATACTTCACTCTCCCATCTCCAACCCACCCATTCCCCTGAACTAGTTTCAGCTGTGGATAACTTCACTGCCACTAGCATTTCCCACATGCACAACAGCTGTTGGCATAGTGGTGGATTATATATTAATAAGAAGGCATGTTAAGGAATAGGCTCTCATGGATGGAGTTCAGCTGGCCTCTGCCACAAATGTGGTGGGTGATATGGCCACCTAGGGGATAATATCTACAAAACAGAACTCACTTAACTCATGGGAGAATGGTGAAATTTTGGCCATGTTTGCAGGAGGCAAATATTTCTGGTTTGTACAGTACTTCTTTCCCCCCACCCCTTCTCAAATTTTTGTATTCAGTCGTCCTTGTTAGCTTTTTAAAAATAAAACTCAAGAGGGTTGAAATTGCATAGATATGATCTACTGGCTGTCAATCATAAATAAGGTCTAGAAAATATGCCTCAGGATGGTAGACCATAAACATTCTTTGGAACTATTCTATAGATGCCAAACTGACTTTATCAGTCTACTGGCATTCATTAGACTCCTTTTAAATCCAAAGCACCCTGTAAGGCTTTGTAAGGAGTATTTTAAGGAACTCTAATCTCAAGTTATTAATATTTATTCCCATATACATTCATTTCTAGGTAGCACAGTAGATACAGCATTGAGCCTGGAGTCAGGAAGACCCCATCTCAAATCTGGTATCAGAAACTTATTAGCTGGGTAATGCTGGATAAGGTACTTAACCTCTGTTTGCCTCAGTTTCCTACTCTGTAAAATGAGGATAATAAACAACATCTACATCCCAGGGCTGTTGTAAGAATATAGAATAATTGTAAAGTGATGAGCACATGATAAGCATTTTATAAATGTTAACTGTTTTTCTTTTATATTACTATAACTTAGCTTGATCAATCACAGTCCACTGTGCTGGGCCTACATAGTCTAATTCTATTTTTGTATGCCAAGAAAGCACAATGAACCATGGCTGCATGGAACAAGAGAATGGGATAAAGGTTTAGAGAATTTTCTATTCTCACTTTAGTGCGCTGGCTCTTCACCACTCTCATCCCTCAAAAAACAAACAAAAAAATCTCCAATTAACTAATCTGATTTGGAAATACTGCATGTCAGGACATTGGCACTAAATTTGGAGAGCTTGGGGTCATAGCCTAGTTCTTTATTTATTACCTGTGACCATGGGAAACTCATTTAACCAACATTCCCTAGTCTATAAAACGAGGGTGCTATACTAGGTGGCGTCCTGAAACCCTTTCTAACTCTAAGTCTTTGATCATATAAGGATGGGACTAGTGACTGCTCCTACAATTCCATTAGCATAGGGAACTAGAGAAGGAAACTCCTTCAACTAGTAAAGGCCAGCACTTTCTTGGAAATAGATAATCATCAAGAGGTGCTTAGAACAAGGAGAGATTAAGAGACTTGCCCTGAGGGGAGGGAGGGGAGGAAGTCGGTGTCAGAGGCAGGAATTCAACCCTGGTCTTCTAGCTTTGAGGTCCGTTCTCTATTCACTACAATATGCTGCTTTTATTATATACTTAGTGCTTAATAAAGTTTTGGTGAATTGAACTGGGAGGAGCATCACTATTTCATCAATTTAAAATACTTCCTTCCCCAATATACAGCCAATTCCTCTGCCCAAAAACAATGAGTCTATGCACTAGACACCTGCATAGAGAAAAGGCATGTCTCAATCTAAAGAATTTGAATCACATCCCCAGCAGAAAAGAAAATTGTATTTTGAGGTGGAGTTGCCTGTCTTGGATGGGGATTTTGTACAAAGAGATGGCCAGGGCAGCTCAAAAGGTTTCAAGCAAGCATACAGTCTTTAAAAGGACCTGACCCATCATACTAAGAAGTCTGACCTGAGAGGGACATATACATATATACATACATGTTTGTATATATGTATGTAGGTGTATGTATGTGTATGCATGTAGGTGTATGTGTATGTGCGTATAGATGTATATAGTATGTACATGTGTATATATGTACACACATATATACTATATGTACATATATAAAATATATCCACATACAATATTCTCTCCTTTCTCTCTCTCTACATAGTTCTTCACACGTGTGTATACACACACATATCTTATTTGTATATAGTTCTTTGCCTATTGTCTTTCTCCACTAGAAAGAGAGTTCTTTGAGGACAGAGACGGTCTTTGCCTTTTTTGGTATCTTCAGTGCTAAAAGCAGTACTGGGCACATAGTAAGTACCTAATAAAGAAATGTTGAGTGACTGATAGTGAAGAGTCTAAGTCTGTCAAGGAAAGTACAGAGAGTCAGAGCCAGGGAATAAGTATAAAGAAAATTCAGACCTAGGGGATATAATCAATTGTTGTGAGATCAAGGAGATCTAGAAACCAAGAAACCAGGAGCTGGGCCAAAAATTCACAGTGAGGAATCACATCAGGACTCAGGATTCAGGTCCTGACCTTGCCAGGAGCCAAGACGTATGCCCAATGCTTTGTCGTCTAAAAGCTGCTCTTCTTTGCCCCACCCAGATATCCCAGAAGCAAGAAGGGTATCTGGGGAAGGCGCAGGAACTCACAGAGGGGAGAATTCGATTCTCTTTGCATTTTTATTTTATGTTCATTATATAAGAGTACCTTCCTTTGGGAATCTGAAATTTGGAAAGTTTTGGTCTGAAACCAAACTCTGTATGTGTGTTTATGTATATGTATATGTGTACCCATATGTATTCCATATGCATTCCAGCAGCATAGAAAGATTTCTTAGCAACAAGGCCATTCCCAATGTTTTCGACTGTTGTGCTTCCATCAGAAGTTTGATGCATATTAACACCTACATAGTATATGTTACAATGGAGCAGCTGCCCCACACATGTTTCTATGGGTATGCTGCAGTCAAGGAGTTTACCCAGATGGGTCCAACAAAATATTTTACCCTGTCTACCCATTAAGTTTCTTATTGTGTATGCATCTGAGAAGTATGTGATGAGTGTGACATGAGAAATGAAATGAAACCAGTTTCCCTCAGTGACTAACATTCTATGCAAGAAACTCGGGTGTAAGTGAGGGAGATGCAGTGAGGTTCTGTGTGGGTGGGATGCAAATGATGAAATAGTCTAGTATCCTTTAATGGGGACAATAAACATCCTCATTCATTCAAAAACAATTACTAAATATGTGCATTGCATAGACTCTGCTTGGTGCTAGGAAAGATACAAAGTTTAACTTAGATATGATCCATACTCTCATGGAGGTTGTTAGTATGAGATTAAAAAAAATCACAGATAATATAGTATACAATATTGCATGAGAGAAGCATGAGACAAAGTAAGGTCCAAGAGGGAGGGCTTTTACCAAGAGGAGTTCTCATGGAAGAAATGCTAAATGAATTATATTAAAAAAAATATGTCCACACCATTTGCCTTCCCAATCTTGACTTTATACACTAAGGTTGTGTAAGAAGAAGAAAGATGTTGGGGAGTATTTGCTCCCAACCATGCAAGCTAGGGTGAGTTTACTGTAGCTAGCTTAACACTGGAAAATGGAGCTCCCACATAGCAATACTGATTAAAAATAATCCCCCCATTTAAAAAAATCTATTATAGAAATGTAATTGAGACAGGTAACCATCAAACCACCATGTTTATTGAAGATGTGCAAAACTTGGTACATGCAAAGCACATGACCTTCTTATGTGTAGATCTCATTACTGCAAAGGATTTTTCTTTGAATAGCAATGACTTCATTGTCTAGTCCTTCAGTAACAATATTTTGCTAATAATATTCTGTCCCTCAGACATGGTAAAAAAAAAAATCCAATGATTACCTCATGCCCAGACAAGGTAATTAAGGAAACTGATAAAGAATCTCCTTCATTAGTGTGAAGACCCATTTCTCCTTCCCTCCCACTGGTACCTAATTCTTATGTGATATGTCCTCCTTTGGGTCAGCTTCCAAAATAGACATTAAACCATGAACTTGTTCCATTTGTATTCAAAAGGCAAAACTAGTAAGTGTTGGAGGGAAGTCTTTGAACCAGGGTCTTTCTTGACTTCAAATCCAATGTTGCTCTAGGAGTCAGGAAATATGGGTTCAAATCCTAGCTCTGACTCTTTCTTCCTATTCTGTCACCGTGGGCAAGTCACAATCTCTCTGTCTCTCAGTAGAATGTGAATAATAATTTCAAGAGTACTTCTTACCACATTAATAGTAGACAATCTTCACACATTTAGTTTGTTTTTTTTTTCTCAAAAAATAAGTTAAGTCAAATGCTTTCTAGTAATTATGGATATCATTTAGAAAACTCTGCAACGCTCCATGTTTTGATGCATTCAGCACAATGTTATCCACAATAGAAGCATCTGAAGCCCTTCCAAGTCTATGCTGGAAATCCTACATGAAAGTAACAAGCACCTTTCGTCAGAATCTGTCTCTCTGCCTCATAACTCCCTTGCTATTAATTATCAGAGAGTCACTAAACAAAGCAATGTCTATTTCTGCATTTTTTTTCAAGCAACCCTGTGGAATTTTAGAATGTGTGTGGAAGAAGCCTTGTTGAGAGACTTTAAGTATTCTACTCTACTAAATCAAACATTTCTAACAGAAGACAAAAAATAAACCTAAGGGGGCATCTAATTTCTTAACCTATTCGTCAATTGTGTTGACTGTAAAGATGTGATCAAATGAGAATGTTTGTAAAGCACTTAACATATTTCCTTAATGTATTGATAGCCACACAAAATCAAAATAATCTAGAGGTAAGCAATAACCAACTATGACTCTGGAGATCTGATGATGAAGCATGTTGCCCTCATCCTGACAGAGGATAGGAAGGACACAATAACATAAATATTTTTAGACAAGGTCAATGTTTGAGTTTATTTTCCTTGACTATGCACATTTGTTATGAGGCGAGGTTAGTGGTATAAGGAGTTAAGCTAGAGATAATAAATACTCAATACCCCCAAAAAAAGAATAAGAAAGAGGGTCATTGAGGCATTCAACTAGATCCAAACACAGAATAACTGATTGGTTTAAGATTGGAAAAGGAGTACCACAAAGATGTATATTGTCACCTTATTTACTTAATTTATATGCAGAGTATAGCATGAGAAATCCCAGACTGGATGGCTCGAAAGCTGGAGTTAAGATTTCTGGGGGAACTATTAACACCCTCAGCTGTCCAGACAATACCACTCTGATGGCAGAAAGTGAAGAGGAATTAAGAAGCCTCTTGATGAGGGTAGAAAAGGAGACTTTTCCACCTTGAAGCTTAACATTAAAAAAACAAAAACTAAGATCATGGCAACTGGTGCAATTACTTCCTAGCAAATAGAGGGAGGGAGAAGAAATAGAAGCAGTATCAGATTTTATATTCTTGGGTTCAAAGATCACTTCAGACAGCCACTGCAGTCAATCATGAGATTAAAAGACACTGGCTCCTTGGAAGGACAGGTATGGCAAATCTGGATAGCATATTAAAAAGAAGAGATCACCTTGCCAACAAATAGTAAAATTATGGTTTTTCCACTAGTAATGTACATCTGTAAAGGTTGTACTACAAGGAAAGCTGAGTAATGCAGAATTGACAAATTTGAATTGTGTTGCAGAGAAGACTTTCAGGAGTGCCTTGGACAGCAAGGGGGTCAAATCAAAATAAATTCATTCAGGCTATTCACTGGCAGGTCAAATACAGAAACTGAAGCTTACATACTCTGGACACATAATGAGAAAACAGGACCCATTGGAAAAGACGCTGATGATGAGAAAAATCAGAGACAAAAGGAGAAGGGGATAGACAGACTTCAAGAAACAGCAGAGTATAGAAGGGCCTGGCATGCTATCACCCATGGGGTCACGAAGAATTGGACACAACTGAACAACAGAAGAGATCAGAAGGAAGTTGAGGGAGACACAAACAAGCAAACTATGTTGATACTGTGTTGAACTTATCAGGTACTTTATTTTATTTTAATTTAATTTTATTTATTTTAGGCAATCAGGGTTAAGTGATTTGCCCAGGGCTACGCAGTAGTAAGTGTCTGAGGCTAAATTTGACTCCTGACCCGAGAGCTGGTGCTCTAACCACCATACTACCTAGCTACCCCAATTTAAAAAAATTTTACAGCAAGCTGTCTACAACAGGTATTCATGGTTTCTTATACTAAGTGTTCAAAAAAGTCTTAGTGCAGTTTTAATCTTAGTTTAAATGACATTTATACAATCTCTTTTTTGTACTTGGAAATACTTATGTTTGTCAGCTTTTTCTCATATTTAGAATATCAAAAAAATTTGAAAAAAAAGAAATATAGAGAAAGACACAGAGTGGGAATAACTCTCTCATGGAAGTTTTAGAGGAAGATATGGACAACACTTACAGGGTGAGTGTGTTTGGATGGGTTAGGATATGACCCACTGGTAGTTGACATGTCTTGAGGAGATCACAGATCCTTTGAAGCATTGAAAGAGAATTTGTGGGGCGGCTAGGTGGTGTAGTAAATAGAGCACCGGCCCTGGAGTCAGGAGGACCTGAGTTCAAATCTTGTCTCAGACACTTAACACTTATTAGCCATGTGACCTTGGGCAAGTCACTTAACTCCAGTTGCCCTACCTTCCCCCCTCCAAAAAGTAAAAAAAAAAGTCAGAGACAGAATTGGTGAGGTGAAAAAGAGATAATGCATGTAAAGCTCTTCAAAAACCTCAAGGACTCTTTAAGTGCCAGTTATTACTATTAATAACTATCATTATTAGTACTCACTTCACAAGGTTATGAGGAAAGTACTTTGTAACCCTTAAACCACTATCTAAATGTTTACTCTTATTAAAAACCTTAATGCCCTGTCCTTCAAAATCTACCAAATACATCATTCCTCCTAAACCGATTCTCTGGACTTACCAAAACCTGAACTTCTTCCCCCCCATCTTGTTTTCCTAGACCATCTTCTCTCCCAGGACCTCACATTCCTTCCTCCTAATCTTGACCCTCTAATTAGCTAGTTCAACTTTATACTGTGCTAGATCATTGAGTCCTTCGATTCATTACTATCCTACCACTACTTAGTCCTCTCCAGATTCCAACCCTGTATTAATCTACCTTCTCTCTTCTTGTCCCTAGACTGCTGAATAGAGAAAGCTACAAAACCATGCTAATTCCACTACAAATTTGTATGACTCAAGCCCGATTGGAACTTCACTAATATATGGTTCTTTTACTTTCCCTGTCAAAGACTTAATATTTCACTCCCCATAGAAGCTGGTCCAAACCTCTTCTCTCCTTCAGTTACTTATACCACCACCATTACCCTTTTAGAATGGGACTGTCCTCATTCTTCACTGAAAACCTTTATGCTATCTATTAGCATTTCCTTTGCCTTCCTAATTCTATGTATCACATCACCTCAGCACCATCGCCCATCCTCTCCTCCATTACTTCAGTCTCAGAGGATGTCACTTATTTTATTTGCAATACCAATTCCTCAGTTATGTCTTTGATCTCATTCCCTCATGTCTCCTCCAGAAGCTTGCCCCTTTGATTATCTCCCTTTTCCAAATTTTCAACTTCTATCCACTATCTCATACAGCCTATAAATATAACCAGATCTCCCACAGACATAAAAAGAAAAAGAAAAAAAAAAACTTGACCTTACCATTACTTCAAAGTATTTGTCCTAAATGTTTCTTCTCTTTAACAGGCAAATTCCAAGAAAAAGCTAACTATCCCAATTGTGTCCATTTTCTCATGTCCCACTTCTTTTTAAATCCCTTTCATTCTGTATTCTGCCTTCACCACTCGACTAAAACTACCCTCTCCCTCCTTCTTCCCTTCTTCCATCTGTATCCCCAGTGCCTGGTATATATAGTATTTGTCACATAGTAGGTGCTTAATAAATGCTCACTGATTATACAGTGATATTGAGTTTCTATTTGATATGTTAAATGTAAATTATCATGATAGATTGACTATTACTGTAAAAATATAAAGAATATTTTATATATTATAATAAAACAACCATGTCTCCTTGAAAAGTCCAAGAAAAGAAAATCATTATCTAGGCAGATTATCCTTCTTGTGCACACCAAAAATGCAAACTCTATTCATCCAGCTTCTCCTTCTTTCCTTTTTTAAAAGGGATTTTCACACTTTTATTTATACACAGCCAGGAAATCAATATATAAATATTCTTATGCATAATTTAATAATATTGCATTGAAGCATTCAGTGATAGCTCAAGCCAGGTTTACTTAAATTCTAAAAGTTTCCCCAAGAGCCAGCTAATATAAATCAACTACCTCCATTTCAGTGAAAGAAGCTGCATACACAACTGTAAAACTGAAGATAAGTTATTTTGGGGTTAAGTTGGCAGCATTTTTAACCATCATCCCTCTAGACATAGGCAAAAGGCAAAACTTTTTTTTCCAAGTAGAAACTGCTTCCCTTTTCTGCCCAAATAACCAGTTGAAGAGAAAATTCAGTAAGTCTAGTGACTAGTTGCTTGTTTCCATGATGATAATCTCTGCCCTCAACACACACCCCCACCCACATACACACACACCCACACATCCCCTCCCCTTCTCCCCCCCTACTTAGCAACAGCCTTGACTAATAGTTCTCAGTGACTAGTTTGAATTCGTTGGATGTTTTTGTCATGAGTAGACACTAGCTAGGATTAAGGTGGTTCTTGTTCATATACAAACAGCCATTGCCCAGAGGAAGAAATAACATTGATGCAAATATTCTTCAATTCTCTTTCTTTCTACTCCAAATCTTCCATGTAAACTTTAACCTATACATTTTTAAACCATTTCCCTAACAATCCAGGATCTCACTGTACTCATTATAATTCTTCATCTATTTCCTGTGAACATGCATATTGCCCAGAATTAAATATATAAATATCTCATATCCATGTTAATCATGATTTAAAAACATTGAGTACCTTCTGTATTAAAGGCATTTTGAATGCATAGAAACACTTCTTTCAGAGAATCCAAAATTCAAGGGACATTGACTGGGAAGGAATAAACTTGACATTCATTTCCAGGCCACTACTAAATGAATGTATGACTTCAGGGAAATCACTTAACCTTATAAATCCTCCTTTCTTCTGTAAAATAAGGGGATTAGACTAAACAACATAAAAGACAATTTCATCTTTTTTATCATGATTATTATTCTAAGGCTACTGCAAGGCTGGGTTTCACAGAATAACAGTTTCCAAAGACTTAATGTATCATTTCATTCAAAAGGCAATTAAGAGGCATTAAGGCAACTAAGCTAGGCATTAGTAGACAACATCATTTTATCTACAATTATACAAGTAAATGGAATAAGGGATATCATATCATATTAAATGTACAACCAAAAAGAAGACTGGACAGCCATATAGCTAAAGAGAAAAATAATTGAGGGATAGATCATGTGTTCCCACAAAATTAAAACATCTAGAACCAGGTGGGATTTATACCAGGAATGCAGGGCTACTTCAATATCAGGAAAACTGTAAGCATAATTGACCATATCAGTAACAAAAAACAACAAAAATTATATGACTATCTCAATGAATATAGAAAAAGCTTTTGACAAAAATACAACACATTCCTATTTTTTTAAAAAGGACATTAGAAATTATAAGAATAAATAGCATTTTTCTTAAAATTATTAAGAATGATCTATTTAAAACCATTAAGAAGCATTATCTTTAATATAAGCTAAAAGCCTTCACAATAAGATCACGTATGAAGCAAGGACATTCATTAGCACCACTATTATTCAATACCATACCATCAAGGATAGCTATAGCAATAAAAAAAAAAAGAAAAAGAAATTGAAGGGATTATTCTAATTCCTTGATGCCTATTCTAGGCAATGAGGAAACAAAACTATTATTCTTCGCAGATGATACGATAGTATATTTAGAGAATGCTAGAGAATCAACTAAAGAAGTTGAACAAGCAACTTTAGCAACATTGCAGGATAAAAAGTTAATCTGCATGAATCATCATCATTTCCATATGTTAATAACAAAGTCCAGCAGGAAAAGATAGAAAAATTCTATTTAAAATAATTGTAAACAATATAAAATACTTGGGAGTCTACCTACCTACCATTACAAAACACTTTTCACACAAAGACAGATCTATACAACTGAAGAAATATTAATTGCTAATGGGTAAGGCAAACTAATATCATAAAAAATGGTAATACTACCTAAATTAATTCACTTATCCAGTGCCATAACAGTCAAACTACCAAAAATAGTTTATATTTTATATTATTTTATAAAAATATATTTATCTGGAAAAATCTGGAAAAAATTTATCTGGAAAAAAAATTTATCTGGAAGAATAAAATGTCAAGAATATCAAGGGAATTAATGAAAAAAAATGTGAGTAAGGCAGCCTAACAGTACCAGATTTCTAACTCTATTACAACTCTGAAAACAGTCTGGTACTAGCTAAGAAATAGAGTGGTAGACCAGTGGAATAAATTAGGTACACAATAGGTTTTGCCTCATTACATAATTACCATAGTAATCTAGAGTTTGATAAACCCCCAAATCCATACTCTGAGGACAAAAACTATTTGACAAAAACTTCTGGGAAAACTGGGAATTAGTTTGGCAGAAAGTAATTATAGACCAACATCTCATACCATATACCATAAAAATGGATATATGATTTAGCCCAGGGGTGGGGAACCTGAAGCCTTGAGGCCTCACATGGCCCTCTAGGTCCACAAGTGTGTCCCTTTGATGGAATTCAAACTTCACAGAACAAATCCACTTAATAAAAGTATTTATTCTGTAAAACTTGAACTCAGTCAAAAGACAACACCCAAGGACCTGAAAGGCCATTTGTGGCCTGGAGGCCACAGGTTCCTCGCTCCTGATTATCCAAAAAGGGGGATATCATAAGCAAATTCAGAGAGTATAAAAAATTTTATGTCTCAGGACTATGGATAAGGGAAGAGTTTATGACCAAAGAAGACATAGGAAATTTCAAAAATTCTTGTACAAACAAAACCAATGTAGCTAAGACTAGAAGGAAAGCAGGAAACAAATAAAATTTGTATAGCAAGTTTCTCTGATAAAAGCCCCATTTCCCAATGTAGGGAAATAAGTCAAATTTATAAAAATACAAGTCGTCCCAAAATTGATAAGTGGTCAAAGGATATGAGCAGGCAGTTTTCAGGAGAAGGAACCAAACTGTCTAAAGTCATATGAAAAAAATGCTCTAAAGCACTATTGATTAGAGAAATGCAAATTAAAACAACTCCAAGGTATTATCTCATCCCTATCAAATTGGCTAACATGATGTGATAGTAATGGCAATTAAAGATTCCCCTGTATTGGGCTTGGGTTTTCAAATTGATTGTATTAAAACCCAGAGCTTGTTAACCCCACCTGTGGGATGGACTTTTTGATGTGAAAAAGAAAGTCCTGAACTGGGAGGAGCTGGTGACGTAGATTTGGAAAGACAAGAGAGAGGCGGAAGATTTTTTTTGGAAGCAGCACCTCGTGGAGAGAGAGAGGCTAAGGGAATTGCTGGTGGCCGCTTTGAATTGCCCTGGACTTTTGAGACCTGCCCCCCTGAGCTGCCAAGGACTGAGGAGACATGGCTGTTTTGCTGGTACTTTGTCTGTCTGTTTTGATGTTGTTTTGCCAGATTTGTCCACTGGTGAAAGACAGTCCTGTTGTTGAAGAAGTCCTGGAACCTGGCTTTTGGTTAAGAAGCCCTGAGACTGTCCTGCAGACAGAGAGTGAATACTGTCCACTGGTGAAGGACAGTGCTGTTGTTGCAGGGGTCTGGAGACTGTCCTGCAGACAGAGTGAATACTGTCCACTGGTGAAGGACAGTGCTGTTGTTGCAGGGGTCTGGGAGCCTTTCTGTTGGTTCAGAAGCCCTGAAGAAGGATTTTCTTGTTGTATGTTTACAGAAATCCTGGGAGAGGGCTTTGCTAATGTGTTCAGGGGTTCTAGGACTGTTCTACAGACAGAGGATGAATTCATGAAGGGACTGGCAATGTATCTTATGGCCTTGCTAAGCCTTGTCTCCCCAGGAACTAAGATTGCTGAGAACTTGCCTCCTGTCAAGATGAAGAAAAGACCTCCATTTGGGTATTAAGTGCTGTGTTTAAACTTGATGTAACTCTGGGGTAGATTCAATTGTGATCCAGGGGTCGGGAACTTTTGACCTTATTGTGCTCTGTGATTGACAAATGAAGGTACTTTACTTATGTTTGGAAACTAATCTCCATTTGAGAAGAGGGGTTTTGTAGTGGACCAAATGAAGGTATAGCCTAGGGGTGGAGAAGTATTTAGAACAGAGACTTTGTAATTGATTGAATGATTGGAAGGTCCTGGGGTGGGGTAGTACTTGGATATTATTTAATCATGCTTAGTAAATGCTGTATTTGGAATGATGTCATGTTTTGATCTTCTCTGTTCTTGGTTTGTCACTGAATAAAATGGAGAGCACCTATGCTGGTATTCTGAACCTTGGGAAGTTGCCTTTCTTTTGGCATTACATTACACATGACAGAAAGGAAAATGACAAATGTTGGAGGGGATGTGGCAAAATTGAGAAACTAATGTACTATTGGGAATTTTGAACTGGTCTAACCACTCTAGAACAATTTGGAACTATGTCCAAAGGGCTATAAAACTGTATATACCCTTTGATTCAGCAATATTACTATTAGCTCTTTATCCCAAATAGATAAAAGAAAAATAAAAAGTCCTATATGTACAAAAATATTCATAGCAACTCTTTTTGTGGTGGGAAAGAACTGGAATTTGAGGGAATACCCAGTAATTGAGGAATGACTGAACAAGTGGTGATATATGATCATAATGGAATACTACACAGTAAGACATGCTGAGAAGGGTGGTTACAGAAAAGCCTAGGAAGACTTCTATGAACTGTTGAAAAGTAAAATGAGCAGAACCAGGATAATATTGTATATGGTAACAACATTATAGATGATCAACTGTGAACAACTTAGCTATTCTGATTAATACAATGATCCAAGACAATTCCAAAGGACTTATACTGAAAAATGCTATTCACCTCCAGAGGGAAGGCTGATAAAGTCTGAATGCAGATTGAAGCATAATTTTTAAACTTTATCTTTCTTGCTTTTTTATGAAGTGACTAAAAAGGAAATAAGTTTTGTATGATTTCCCATGTATAACTGATATTATATTTCTTGCCTTCTCAATAGGTAGGGGAGAGATAAGAAGCAGGGAAAAAATTTGGAACTCAATATTTTTTATGAGTGTTAAAAAAAAATAACCAAATACATTTTTTAAAAATAAAAAGATCCAGAGAAAAGCCTCCAGCACTATAGGGTATTCATGAGAAAATATGGACAAGAATTGGATATGATAAGAAATCACAGGTGCAGGTGGCTATGTTATTAGGAGACAGTACCAACATCAAATTCATTGAAGTACCAAAGCATAGATAACACTTTAGGCCAAATTGATGATGCAATAGATTTGTATTTTATATGTTTTGTAAGTACTTTTTACATCTTGGTACCCCTTGTAGAATTATAATTTAATTCCATTTAATGGAACTAGGAACATGACTTTATTCATTTAAATTATGATAGAGATTTATCTTTGCTTCAATATTGTTGAATACACCTGTGATTTAGATGATACTAAGGTCTTGGTCAGGAATCTAACCCTGAATTATATATAATTATAATTATTCTTTCTTGAAAAATATAATCTGCTTTACCATGATCCAATTTACAGAGTTGTTTCTGGGACCATTATGGCTGAAGTAGGTTTTCCTGTATTCACGGTAAGGTGTCTGGTAACCAAAGAACCAGAGGGTAAAAGAACTAGAAAATATAAGAAATAAGCAACTGCCCTCTATTTAACATACATAGATATGTACATATATATACATATATAAATACATACATATACATACATATATATGCATGTATATTCTATTATCTCCTATATAAATTCTATTCTAGTATCTATTCTATTCTATTCTAGTATCTCCTCTGCGGAAAGCAGAGTGACCAGCCTAGTGGCCCAAATCTCCTGTTCCACTCTGGGCAGAAATCAAAGTTTTTCTTGGACAAAGGTGGACAAGATTCTAGAAATATCTATACATGTCTTGCCATAATCTCCATTTAGACAAACCTGTATGGACATATGCCTAACCTACATGGTCATCACACCACAGACACACACACACACATATATACACATACATACACACCCCTACCTGATACTTGCATAGCTGCTAATTTAGCATTATTGCAATTATTAAACATTAAATAACATTAATAAACATTAAACCAAAGGGCCTTTGTGTTTCTATTTCAAAGAAAAATCAGATAGGTTTATGTAGCATCTTGTGAGTTAATGAGATAAATTATTATAAAATGCTCAATTGGATTGAGCTCCAGCTAAAAATGGGATTCACTTACATTTGCAAAACTCAAATGTTTCTCTTACCATGAGTAGCCATGATTATAATGAATTAAAGAGAACTAATTTAAAGAGGCAGATTATTCTAGTTGGCAGTCAATGAAAATCTGATGGTAAATAATGGATTTGGCTACAGCTGTCCCTTGTTTGCATGCATCATTCCCAGCATTGACTATGACCTAACTTCTTGGATAGTCTTGGGTTGTATCAAGACAACTGAAATAAAATGAAATAAAGCAGTTAGTCTACATTATTTTGAAGCCTAAGTCGGGAACTCACGTGGTCAGTCTGATGGATTACTACAAGGAGGTCACAAGCAACTCAAAATTCCAACTCTGCTGTAGTTAATAGTCATGCTAGGCCAAGTATGAGATTCCTGTAGAAAATGGATAGCTCCTCTCCCTTGGGCCTTTCACAGGGATAAATTTGTAGGACAGCCTACTTATGTTATCCTTCTAAAGTTCACTGGAGAGTGGATGTTGTAATCCCTCTGGACATGTTAATATGAGTCAAGGGATTAGAATTATGCAATTGGAGAATATTAGAGCTAGAAGGAACCTCCTCATTTTCTGTGTAAAGAAATTGAGAACTGGTAAAAGGTCAGTGTCCTTCCTTACCTGATACTGAAGACTGAGACAGAACAGGCCATACAAGAGACCTGGCTGTTGAGAGGTTTTTTTTTTTAATATCAGTTTCTCAAGCTCACTGTATGGAATTGAGTTTGATTTTCATTTCAAATGTGCATATGTGTGAGAACACCAGAAGTGCTAATTAATACTCTTTCTACTTCAGTGGTCTTTGGCAAACCACTTTAACATTCCTGGGCCTCAGTTTCCTCATCTGTAAAGTAAGAGGTTTGGAATAGATGATCTTTTGGTTTGGATACAGATCTGAATCCTATCCCTCCCACACCTTGCTGAATATAAACTTACTGAGGGCAGTGGTATTTTCATTTGTTTTTTTTTTCTTTTCTTTGTATGCCTAACACAATGCCTTGCATATAGTTGGTGATTAAAAACAATTGTTCAATGGCTAATATGGAAATATTTTTTGTACAATTTTACATGTATAATTTTTTTTTTGCAAGAAGGCAGTTTGGGGTTAAGTGACTTGCTCAAGTTCACATGGCTAGTTTTTGTGTTAAGTGTCTGAGGCTGGATTTGAACTCAGAACCTCCTGACTCCAGGGCCGATGCTCTACTCACTGTGCCACCTAGCCGCCCTTTACATGTATAATTGATACTTATCTCCTGCCTTCTCAAGGAGTACAGGAGGGACAGGAGGGAGGGAGAAATTTTGGAACTCAAAATTTTTAAAAATATTAATGTTAATTTTTTTACAGATAATTGGGAAATAGTTGATGAAATAAGTTTAAAACATTGAATGATTTTTTTTATTTGAATTGTTATCCTGAAAAAGTCATCTCAAGAGCATAATCAATTATCTGAATTTTCAGGTGACTTTCAGAAGTCCTGCTTCACAAAGGAAATTGTCTCAAAGAATACTGTGAATATTTAACTAGACTGCCAGGCATTACCCTTCCTGAGTTATTTAGACTTCTTCAGTGTAAAATGAAGGTGTGTACCTCTGTCCTCACCCAGTGACATTTCTCACCTACCTATTTGTTATATTTATTCTTCCCATACTCCCCATTTCCACTTTTTATAGATACAAGTCTCCCTGGATAAATAGCCCTGTAGCCCATTAGTGCTACTTTCTCCTCCATAATAACATCTGCAGTGAATTTAGCCCTACTGACATGCTGCAGGATGGATGAGGCACCTCTCCGAAGAATGATATTCCCTTGGCCTCCATACAATGGAGGAGGCTCTAAATCCTGGGGTGAGCAGCTTCCTTTTCTATGGGAGAGAAATGAGTGGACAGACACGAGGGGAATGACTAATCCCAGTCTATTTATTTACAGGTCTGACAGTGGTATTTTTGAATAGAGATTTAATATATTAGCAAGAACAGCCAGGCCAGCTTCATGCACTGCCACTAAACCGCTGTCCATCTTTGAACATCCCAATTTGCTCCCCAGAGATCTTTCTAAAGTGTTTTCTCCAAAACATGCTCTGCGAAGGGAGAGGCATTTCATTTCCCTTTTCACCTCTCCATTACCTCATGCATGCATCAATTTTTATCCATTACTATCAGAAAGCATTTATTAAGGATTTCACTGCATTTGGCTCTGTAATAGGTACTGTACAAACCTTTGATTTTCAGCTAGTAGAAAAAACAATCTAGTGATGTCCACACAGCCAAAGGTGGCGCTGCGTTGAGAACAAAGAAAGGAGGAAGATTTTTCTTTTCTTTTTGCAGTGGGCAGTGAGGCACTTCTGTACTAGAAAGAGAATTGGACTCTACCTTGGGTACTTTTTACATCTGCCATAGGCTTTCCCTTATCTCCTACCTCAGACAGTTGTACTACCATACTAATTATCTCAATCACGAATTTCTCCCAGCTCCAATTCATCCAACACACAGCTGCCAAATGGATAATCCTAACAGATCTCACCATTCCACTTTGCTGGTGAAGAAGCCAGAGTGGCTCTCCATTGCCTTTAGGATAAAGTACAAAATCCTCTGTTTAGTACGATCTAACTCCATAGTACAACCTAACTCCAAACTGACTCTGGAGACCTGATCATGTTAAATTTTCAATGCGAGCATTTAAACCTCAGAAATCAGCAAATGGTACAAAGCAGGACGTGGTTCATTGTTGACTACATAGGCTTCATAAGGAATGGAAAATTTTAATAAAGCACATTAAACTTAAAATTGTGTCAAGCATACATTTTAGGAGAGCCAGTAGTTAAACATTTACCAATCAATAAGTATTTATTATAATGAAGCAAAGATAAGATGGACAGCTCTCAACACAATGTGTAGTATTTATCATACAGGCTTTTTTTTGGTAAATTTTTTAAAATAATAATTTCTTTTTTTGAGGGGGAAAGGCAGAAGGCTTTCTTGAAATGAAAATTTATTGTTACATTTTGAATCCTCTCTTACGTTCTGCTGTGCACATGACATGCTTTTTTTTCTTTTCTTTGCATTTGTTTCAATATTTAAGTTTATGATATGTTTCTTTTTCTTTTCTCTATTCTGTATTTGAGCCCAAAATTTAGAAAAATTAAAAATAAACATTTATAAAGTATTAGTGATACAATAAGAGGCAAAAGCCAGTCCCTGACCTCAAAGGGCTTATAATCTAATGGAGGAACTTACACCATCAGCCATACATGACATTTCATCCCCTACCTTTGGGAGTTTGCACAGGATCTCTCCAAAGTCTCTAATGTTCTCCCTCCTCCTCATTTCTACCTCTTGTAATCCTTAGTTCTTTTTGAGGCTCATCTCAAGTGCTATCTTGTTCAAGAGGCCTTTTGTAGTCCATCCAAGTATTTTTTTTTAGATTTTTCTTTTTGGCGGGGGGAAGGTAAGGCAATTGGGGTTAAGGGACTTGCCCAATGTCACACGGCTAGTTTTGTGTTAAGTGTCTGAGGCCATATTTGAACTCAGGTCCTCCTGACTCCAGGGCTGGTGCTCTATTCACTGTACCACCTAGCTGCCCCTACACCCAAATATTTTAACCCTAACTCACAACATATTAATTTGTGTGTGTATATAAAATCTATTTATCTGTGTACATGTTGTTTTCCTCAAGCTGAATGTAAACTCCTTGCAGTCAGACACTTTTTCTTTCATTTTTGTATCTGTATCCCCTATTCCTAACAAAATGCCTGACACATAGTAGGTACTTAATAAATGTTTATTCATTTTGAAAGTATGGTCAAAAAGTGACTAAATTGTGCATATCTTTAATGCAGTGACTCTGACCCAAAGAAATCACAGATGTGTACAAAAATATTTGTAGTAGCTTTGTATTATGGAAAACCTGTACAACTTGTAAGCTTCTTCGGGTCGAAGATAGGTTAGTCTAGAATCAGACTGATGGTTGTTGGTTGCCATGGGTCACATGACAAACAGGAGAGTAAATACTGGCAACCCTACATTTTTTGTCAGCCACCCAAAATGCTTTAGCCGGCTATAAGTGGACCACGGACCATAGGTTGTGCAGGTCTATCTTATGGTGAAACAAACAAAAAAATAAAAACTGGAACCTAAAGGAATCACCAATTTGGAAATGGCTGAATGAATTATGGTATATGAATGTAATGGAATATTATTGTTTAAGGAATAATTAAAGGATCTGTTTCAGAGAAAGCTAGGAAGACATATAAACTGATGCCGTGTAAAGTGAGCAAAACTGGAACAAATTATGCAAAAATAAATTGTAAAGAAAAATAACTTTGAAAGATTTGATTGCTGTGATCAATGCAATGAATTCAGAGTACTGAAGCTGAAGAATCTTGAAAGAGGGGTGATTGGACTCAAGATACATAATAAGACATACGTAGATAAGGAACCTAGCTTTGAAAATTGCATGTCAAATTCATTATATTTTTAAAAGAAAAGCAAACTCTACATGATAGAGATTTACAGTTTCATAAGCAAACTTCTTTTTCTGTGTTACTCTGCAGAGCAAATGATTATTTGATTTGTTATTTGTTAAGTTCAGAATAAAAATGAATTTAAAAAAATTAAAAAAAAATTTTAAAGTGTTTGTCAACTTTATTTGAACCTGATATAAAAGACATAGTAGAAAGAGCACTCTTTTGGAACAGAGAAGACTAAATTGGTTGGTGTGAATTGGTTTGGCTAGGTGGCGCAGTTAATAGAGCACCGGTTCTGGAGTCAGGAGGACCTGAGTTCAAATCTGCCCTCAGACACTTGGCACACTACCCACGTGACTTTGGGCAAGTCACTTAACCCCAATTGCCCTCCAAAAAGAAAAAAAAAAGACCAGGATTTCATTCCTGGCTCTGCCATTTGCCATCTGCATGACTAATACATATGATTCTCTACCCACTAGTGGGGGAAAAAAACAATCAACCAAAATTTATTCATTAAATGAATATTACATATTATGCCTCGTAATATTTGTTTGAAATATGAATAAAGATAAGAGTTAAACATCCCCTGACCTCAAGGTACTTAGTGTGTAGCTGAAAAAGACAATATCTATGTATATAACAGGATGATTTGTGGGGGAAGACAGCAGGCAGCTGAGGGGTCAGGTAGAAGGTAGTATATAAGCTGATCTCTAGAAGAAAATTAGGAATTCTGAAAGATGGAAGAAAAGAATGCAATCTAGAAATGAGGTACTGCCAGCTCGTACAAATGCAGAATCAGAGGACAGAATGGCAGGATGGAGAATGGTAAGAAATCTAATTGGTCTGGATTGTCATGTTCATGAATGGGAGAAGAGTGTAATAAGCCTGGAAATACCAAATGGAGCAACTTTTATTTGTTCCTTAAAATAATAGGGAGCCATAGGAATTACTTAGGGGTAGCTAAGTGACATAGTAGTAGACAGCAGGGCTTGGAGTCAGGAAGACCTCAATTCAAATCCAGACTCAAGCATTTACTACCTGTATGGCCCTGGGAAAGTCCCTTAAGCTTTGTCTGCCTCAGTTTCCTCAATTGTAAAATGAGGATAATAATAGCACCTACCTTCCAGGGTGTTGTGAGGATTAAATGAGATAATTGTAAAGCACTTAGCACAATACCTGGCACATAGTAGATGCTTAATAAATATTTGTTTCCTTCTTTCCTATTTAGTATGGGAATGACAAGGTCAGACAACTTTAAGAAATCAATATGGTGGCTATGTAGAGGAAGTATTGGTGTCAGAAGGGACCTGAGGCAAAGAGACATTAGGAGGCTATGCAAAAGTATAGATGAGAGGTGGTGAGACCCTAAACTGAAGTGACAGCCCTGTGAGTAGCAAGAAAGGGCCAGATGGGAGAGATGTGGTGGTAAAAGCAATAAGATTTGGTAATTGATTGACTATATGAAGTAAGAGGAGTCAAGGAGGGCACCAAAGTTGTGAGCCTGAGTTCCAGGAAGGATGGCAGGGCTCTTTCTGTTTGTTTGTTTTGTTTTGTTTTGGAGGGGGGAAGGCAAGGCAATTGGAGTCAAGTGGCTTGCCCAAGGTCACACAGCTAGTTAAGTGTCAAGTGTCTGAGGCCAGATTTGAACTCAGATCCTCTGGACTTCAGGGCCAGTGCTCTATTTGATGACCCACCTAGCTGCTCCTGGGATGGTGGGGCTCTTGACAGAAATAGGACAATTCAAGAGAAGGGTGGGTTTGGGGGTAAATATGATGATTTCAGTTTGGGACATGTTGAGTTTCAGTTGCCTGTTGGACATCTAGTTCAACATGTCTAATAGGTAGTTGGAAATATGAAACTAAGCCTCAAGAAAGATTAGGACAAGAAATAGATCTGAGAGTCATAATGATATTTATGGTAATTAATGGGGACTAATGATTTCAGCAAGACACAGTACAGAGAAAAAAATAATGAGCTAGCCATTATACTGCTACACATATATATTCCTATATATGTATATCTATATAATATAGGCATATATGTATATACCTATATATAGCTGAATAAAATACAGTTTAAATAAATACATAAATAAATATGTATAAGTATATATACATATATAAGTAAATATATACATCCTATATATAGCAATATAAACGCTAGCTATACATATGTATAAATATATGTATGTATATATGAAAATAACTAGTATTTATATGCCCTTATATGCATATACAAATAATTATACTTATATACATATATAATTATATATACAATGTATGTGTGTATATACATGTGTATATAAATAATTATGTGTATACATGTATATATGGCCATATAAATGCTAGCTGTTATTATTTGTTAGAGATAGATATAGATAGCTGATTTGTTAGAGATATAGATAGCTGTATAAATACATATGCATAGATACATGTATATACACAGATATTGAAGGTTTTCAAAGTGCTTTATATATGTCATTTAATCCTCACAATAACCTGACTAGGTAAGTATTTATATGATTTTTATTTTACAGATAAGGAACATCAAGGTGAGGAAAATTAAGTGACTTGTTCTATGACATACAACCAATATATATATCATATATACTACTTGAACTCATGTCTTCCTGATTCTACGTTCAGCATTCTGTGCACTGATTCAGGACAGAGCCTTTTTTATGTATGCTTCTGTTTAAGGGCATGAAATGGGCATGGGTCCAGTAAAGGAGACTGAGAAAGAAGAATCAGACTGGTAGAAGGAGAAAGTGGGCTACGATAACAATGTTGTGAGATAAAGAGAAAGGAGGAAGAGGGAGCTCACAGGGAATGGCCTATATTTTCTCAGAGTATTAGACAATGTCTTTAACTCTGAGTTCGAGGGAGGAGGTGGAATAAGAGTTTTACAGAGAAAAGGGAACATTTATCATAGCCATTTTGAGGAGGTGGAAAGAGAATCAATTAGGGAAGAGTAAAAGGATTCCCTTGCTACAATGAGGGTCCAGTTGAAATGAAATAACATGAATCTGTAATGGTCTTGATCAGTAGAATTGTGTGACTTTATTCACAGGATCAGAGCAGACAAACTATGATTATAATATAAAACAAGGGTTTGGTAAGACATAAGTGGAAATCAAACAAAGGAGCGATGGATTGGAGAATAGAGTTAAATGAGCTGACTAAAATTTTGGTTGCAGTTGGGAAAGTAAAAAAGTAAAGCCAGAGCAGCAGCAATGACATAGGAAAATACTGAAAGGCAGAAAGATTAGAGGTAAATTAGTCACTTAGTAACTGCCATGGAATGTGCTAGATGCTAGGAACAGAAATTCAAAGAATGTCTAAAAAAAAGCTTACATTTCATGAGGTTGATGAATAGATATGGGAGAGGTGATGCATAAGCAAGGATGGAATAATAACAGGTTTTGATCAAATAAAGGTAATTCAGAGTTATTGATTTAGAAATCAAATACTTGGGGCAGCCAGGTAGCATAGCGCGTAAGAGCACCGGCTCCAGTGTTGGGATGACCTGGGGATCGAATCCGGGCTCAGACACTTGCCACCCACCCAGAAACACCTGGCCGTGTAACCTTGAGCAAGTTACTTAACCCCAATTGCTTAGGGACAGCCAGGTGGCTCAGCAAGTAAGAGCACCAGTTCCAGTGTCGGGACGACCTGGGGATCAAATCTGGGCTCAGATACTTAGCACCACACCCAGAAATAACTGGCTGTGTAACCTTGAGCAAGTTACTTAGCCCTGATTGCTTGAAAAAAAAAAAGAAATCAAATACTTCTAAATGATGCCACAATTAAGGGCATAACCATCCCTATTTGTATCTACAGTGGGAGCATAGGTCATAGGAACTGAGTAGATTGGAGCATTGGAAGATTTAGGGGTTGGAGGGAAATCACCATTATGTGTCAAATTTCCAGAAAATAAGGACTGGTATTGGGAGTGGTAGAGGAGAATGTGAAGTAGACCCAAGACTGAACTCCCTGAGAAAGTAAGAATAATGATATAGGGGCTGGCAGAAAATGGCCATCGAAATCTGGATTAGGTCACACATTTGGGTAGACAACCTCAGTGCTGATGGAGAGGTTGCTGTGCAACTGAGATCCTGGAAATGTCAAGAGGGAGCAAGTATTCTGATCCCTGTCCAGTACCAACATGTTCATGGATTTAAAAGAAGACATTTAAAAGAAGAAAAATACTGGAAAGGATGGTCAGGTTGTAATGCCTGGTCTTTTCTTTAAAAGTCAGAAGATGTATGAATTCTGATCATTCTTTTTTTTAAAAGAGTAAATACAATATGGCCATGGCTAAGTGGGTGGGAACTATACTATTTAATTACCTGGGTTGTATTTGAGTTTATTAAGATTTCATAGCCATGGGTCACAGGGTATTTCCTCTTTTAAAATAAATTAATCAGGGGCGGCCAGGTGGCTCAGCGAGTAAGAGTACCGGCTCCAGTGTTGGGATGACCTGGAGATCGAATCCCGGGCTCAGACACTCAGCACCACACCCAGAAATAACTGGCCGTGTAACCTTGAGCAAGTTACTTAACCCCAATTGCTTAAAAATAAAAAAAAATAAATAAAATAAATGAATCAGCATTTGATTGAAAGACAGGGTGGTACAGCGGAAGGAGCAGTGTGCTTGTGGCCAAAGACAGATTCCAGGACTAAGTCATTGGCCATATGCCAGCCTTAATTAATCTCTCTTACACTCAATTTTCTCATCTGTAGAATGGGAGTGATTATGATAGCACCATCCATACCACATAGAGAACGACTCTGTATACGCAAAGCACTTTGTTAATTATAAAGCTTTAGTTACATTACAAAGTACAAAAGATTATTGGTGTTGTTTGTCTTAGACATTCTTTAGCACAAGATTGATGATGAATAAATGTTTAAACAAGCTAATTTACAGAAGGGAAATGACAAAAGTTTCAGGGAATGCACTCTGCTACTAATTGTCTTTTTTGCTCAGAAATCTTTAAGAAAGGAAAAGCTTTTTTTTTTTCATTTCTTCATGAAGCTCACTCCAGCCAATGGGCCATTTTATGTTCAGCCTGCCAAACAACTCGCCCATTTTGATTCAATGCACTGAAATCTGACTCAATTCAACAAATATTTATTAATCATTTGTTACATGCAATGTGCTTCATTAGGGGCTTGGGTACAAAGACAAACCACAACAAACAACCAAACAGCTGCCCTGAAAGAGCCTGCCTCTAACTGGGGAGATGCATCATGTAAACAGATTAAGGAAATGAAAATTTATACTAAGTAACTTCAAGAGGGAGATAATGACATCTGCAAAGGCCTTTGTAGGAAGTAGGAGCAACTAAGATGTACTTTGAAATAAATGATGAATTCTAAGAGAAAGAAGTGAGGAGGGACTAAGTGAATCCCAGGCATGGAGAATCACTTGTCTACAGTGATTGAGGTAGGTGATGGAATTTTGTATTCAGGAACAGCAGCCAATTTTCTTCTGATATAAGCCATTGTTCTAAACTCTTGTTTTTGTTCAGTTGTTTTTCAGTTATGTCTGACTCTTCATGACCCTATTTGGGGTTTTCTTGGCAAAGATACTGGAGTCATTTACCATTTCCTTCTCCATCTCATTTTACAGATGAGGAAACTGAGGCAAACAGGGTTAAGTAACCAAGGTTATATGGCTAGTGCTGAGGCCAGATTTTAACTGAGGGAGATGAGTCTTTCTGGCTCTAGGCCTGGCATCTGCCTTTTCACTGTACACTAAAAAATTCAGCTTTATTCAAATATGTGTGCACCTTAGTGGATATTTCAAAGTGCATCAAAATGAAAGGGCAGCTAGGTAACTCAGTGGATAGAGCACTGGTCCTGGAGTCAGGAGGACTTGAGTTCAAATCCAGATTCAGACACTAGTTGTGTGACCCCAGGTGGGTCATTTAACCCTGATTGCCAGAAGGAAAGAAGAAAGGAAGGAAGGAAGGAAGGAAGGAAGGAAGGAAGGAAGGAAGGAAGGAAGGAAGGAAGGAAGGAAGGAAGAAAGGAAGAAAGGAAGGAAGGAAGGAAGGAAGGAAGTATAAAGTACATCAAAGTGAAATAAAACATTTCATTGGCATTGCTGTTTAAACAGAGTGGCTAAATCAGAGGGCTTTTGTGATTCCTTTTGAGTTTGAAACATCATGTACTCATGACTGTATTGAATGTCTATATTAACCTAGAATCTATTTCGACTCACCCCAGTAAAAATTCAGACATTTCCAAGTAGCTGATTATATATTACAAGGATAGTTTTGTCGCCTGAGATGCATTCCTCTAGAGTCTGACTGTGAGCCAGTTTCACAGAAATCTGTTCAGACAATATGTCTGGAATCACAAGCAAGTTTTCAGTCAATTGACCAAACGCCCAGAAGTTTAAGTCCTTTGGTGTGATGCCCAAATTAAATGATCATTTGATAAAATACACGACTGAAAGCTTTAGGATTTTGGCAAAACAACAGATCTCACAGCATGACACTGTCACCAATACATTGATAGATAGATCTGTATATTATTATGTACATACGTATGTGTATAGATTGTGCATTTGTATGTACACTCACATGCATGCACACACACATACATCCCACAAAATAAAAGGATGTGTATGGCTGGTACTCTTCAAACAGTATCATTTTCAATCACAAATTGAGCAAGTGCCAGCATCTCCCCAGGGGTGAAAGGGACCACAGCCTCATTGTTTTTCTGGATTGTTTTTTTTCAGTACCACTACCATCACACTCTCCACTTCTCTGCCCCAACACACACACACACACACACACACACACACACTTTTGACTTTGGAAAACAATTTCAAACAGTCTCTTACTCTTGGGGATAGTTTATGCAGTATAACCCAAAGGTGTATGAAAAATTTATATCTCACAAATTAACTTACTTGGTTTGGTGACAGCTATGACCATGCCTAGGAGGCAGCTAAGTGGCTCAATGGATAGAGTGCTGGGTCCGGAGTCAGGAAAACCCAAGTTCAAATACGGACTCAGACACTTACTAGTTGTGTGACCCTGAGCAAGTCACTTAACCTCTCTGTCTTAATCCACTAAAGAAGGAGATAGCAAACCAGTCAGACATGACTGAACAATTGAACAACAACAATGACCATGTCTACTGAATTCACAGAATGTAGTCAATATTTGTGTGTTTCAGCTGTCAGAATGGTTGATGGACAAGGAATTGATCAGCTCTAGCCAAAACAGTTTAGTAATTAAAACAAAATCATAGAATTTCTTAGCAGAAAGGGACCTCTATCCCAACCATTTTTTTTCCTTTAGACAAAGAAGCAGTGGCATCCAGTGGATAGGGTATTGAACCTGGAGTCAGGGAGAAATGAGCCTGAATTCTACCTTTGACATTTACTAGCTTTATAAACATGGGTAATCCACTCTAACTCTTCCAAGCCTTAACAATGAGAATTTTCTCATCTATAAAAAGAGCATAATAACACCTACCTCACAAGGTTATTGCCAGGATCCAGTGAGATAATGCATGTAAAACTATTGCAAGCCTTAAAGAACTCTAATTTTCAGCTATTACTATTACTTGCCATGATGATAGAACAATTAATGCTAGGTCCTAGAACCCAAGTATTATGACTCCCAGGATGGTGCCCCTTCTGGGGCAGAGACAACTCTGTCTTTCCAAAAGCCATTTCTAATAAGTGGCTCAACATTCAGGTAGGGAAAAAAGCCCATCTCTTTGACAACA
Source organism: Petaurus breviceps papuanus (assembly GCF_028583685.1). Taxonomy (NCBI): domain Eukaryota; kingdom Metazoa; phylum Chordata; class Mammalia; order Diprotodontia; family Petauridae; genus Petaurus; species Petaurus breviceps. The sequence continues at coordinate 73,580,713 of NW_027187419.1, forward strand.
AAGCATTAGCCACAGCTTTTGGGGGCTGAGAACAATGTATCTGGGGTCAAACAAAAAGGATGATGAAATTTTAGAGATATCTAACTAGGAAAATAAGAAAAAGATAGTTTGGGGTGGCCAGGTAGCACAGCAAGTAAGAGCACTGGCTCCAGTGTCGGATGACCTGGGGATCGAATCCCAGGCTCTGATACTTAGCACCCACCCAGAAACACCTGGCTGTGTAACCTTGAGCAAGTTACTTAACCCTGATTGCTTAAAAAAAAGATAGTTTTCATCTGGGCAGTTTTCCTCTGTAACATAAAATAAGGGTCATCCTGGCATAATGGATAGAGAACCAACCTCAGAGTTAGGAAGAAGTTTACACTATAGTAGTTGGGAGAACAAATCTATCCTCTGAATTAGAAGGCAGTTCCACACTGGTATGGATAGCAAATTGCAATAAAGGGTTGAAAGAAGGTAGAGCTGAGTGTGGGCTGAAATAAGAAATGGCATAATCAAGCATGGAAAGCTGGTGCTGAACCTTGAAAGATGCAAAATGATTCAATTCAACTGGCCATAAGCTATGGTTTTTGGAACTCTGAGGTAGGAGTTCCATATACCAGTGAAGGAGATCACAGGGCTCATTCAAATAAAAAAGCTCCATCTAAACTTCCTTTAAGCTTACAAAATAGAAAATCCAACCTCAGTGTTAAATTCATAACAATGAAATAACCTCGATTTTTTCTGTAACTGTAGATAGCATGTCTCAAGATGAGAACGCACAAGGTCTTAATTTTGGTTTGCTCTGTAATCAACTTATGACATCGTCATTGTTATTGCTCAGTTGTATCCAACTCTTCATGACCCCATTGGGGTTTTCTTGGAAAGATACTGGAGTGGTTTGCCATTTCCTTCTCCAGCTTATTTTACAGATGAGGAAACTGAGGCAAACATGGTGACTTGCCCAGGGTCACACAGCTAGTAAGTGTCTGAGATAGGATTTAAACTCAAGGAGATGACTCTTTCTGACTCCAGGCCCAGCACTCTATCAAACTATACTACCTAGCTACCCCCCAGCACACTCAGCCACTTTTAAAAATGAGATGTCAGATTGATTGTCTCAGCTCTTCAGATTATACAATGTGACTTTGGGTAAGATATAACCTCCCTGCACCTCAATTTCCTCATCTTTAAAATAAAGGATTTGGAATAGATAATCATTAAGTTTCCTTCCAATCCTAAATTTTCCTTACTAGGAGTTAAAGAGAGATATGGTGATAACTAAGTTTCCATTCTTGAATGTAAGGGGCTTGGAGCTGACCATACGATAATTCCTTATAAAAGAATAGTAGGGGTGAAGGAAGCTGGGAACTTCTCCCAGTAATGCCTGTCTCACACAAGATAATGAAATTAAAAGCTGATGGGGAAATGGGCTATGTGAACTCCAAACAGGGTTAAAAGACTTGGTCAAATCATTTACCCCATGCATTGACATGCTCATTTATTAAATTACCTTCAAATGGTTAAAAAAAATGCCTAAAGTTAGCAGAGGCGAGCCCAATTTCTCTTTCATGTTACTTAGATAAACAAGTTTGAAGAGTTAACCTGCTGAATATAGCTTAAACCAGATAGCTGCTATTAACCAATCTCTCTTACCATACAACTTCTCTGTCAAATCCCATTAGCTATGTTTCAGACAACTTTATAAAAAGAGTTCCAGGCAGTGACATTTCAGGATCAGCATTCAACAAAATTCATGGATGAAGTTCCAAATTTAAAACCTTTTTTCACACTTAGGCAGGCTATCTAAGTATCTAGAGGACTTAGCCCTACAAGATTAAGGGCCCTAAAATCTTTTGATCAGACCAGCTTTCTCCTGGACTCCTAGGTCTTTCAAGTTAATCCATTGTGGCTAAAGCACCTTTTTGAATAGAAATGGACAATTTCCTGTAATTCAACATTTCCATTGAAAAAGAAGGGTGGGAGTCAAGCAAGGTTAATCTGCTCTGAAGAGAGAAGATAGAAAATGAAAAGCAGGGGCAGCTAGGTGGCGCAGTGAGTAGAGTGTGGGCCCTGGAGTCAGGAGGACCTGAGGTCTGACCTCAGACACTTAAAACACACACACACACACACAAACACACACACACACACGCACACACACATACACACACGCGCACACACACACACACACACACACACACACACACACACCTAGCCATGTGACCTTGGGCAAGTAACTTAACCCCAACTGCCCTCCAAAAAGCAAAAAAAAACAAAAAAACTGAAGAGCAGGGGAATGACTCCTCAATGATGCAAAAAAAAAAAAAGTTTATTTTCCCTTTATAAGAATCTCCTAACTTCCAAAAATCAGATGGCAACCCATATAAAGGCTGTTAAGCTTTCTTGGTATTTCTCTATTATTGATGAATATGCCCCCAAGCTTATGTCAACAAACCCCAGCCAAGCTCCAAATAAACAGGTATTTCTCCTGCAATATAATACTCTTCTGCTGATTGTCAAGGCACCAAGAGAAACAGGGCTCTGGCAAATTACTCTCAAGGGGTTATTGCTATACTAACTTTAGAATCAAGGCCATTTCAAACATTTATTTATCACCTTGTCATTTGAATAAATTACCCTTCTCTGATGGTGGAGCTGAATTTTATTTGAAACAGTTAAGGCCTGAAAAAAAATTCTTTGCCTCTTTCATCAATCAAAAAGTATTTTTGAGCATGTATTCTATGGATATGCATTGTTTGGCATCTATGGAGGATATGAAAGTTACATATAAAGCATGGTCCCTGACCTCAAGCAGTTTTCTATGTGGTTAGTTGAAGATCAAAGCGACATATTAACTATAAAATGACTCTGTTTGATGAATGTAACAAGAATTCTAAATGAAATACACTCTCACTCAAAAAGAAGAGCTGGATGTGAATTGGAGTGAGAAAAGGTTTAATGAGAAAGGTGGAACTGGTATTGAGTCTTAAAAATTGGCTGTGATTCAACAAACATACATTCAATGAACATATAAGAAATCGGGTATGATTTGATAGTAACTGGCATTTATATAGAGTGAAGCACTTTACCTGTATTAATGTGTTTGATCTTCATGACAACCTGCCTCACAAGCAGGTGCAATTAATATACTCCTTTTACAAAAGGGGAAACTGAGACTCTGGGAGGTTATGTGACTGGCCCAGTGACACCCAGAAAGCAGAAAAATCTCAGGTAGGATTCTAACCAAAGTTGCCTTGACTTTCAAGACAAAAAAAATATACTTTATCCAATGCACTACTTTTTTCTAATTTAGACAGGTGGAGGTGAGGAGAGAAGACATTTCAGTCAGGCTGAATTCTCAATGGCTCCCTATTTCCTCCACTGCCTTTCTTCTACCTTCAGCCTATTAGTCCCCAGGCCATGTATACATGTCAGCTGATATGAACTGGCCTTTAAGAAGAAGCCACCATCCAAAACATTAATAAGTCTATCATTTACATGCTTGTGCAGCTTCCCCCCCCCCCCCCCCCAAATGTTTTTAGAAGGTGAGGTTTTCATGTAAAACTATGTAGATCTAGCTTGTCTCTTAACACAGGAACCAGAATTTTTTTTTACATATTTCTATTTTATACTGTTACAAAATGTCTATTTCTGCCTGTTGGGGCAATGGTGATGGTAGTCCTAAATTGTTCCCAGCCTCCCTTACCTTCAATATTCCTTCTACCTCTGAATAGACAAAAACCACAAAGATGGAAAGAAGGAGGGTGGAAGACATGATGTTTGTGGCTAACCTTGTCTTCATCTAGATCAGGGGTGGGGAACCTGTGGCCTTGAGGTCACATGTTGTTCTGTAAAAGTTAGATTCAGTCAAAAGGTTTCACTTAAGGATCTAGAAGGTCACATGTGGCCTTGAGACCATCGGTTCCCCAGGCCTGGTCTAGACCCAGCTATGAGACATCTTGGGTTATCAGGTTAAAGAAACACACAGGTAAACAAAGCATACCTCAAACATAAAATTTCCCCCAGAAAATATCACCAGCAAACCAAATGATCAGCTATTGGTTTTTAGAAGTATTTTCAATTTACATTAGCAGGGTAGATATGATAGCAAAGTGCAGAAACACCCATGCCACTGTGTTCAAAAGTTCTTTGGTATGGAAATCAAGATGTTAGTCTCAGGAGAGGAGGGATGCTATCATGAAATATGCAGTACTATCAGTTTAAGTCAGTTTAGAAACTGGAGGAGAAGCTCCTGGCCCTGTGATGTACCTGTCCTGACCACCTGCAAAGGCTTCTCCAGAGCAGTCCAGCTTGTGACAGAATAGGAGGATTACTCCCTCCCTTTGGGGGGAGACTATGACAGTCTCCAGCAAGACTACAAAAATCTGTTTGTCACACTCAGTGAGAGGCTGTAGGGTGCTAACAAACTCATCAGTTTAGTTGGTATATCCTCTGCACGAAGACCTGAGACCCTGATAATCCCTTATATCCCCTTGATCTTATGTCCTCATTTTCCAAAGAAAGAGCCACACTGGATAGGATCAGCACAAAGTCTTTAATTATAGCATTGGTAGATCCAGTCAAGGGGATTATTCTCTCAAGACAATTCCCTGTGGAGATATGGACATGTGCACTATTCTCTTCATACATCTTGACAGATTCTCTTTTCCTTTCAATAATGCTTCCAACTTGCTTTTTTTCCCCCTCCTAATAGGAAAGTACCTGATTTTTCCATCTTTTTATGAAGTCAGAGAGATAGTAAAATTGATGTCTGACGGTGAACTGTGAACTCTTCTTAAAAATCCCAACTTATCATGTACCACTAATCTTTTCCATTTGGTAGAGATATAATAATGAAGATATTCCTGGATAGTAGGTGAATAAGTAATCTTTTTCAATCTTGATGGGAATGAAAATGTAACGAGAGAAATGAGAATGTTGCTGTGGTAGTGAATGACAGGTGACCATGAAAATAACCCAGTGACTACCATTTAGAGTGGCTTTATTTGGCCACTTATTTACATTCTTATAATCACTGGGATGTCTAGGAATCCCAGTAGCCTGTTGAGTAATTACTCACAACCAGTAGATGCATCAATGGCATATAGTATATAAATAATTTAAAGAGTTAAAAGGAGTTATCACATCTCCATTGTAGAACAGATTCAAAGAGAAGAAAGAAGAAGAAAAAGTGTTGCTGCTCAAAGGATTATCTTTGTATTATTTATCAAGTACAGCTCTTTCAGGGTGCTCAATTTGCAAAGATTTTAATGAGATCCATTTCCTAAAATCAAAGCTCGATCATAACTCACAGTGAAGTTCTTCAGCTATAGGAGCGATCTATGGGCATAGCACATTTCCAAGTTTATTGATTCCAGCCTTTTATTTTTATAATCATAGTCCTTTCCAGAAAGATAGATTTTGTCATCCTTTGTCCCTGACCGAAATTGAACATTCTAATTACACAGTGTTTTATTTCACTTTCTACTTCTTATCATTTATATTTGTATGGTCATTGTATATTTCATCTTTCTGATTCTGTTTGTTTCTGTATGATCGGTTCATACAAGTCTTACCATATTTCTCTGAAGTACTTATATTAATAGTTTCTCATGGGACAAAAGTAATATTCCATTCACACACTACAATGCATTCAATTATACTCCAAATAATGGAGACTATCTTTGCTGTTGGCTCTCCTCTACCACAAAAAAAAAAGCAAAATGCGATCCTAGAATAACTGGAAAGATCATTTTGGTCCCAGAAGTTTCAAGTGCTTTCAAAGAACCAATAAATTAATATATCAGTTGTTGTATTATTCCTGTTTTGCCATTAAGAAATGGAGACCTCAAAGTTGATTCTCTTTATATCAATATTGATGATCAAGTTCAATTTCTATAGCAGTAGCAACTATTAGTAACAACTTGCAAAAATCCAATGAGATACACTGTGCTTATTTTACAGATGAAGAAACAGAGTTTTATTAGTTATACAGTATCCCAAACTGGATTTTAACCTTCCATCACTTTAGAATTACTTAGCTCAACAATTGATAAGTAACATGACTAATAATAATGTAAATAAATGAATATTAGAAGCATAAAATATCTGATGAAGAAGGGACCTTAGAACCAGTCTAACATCTTCATTTTTTTGGTGAAGAAGCTAAGTCCCAGAGAGCTAAATGATTTGCCTAAGATCACAGAGGTAGTAAGTAGGTAAGGTGAGTCAGTAATTAAGTGATTAGGTCATTACTCCCAGCTCTCCAAAAGCCTAAAGAAGTACTTTCTTCTCCTCCTCTCTCTCCTCCTCCTCTTCCTGTTCCTCCTCTTCCTCTTCCTCCTCCTCATCATCCCTATCACTAGCAATTATATAGGGCTTTAAAGTTTGCGAAAAACTTCACATATTTTCTTATTTTATTCTCATAACAACCCTATGAGGTAGGTACTATATTTTCCCCATTTTATACTTGAAAATACTGAGGCTGAAATAGGTAAAAAGTGATTTGCCCATGGTCACACATATCATGAGTGTCTAAAACAGGTCTTGCTGAATTTAAGTCCATCACTTTAGCCACTATAGTTAGGTAACTCTAGCTGTCTCTCTAAAATTCACTGCTTCTACTAACCTGACTGTTGAATGGAGACCTTTGTAGTGCCCTGTATAGCATGGACCCTCAGTGTATGTGAATATGGTAGCAATGCCTTATACATGTTAGGAACAAATCTGCCTGGAAAAATAGTCCAAAACTTTGTATCCTGCCACCAATATAAACATCTTCTTTCTTGTTTTATTGACTTGACTACTCCTTGTTCTTCTTCTTTGGGTGGCTGCATATCATATTACATGTGCTTTTTAAGTTGCAAATTCCATAGGACAAGGATGTGGTTTGGCTCAGTTTTACATACCATTTGTTCACTGTCACACACTATTGTTGCACTTGCTTTTTTATGTAGAACTAAATAACCTTTAGTTTTTGTTTTTTTTTTCATCTGAAGACCTAGACCTAGAGAATCTTTCCAAAGAGGATCCTTCTACAGGAGGAAAGCTGATGTGTTTTGGGTTGATGGACCTGAAGCCTTTTGATTGAAAACAAATCATCTGTCATTGATAGCCTCCTTGCCAAGAGATTCCTAACTCATTAGCGTAGTATTAATGAGGCTAGATTTTAAAGCAGGTGCTATTAAGTGTAATCAGAGAAGCTTTATTAAGCTGCAAATTGTCTTGAGTTGACAAAAGAAGTAAGATTGGTTCATGCTCACTTAACCTTTGTCTCTATGCATGACTTGGCTGATTAAACAGCAATTTTATAATGACCTTAAGTCCCATAGAACCAGTGAAAGGTGAGGAGTGAGGTGGGAGTCACTGTACAGAATGTGACTGACAGCAGAACAAGGCAGCCCTTTCCATTTAGAAATCTATAAACCAATTTCAAAATTAACTAATACCACACTGCAGTGAGCAACTAATTCATGAGAGTGGAGCTAACTCTTTCATTTCTGTGTTATTTGAATTAGAGGCAACTTCCCTTATTGCTAGCTGTAGCAGTAAGATAAGAAAATGATATCAAAGCATAGGTAAAGAGGAAGCAAAACTATCATTTTTTTGTGAATGATATGACAGTTTACTTAGAAAACCCTAGAAGTCAACAAAACAAAACAAAACACCTAATCAAAACAATTAACAACTCCAGTAAAGTTGTAGGATATAAAATATATCAAGAAAAACAATCATTTCTATATATTACCCAAAAAATCCAATAGGAAGAGATAGAGAAATTTATCTTAAAATAACTACAAACAGTGTAAAATACTTGGGAGGCTGTCAGTCAAAACACATATAGGAACTATATGGACATAATTACAAAATCATTCACACAAATATATATATATATGTAAATAACTAGAGAAATATTAATTGCTCATAAGTATACTGAGCAAAAAAAAAGTGATAATACCACCTAAATTAATTTACTTATTCAGTGCCATGCCAATCACACTACCAAAGAATTACTTTATTTATAGAGCTGGAAAATACAATAACAAAATTAATCTAGAGGAATAATAATAGGTTAAGAATATTAAGGGAATCAATGGGGGAGTGGGAGAGAATGGGAATGAATGAGGTCTAGCAGTACCAGAGCTCAAACTATATTTGAGCTATAAGGATGAAAACATTTTTGTTCTGGGTCAGAAAAAGGCAGATTGATCAGTGGAACAGATTACACACACAATATACAGAAGCAAATGAGCACAGTAATCTAGTGTTTGATAAATCCCTAAATCCCATCTATTGGGACAAGAATAACTCACTATTCAACAAAAACTAATGGGGAAAATTGGAAAGTAATTCAGCTGAAACTAGTTATTCACCAACATCTTACACAGTATACCAAGATAAACTCAAAATAAGTTCATAATTTATATGTAAAAGATGACATAACAAACACATTACTGGAACAGGAAAGAAATTACCTGGCAGATCTATGAATAGGGAAAGAGTTCATGACCAAGCAAGAGAAAGAGAATTTGTAGGGAACTAAAATATATCATTTTGATTACATAAAATTAAAAACCTTTTCTCAAGCAAAAAACAATAGAGATGAAAAGTGGAAAACTGGGGAAAACATCTTTGCAACGTTTCTCTTATTCTCTCATTTCTAAAATATATAAAAAACCTCAGTCAAATTTACAAGAAAAAGAGATATTTCTCAATTCATAAATGGTCAAAGGATATGAATAGGCAGTTTTCAAAGAAAGAAATCCAAGCTGTCAATAGGCATATCCAAAAAAAAAAATAGAGAAACGATCCTAAGGTACCATCTTACACCCACCATATTGACTAAGATGACAAAAAAAAGAGGAAAACGACAAATGCTGGAGGGGCTGTGGGAAAACAAGTACACTAATGCACTGTTACTAAAATTATGCACTTGTCTAACTGTTCTGGAAAAATTTGGAACTAGCCCCCCAAAGCTATTAAACTGTGCATGCTCTTTGACCCAATAATACCATTACTAGTTTTATATCCCAAAGATATGTAGGGATTGGGTTCCACATATGTAGTAAGAGTTGTCTTCCACCCTTGGTAAATAGGGTGTCACTGTATGGCTCAAATATATTTTTGGCATCTTTTTGCCCCATATTTCTCTAAGGGAGCCTTTAATTCTTGCCAGTAGGGGAAGTAGGAAGTGGAGGTCAAAGGCTCCCACTCTGCTCTCATGGGAGAGAGAGAGAGACAGAGAGAGATAGAGAGAGAGAGAGAGAGAGAGAGAGAGAGAGAGAGA